>NC_041388.1:603135459-603212716 GCF_002162155.2 Triticum dicoccoides
GGGGGGGGAGGGGCATTTGCAAAATGCACAGTAACTGGCGCCTGAAGCGCCAAATAGGAAATGTCTGGCGATCCATATAACACATTCTTCCACAAATAGACCGCTAGACGCACACCGCACGAGCAAACGGCCCAGTAAGAGACAATCTTTCTCACCTCTATTTCGTGCTTTTTTCACTACCTATCGTAGCGACTCGGTGGCATTGCAACAGATCGGAGTACTGTAGCACAAGGTTTTTTTGCTCCTTCGTTTTTTAATTATTTCTTGGAAAACATGAGCAATTATTTGAAAACATGAATATTTTAAAAGTTTCTGACATTTTTTCAAGACATGGAGATTTTCTTATAAATGGCAAACATTTTTTCAAAACATGAATATTCGAAATTTTGAATTATTTTTTGAAACGGCAACATTTTTCTTATACTGTATTTTTTGGAAAACACGAACATTTTTTGAAAAAACAGGAACAATTTTTTAAATGTAGACTTTTTTGGAAATCCCAATATCATTTGTAATTATGGCCTTGAGAAAAATCCAAACTTTTTGAAATAAATAATCAGATATATTTTAGAAAGCTAGACCGGAACCTAAATCAGGATAGGAAACGTATGAAAAGTTCCTTAAATCGAATTCATGTAAGTGCTAAATGGGCTGGCCCATTTGTTGCTCGCTCGGACGATCAGTTATGCCAAGACTTGGGCAATTTGATGCAAAATGTGTCGAATAGAGATTACTGGTGTGCACGAGGAAGAGAAGCAAGCGCAGTGGATATAACTAGTAGCCCACATGAAACAAGATTGGTCCCAGCAAGCTCTTGGTCTTTGAGACCATTGAGTTTCCTTGTATCTAAAAGCCACTCCAATAGAGACGGAGTGGCCCCAAAGACTTAAATTTCTTTCCTTTTTGAGAAAAGTCTATCAGTTTCTTTCTTTCATGAGAAACGACTACCAATTTCTTTTGGCACGCCTTTTTCTATTAGAGAAATTTGTACACCATCTGATGCACAAAACATCACAACCCTCAACCCACAAAATACCTGACTCATACCCATGGAGTCACGAGGTAGTCACTCAGACCCGCAGCCGTATTGTTGTTTCCTGGCGCTATTCGACGCCTACTGCATCAGATTTTTTTTTGAGGGAATTTACTGCATCAGATTGTGAGCAAACATACAAAGCATCGCTCCAATGGGCCAGCCCAACTAGACGAAACACGAAGAGTTTTCTTAGACTACCCACAATGAAAGTAATATAGATGGTAACATCACACTTATCTAGGCAAAATAGATGATGTGGCATGTAATTAATGAAGAAAGAGAGGCATGTGGTAACATAGCTAGTTTTTTTTGCGGGTAGCTAGTTACCGTAACATCACACATATCAAAAAAAATGAGTCTACAACCTAATAAATGAAGTGATTCATGACACAACACATATGTTACTACCCACTATGGAGGTAGTAACATATACTAGTAACATATGCATGTTACTACTCTAAGTTACTCCCCACTGTGACTAGTCTTAGTAGCAACAATACAAATACGTGCCTTGTAACTCCTCCCATCACAGAGTAACGACACCGCAAGATTAAACCTAGCACCAAGCACCTCTCCCACTGGAGATAAATTGATCTACTTGACAAAAAAATGGATAGATCGAAGAGAAATACAAGGCTATAAAATCATATAGAATAAAGTTTATAAAAGACTCAATTACTTTCAATAAATAATCTAATTATAAACCCACAACTCGTTGGATCCCAACAAACACACCGCAAAAGTTTACATCAAATCGATCTTCGAAGAGATCATTGTATTTAAGATCAAAAAGGAAGAGAGAGCCATCTAGCTACTGCTATGGACCCGTAGGTCTTGTAGGAACTACTCCCACATCATCATGGAGGCGGCAAGGTTGATGCAGATAGCCTCCCCAATGGTTTCTGTTGGGGATATTACTACTGGGCGTAAACCGGTCTATCTGGGCCGGATTAACTTCGTCAGTAGTTAAGTATGTTAAAGCCCGAGAAGGCAGATAAGGGCTCAAGGCCCATGGTCGGTTCAAGGCCTATAGCCGTAAACCGGTGTTGGTAGTTGACTTGTATTATAAGTTAGGAATAAGTAGAGACCAAACCAGACACATCTATGAGCCGGTATTGGGACTCTGTGAACCGACGGGCGTCACCCGTGTATATAAGGGGACGACCCGGCGGCGGTTCAAGGACAACAGACAACAACTCGAGACATAGGCGAAGCTTGTTTGCTCCCTAGTCATCGAAACCCCATCAATTCCATCACAACTAGACGTAGGCTTTTACCTTCATCGAAGGGGCCGAACTAGTATAAACTCTCTTGCGTCCCTGTGTCCGCTTTAACCCCTTCAAGCTAACCCGTCGCGATGGCTCCACGACTAAGTCCTTTCTCTAGGACATCTGCCGTGACAAAACCACGACAGTTGGCGCCCACCGTGGGGCTATCGCACGATGGTTTCAAGTTCTTGGAGGGCTGCTTTGAAGGACTCGAGGGCTACGCCGTAGGCCGGATGACTAAGAGTTGTCGCGGCAAGCTCTACATCAACGATGCAGGCTAGGGCCCCGAGGCCGGTTCAGTTGAGTACGGGTACCGGGTCCCCTTTGGTGGCATTCACGTTTTCATTGGCAAGAGCGGTGAACCGGGCCCTGAGCCGGACATCTGCACCGACCTCGTTGAGACGGCTCAGCGTGCGCGATCCGCCCGGGTTAAACCGGCCATGAAGCGTGCCTTTGTGGGAGTCATCCATGGAGGAAGTTATGAGGATAGATCAGAATCTCGCGGCGAGACCGTCGTTTGTTCCGATGACGAGTCATCGACCGGAGAAACCAAATCTCTTTATCAGCTACAAGATGGCCGGATTGGGGGCTATTCCGATGGCGACAGTATTCCGGACCCCTCTGATCTGCGCAACCGAGTTGGAATATTCATGACCGGCACACAAGCAGCGCTTCATTCTTCGACCGCTGCGGCAACAACCTCCGGTTCAGCAGCGGCGACGGCTGCCGGGGCAGGAGGCCCTGTGCGCCCACCGGCTCAAGTTCTATCAGAGCTATTTGATGCATTGGCTGTGCTTATGGCGGAAGCTAATCCGGCGGATCCGGACGTCCACAACGCGGAGATTGCAAAGATAAAGGAACATATCACCCAGGCCAAGGCGGATCTGGCAGCTGAGGACACCAGGATGGCCACAGAGCGGGCCGCTCTAGACGCACAAGCCTACAGGCTCATGTTGGACCGGAGCGCGTCGCAAGAAGTCATGAGGAGGAAGTACCGATCCCGTTTGCCTCCGGTTTTCGAGGCCAGAGACCTTTTCAACACCCCAGGAGCAGGAACCAGTAATCTGCTGGAGGGAAACTAGGCGGAAGCTCCTGGGACCGGTGCACCAGTTCAGCCTCGTCGGATGGACCCGCCTCGTCAAAACACCGTTATACCTCATGCTGTTTTAACACCTCTGGGTCACTACTCCAACCCAATGGACAATCTCGTCGCCGCTGCTGCACGGCTGGAGGCCATTCCAATTGAAGGTGACTCGCCGCAGGCAGTAGAAATGCGACGGGTCAAGGAGCTTCTGAGGACAGCTTTGGTCCAACAAGAAGCTTACTCGTACAGCCGCGACCGGATCCACTCGACCCCCCGTCCAAGCCGGAGCTATAGCAAACACATGGATGAACCGGCAGTGTCAAGTAATGAACGACGTGGAGCACCCCGTGGCAACAACCTGGCGGGTGGTGCTGATAATGCTCAGGAAGTGGTGGACCGGGCCCGAGCGCGCGGGGAGGCCGAGTTAGCCGCACAGCATCAGGCTCGGCAGCTCATGCCGGTTCGTCCAACTATCTCGATCGAACCTGGTGTTACTTCTAGTTCTTTGGGGGTGCCTTGCCTTGTCCCCACTTTACGCAATGTGCGCCTGCCCAAGGATTTCAAAGGCCCGCGCAAAGTACCAAATTACACGGCGGATCAACCTCCAGAGACATGGGTGGAGAGCTATGAGATGGCCATGGAGATGCTTGATGTGGATGACGCGGCGTGTGCGAAATACTTCACCATGATGCTTGAAGGAACGGCCCGTACTTGGTTAAAAAGCTTGCCGGCTAATTCTATCAGTTCATGGGCCCAATTACGAGCCCGGTTTATCAGCAATTTCAAGGATACATGTAAACAGCCTATGTCGATAGTGGACTTAGCTGCCTGCGTCCAGGAGGAAGGAGAATCGACGACTCATTGGGTGCGCCGGGTTTCACAAGTGTTGCATTCATCAGACCGCATCAATGCTGACACCGCTGTATTAACCCTAGAAGGCAACTGCCGGTTTGGGCCCCTAAAGCTGAAATTGGGACGGATGAAGCGTCATTGCACTGACATGGGAACCCTCATGGCTGCTTTGGTAAAGTATGCTGATTCTGATAGTACCAAGGATCCCGAATCTGATGATGACAAGGCAGGGAAAGGGAAGAGGAACAACAACTCCAAAGGTCAGCAACATCACTGGGCAGGCAATGGTGGTGGAGGCAAGCGTAAAGCGGATGGTAACATGGACTTTGTGGCTAATACCAACACGCAGGACAATGGCCAGCGACGCAAGGGTAAACCGAAAAATTGCAACGGGGCACCCAACCCTAACCCGGACCGCCTAAACTATCTACTGAGCCAGCCCTGTCCAAGACATGGGACGAAGGAGGCGCCAGCAAACCACCTTTGGAAGGATTGCTTCATTATGCAGGAGTTCAAGAATTCTAATGCTTTCCGGTATGATGACGGCTCCGGCGGTGGCTCAGGGTCCGGGCCGGGTTACGGTGGAGGAAATTCCGGTTCAGGATTTAATGATAATCCGGGCGGACATAATAATCAAAATAGTCAGAACAACCAGGGTGGTTACAACCAATAGCAGCAACAGTCAGGTTACCAGAGCAACCCAAAGCAGTTGAGTAGTGGGCAGTACCATGTCTTCACCACTAGCTTGGACAAGCGAGACCGGAAGGTTCAGAGGCGGGCGGTCAACTCTGTTGAACCGGCCATACCCCATTATCTACGCTGGTCTGAATAGCCAATCATATGGAGCAGAGAGGATCACCCTCCCCAGGTTGATAATCCGGGTCAGTTGGCTCTGGTGGTGGCGCCTCAGGTGGGAGGTTACAAGTTCACCAAAGTGCTCATGGATGGAGGGAGCAGCATTAATATCTTGTACTATGAGACCTTCCGTATGGGACTAACAGATAACAATCTCAAACGGTCTAATACGGTGTTCCACGGTGTAGTACGTGGCAAATCAGCATATCCTATTGGTAAGATAGCTCTGGAAGTGGCCTTTGGGGATGATCATGATTCCAGGTTGGAGACATTGATGTTTGAAGTGGTGAAAATCCAAAGTCCATATCACGCCCTGTTTGGGCGACCGGCCTACGCCAAGTTTATGGCACGACCCTGTTATGTGTATTTGCAGCTCAAGATGCTGGGTCACAAGGGGACAATAATGGTTCACGAAAGCCGCAAAATCGCTTTGGAGTGCGAGGAAGGAGATGCGGCCTATGCAGAGTCGGTTTGTGCCACCGAGGAGCTGAAGTATTATAAGGACAATGTTGATCCGGCGGACATGACTCCATTAAAGAAGCCAACTACGGAGCATGATCCGGCCCTGAAGTTCAAATCGGCAGCAGAAACTAGGCTTGTTGACTTTGTACCTGGCGATTCGTCCAAGCAGTTCAGCATCAGTGCCAACTTGGATCTGAAATAGGAAAGCGCGCTCATCGAGTTCATCCGTGAGAATCGGGACATTTTTGCATGGAAGCCCTCTGACATGCCAGGTGTACCAAGGCAACTCGCTGAGCACACCCTTAATGTGGATCCTAAATACAAACCGGTGAAACAGTTGCTCTGTCGGTTTAACAAAGAAAGACGCAAGGCGATTGGGGAAGAGGTAGCCAGGCTCTTAGCAGCTGGCTTTATTGTTGAAGTTTTTCACCCTGAGTGGCTTGCCAATCCGGTGCTGGTCCTTAAGAAAAACGGCACCTAGCGCATGTGTGTGGATTACACAGATCTTAATAAGGCTTGTCCAGCAGATCCTTTTGCCCTCCCCTGTATTGATCAAATTATTGATGCTACGTCGGGTTGTGAGCGTTTAAGTTTTTTGGATACATATTCTGGCTATCATCAGATCAAAATGGCAGTTAAGGACCAGGAGAAGACGGTGTTCATAACTCCCTTTGGAGCCTTCTGCTATGTGTCTATGCCCTTTGGGCTCAAGAGTGCCCAGGCAACTTATCAACCGTGTGTGCAAAATTGTCTTCACAAACAAATTAGCCGTAATGTACATGCTTACGTGGATGATATCATGGTTAAATCCAGGGAAAAGGAGACTCTGATTGATGATTTGAAGGAAACCTTTGATAACCTGAGGACATACAAGATGATGCTTAATCCGGACAAGTGCGTCTTTGGTGTACCGTCGGGCAAGTTATTGGGTTTTCTGGTGTCCAATAGGGGAATTGAGGCTAATCCGGAGAAGATCACATCCATCACCTCCCTGGCTAAACCGAAGTGTATCAATGATGTTCAACGCCCGGCAGGCCGGATTGTCGCGTTAAGCCGGTTTATCAGTCGTCTTGGTGAGAAGGCAATCCCTTTGTATCAGATGTTGAAGAAGACGGATCAGTTTGTCTGGAGTTCTGCTACTGATGAAGCATTTGAGGACTTAAAGCGGCAATTGGCCAATCCGCCTGTGCTCGCCGCTCCCATTTACAAGGAGCCGTTACTGCTATATGTTGCTGCTAATGCTCGGGCGGTCAGCGTGGCTATTGTGGTGGAGCAAAAGGAGGCAGGTAAGGAGCATCCGGTTCAACGTCCAGTCTATTATATCAGCGAGGTGCTCATTGAGTCCAAGCAAAGGTATCCGCATTGGCAGAAGTTGGTGTATGGAGTTTTTATGGCAAGCCGGAAGCTTAAACAATACTTCCAAGGGCACCCAATTACGGTGGTCAGTTCTGCTCCTTTGGGGGATATCATCCAGAACCGGGAAGCAACTGGCCGGATTGCCAAGTGGGCTATAGAGCTTGGGCCGCACGGTTTGAAGTATGTGCCTCGGACGGCGGTTAAGTCTCAAGCACTTGTTGATTTCATCAATGATTGGACGGAAATGCAAGCACCTGAAGAAAAGCCAGATCACACATATTGGACCATCCATTTTGACGGATCCAGGCAATTGGAAGGCTCGGGGGCTGGAGTCGTATTAACTTCCCCACGAGGTGATAAGTTTTGTTACGTTCTCCGCTTAATGTTCCCTTGTACTAACAATGCAGCTGAGTATGAAGCCTTGCTCCACGGTCTCCGGATGGCTAAGGAGATGAATCTAAGTCGAGTTAAGTGTTTCGGTGACTCGGACCTCGTGGCTCAGCAAGTGTCTGGCACTTGGGACTCCAAGGACCCACTCATGGCAGCATATCATCGTGAGGTGGATATTGTTGCAGGTCATTTTAAAGGCTATCAGGTGGACCACGTGGACCGGCAGAAAAATGAAGCGGCAGACGCTTTAAGCCGGCTGGGCTCTCAGCGCAAACCGGTCCCGCCCAATGTTTTTCTGGATGTGCTGCACAACCCGTCGGTCAAGATCCCTGGTGAAGCGGATTTGGCTATTCCTGATCCGGAGACTCAATTGGTGGCAGCTCTTCATGTTATTCCGAATTGGACGCTTCCTTACCTGGCGTACAAGAACCAGGGCGAGTTACCAGAGGATGAGACTCTGGCCCGACAGATAATCCAGCGATCCAAGTCCATGACTATTATCAACGGCGAGTTGCATCATTGCAGTGTGTCAGGGGCGTTTCAACGCTGTGTGTCTCCTGAAGAAGGCCGTGAAATTTTGCGTGAGATCCACGAAGGAGATTGTGGTCACCACGCCGGTTCAAAATCTCTGGTGGCTAAAGCGTTTCGCCATGGTTTCTATTGGTTAACTGCTCATGCTGATGCGGAGGATCTGGTCAGACAATGTGATGGTTGCCAAAAGTTTTCAAGATGTGCTCATGTACCGGCTCAAGAATTGAGAATGATTCCAATTACTTGGCCGTTTGCGACTTGGGGGCTGGATATGGTTGGGCCTTTCAAAAGGTCCAAAGATAAGAAGACCCACCTCCTGGTGGCGGTTGACAAGTTTACAAAGTGGGTGGAGGCAGAACCTATTAGCAAGTGTGATGCGGCCACGGCGGTTCAGTTCATCAAAAAAGTGATTTTCCAGTTTGGCTTTCCACACAGTATCATCACAGATAATGGTACCAATTTGTCCAAAGGTGCCATGAAGGAGTTCTGCGAACAGGAGCACATCCGGCTCGACGTTTCATCGGTGGCACATCCACAGTCCAATGGTCAAGCAGAAAGGGCTAATCAAGAGATCTTGAGAGGCATCAAGCCCCGGCTTATGGTTCCTTTGCAGAGAACACCGGGTTGTTGGGTAAAAGAGTTACCATCTGTGTATGGAGCATCAATACTACACCCAACAGATCAACAAGATACACACCGTTCTTCATGGTTAACGGAGCGGAGGCGGTTCTCCCCAGTGATATCCGTCATGATTCACCCCGTGTGGCGGCTTATGTTGAAGCGGACAATGAGACAGCACGGCAAGACGCTTTGGACCTGTTGGATGAAGAACGTGACATAGCAGCTGCCCGCTCGGCGATTTACCAACATGATCTTCGTCGTTATCACAGTTGCTGAGTCAGAACCAGAACCTTTCAGGAAGGAGATTTGGTGCTTCGGCTCATCCAAGATCAGAGTGATATGCATAAGCTATCCCCACCTTGGGAGGGGCCTTTCGTGGTCAGCAAGAATCTGCACAACGGGTCATACTATCTGATCGATATTCGAGAGCATAAGGACTCACGTACATCAGAGGAGGAGACCAACAGGCCGTGGAACATAGCTCATCTTCGGCCTTACTATACCTGAACCATTGGCTCTACTTATGTACATATTACGATGATGTATATATTATGATTAAATATAATAAACCGGAACCTCAGCTAAAGCGGGGTATCTATTCTTTTACATCATGTGTGGTTACACGGAGTTGTTCTAAAGCGGCCTCCGGTTTACCCCTTGAGTTGGCTTTTTTAAAGCATCATGTTATATCACTTGGGGGTTTGGTCGTGTCCGAACCAATACAATACCTCTTGATAGGCGAGAGCCACCAGATCACTTGGGGACTTGGTCACGTCTGAACCAGTCATGCCTCTTGATCGGCCTAAGGCCACAGAATCACTTGGGGGCTTGGTCGAACCCGAACCATTGCCATGCCACTTGATCGGCATAAATGCCACGGTTTCATTTGGGGACCTGGCTAACTAGAACCATAGTTACACCTATCGGGAGCTTGGTCCTGTTCGGCCATGGTAACGCCATCTGATCAGCTCAAATAGGCCTTTTTTGCAAACGGTTTGGTCATTGCCTTTGCTTCACACTTTTCTTTGAAAGATATTGCTTTCTTTTTATTGCGTTTTTTAAACCGACAAAGTTTTCAACCGGTTCACACTGTCAATTGACGGAACACGGTCCATTTTTAATCCGGCGACTATTTGCTCGGTTTGATTTTTTGTTAACATCCTATTACGGAGTAACACGGTGTTTTACAACCCGACATGGTTTACATGGTAAACCGGCATTATATATATATAGGAGCTGTTATCTCCTCCAAATGGTATGGGTTTATAAACCTCCGCTTTAAGATTGGCTAAGCCAACTTCATGTCCAACGATGGCAGGTATTATGTATCTCAAAGATTTAATCATATGCTTAAATTTCAGATATTTTGATTTTACATATGCAGACATCATACTCCGCCTGACGGTACAACCGCGGTGGCACTTGAAGATTTTTTATGTTGCAGAAAATACTTTGGACAGTTCATCACCCAAAGGAAGCACAAATTGCAGTGGTTATGCACGAAGGCGTATTAAGATCAAGAGTATCAGCTAGCCTATTACAAGGCAACACGGTGCCCAAAATAAGATCATTGTTTTTCAAAGGAGAAGCAGTTTAAACCGGCTTCCGGTTCAAGCTTGGTCACCAGCCTGGCCTGATGGTTGTGGGTCATCCCGCGCTGCTTTAGCTCCAGTTTCTCTACCCAGCAGTTGGAAATCAACAGTTGTCCAGTCGATTCCCAATAATGCTCGAAAGACAGCTTCATCATGGATCAACAACGACGGTTCAATATTGGGAGCATAAGTATGCTTACGGATTGGAGGGATAAGATTTTCCGCTTCATGAATTGGTGCAGCTACTCGCTTGTTTTGATTGTCATAATGGGCTTGATAGTGAGACAAGTCTGCTTCTTCAGCCAATTGACAAGCTAGCGGACGCACCTCCCGGTTTATTGCTCGCAGATCCGCTTCACCAAACTCTGACCCGTCTTCCTTCAGGCTGGGATAGCCCTGAGCCACTTCAATAGGATCAAAATCCGGCACCCAAGCTTTTGCCCGGATTAAGGCGTTGATCGCACCGGTTCGAGCAGAAGATTTCTTTAGCTCTTCAACCCGGGCAGGAAGCACCGACAGTTTCTGCAAAGTGTCCTGAATCAAAGTGGGCGCCGGCTTGTTGTGGGATGCAGTACAAATGATCCGCTGTGCACCAGTATACAGTTGTTCGATCAATGTATAGGTGGCTTTCAATTTCTTCCGCACATCTGACCCCAAATGACCAATGCGTGTCCCTGAAGTATCACAAAGGGTTAACAAACTGGTAGCTCTATAAGGCGGTTGAAGCAATCTAGAAATCAAACCAGCTTACCAAAGATAGCAGTGGTCATGTCATGCACATGCCGCTTTATGCTGGCCAATTCGTCCACCACCGGTTTAAGTGCAGCCTCGGCATCTTCCGCTCGTTTGGTTAAAGCGGATTTTTTTAGTGGCCCAATCCGCCCGTTCTTTCTTGAAGCCCTCCTTAAGCTGTTCCATGGCGCTTAAAGCGTTGGTTACTTCCTCTTTTGCTTTGGAGGTTTCAGCTTGTTGGGATTTCAGATTTTCTTGGAGATCAGCGACTTGGCTTTCTTTCGTCTTCAGCTCAGCCTGCATGCAGACAGTTATATGATTCAGCAAAACGGTACAAGGATTGAAGTACCAACCACATAACAAGTTATGCACTTGGCACTTGGGGGTTAATGCATATTCGATCTTCATCTTTCAATTGCTTACAAAGTCCCAAGATCAATACAAGTATTCAACTTGGCACTTGTGGGCTAATGGCTATTTGCTGATATATATATTCTGATGCGGCGATCTCAATTACTTAAAGTCCCGGTTTAACTACGCTAAGTTGAAATGGCCCTTGGGGACTACAACAGCAAATTTCAAAGCATTAACATTTATATTAGTAAGTCCCGGTTTGAAAGAAGATTACAAACCGGCCCTCGGGGGCTAGGAGCGTCAACAAGAATTGAAATATACAAGCAGGAAAGAGCATATGGAAGTTACCTCATATTTATCTTTCATCATATTAACCAGACTGGCTTCATAATCACGACTGGTATACAGCCGGTTCAGGTAGCCGGAATGGATATCTTGGGCATTCAGAGCAGCGTAAGTCGCCAGATCAGCATTCCACTTGCCTTTGCCAAAGGCAGCAAATTCTTCCTTGGCAGAATGTTTGGATAAAGCGACATGATTGCTTGGCTCTGTATGGCCAATGCCAGTAATGACAACCTCATCATCCTTGGTATCGTCGATTTGCACTGGGGCTGTTGGCTTGTCAGTAGGCTTTGTTGGACCGGTGGATTTCTCAATCCGTATGGAGCTTGTGGGCTGATTGACAGGACTTGAGGTATCAATAGGTCTCTCTTTAGCAATAAGATCGTCGTCTTGCTGCGGTGGATCATTGGGTATATCCTCAGGAATAGCCACTTCAAGATCTGGTGTTTTGCCCGGTTCAAGGACGGCATCTTCTTCGGTCGCTTTGTCCAGGCGAGCCTTCTTGCTTGGCCTAGGTTTGGCCCTGAAAGGAATAAACAAAATCAAATACAACATATGTTCCAAGGCGATGTGCTGCAAATATTATGATAAGTATAGCTTACCCAACCACCGTTTTGAGCGGTGGCAGCTGAGTAGCCAATGACTCGCCAGAGGATGAGTGGGAAGTAACCTGGTAATCAGAGTCAGATGGATTAAGAGGTTGACGAAAGTAGCCCGCTTTAGGACAAGCACCGACAAGCAAATTAGAGACCTCTGAACGGTGTTTCTGAACCGGACTGTTCAGTAAACCGGCGGAGGTAACTACCTGGCCGCTGTGCCGGGTTGTGCGACGAGCTTCGTGCTGTTGGGTCTTCATAAGAAATTTGGGATCCAAATAAGCAAGAGGATGAGAAAATTTAACTTTCCGGTTTGCCTGACGGATTTTTAGTGAAGGCAAAGGTTCTGAATCGGAAGAGAGAATAATTACCTCTGCAACATCAGCATGGCTAGCTTCGGCATCATCTTGACAAATATCAGCATCAATAAGACGCATGAAGAATAAGCCAAGTGAGTCAAGCCCTACCTCAAGGTCCGGATTATCCACATCATCATCAGGGGCCGGGTTAGAGGATGCAGTGGTTCTTTTCCTGTGGGAAGTCTTCTTCACAGCTTTAGTCTTTTGCTGGGTTGCTCTTTCCGGTTTGTTTGGTTTTTCTGGTTTCTCCTGCGGCAGTTTCTTGCTCCAAAACGGATCATTGCCCTGGTTACACAGACACTGATATTAAACAATGACCAGATATATCAATAGAAGATTTAGCAAAAAGAAAAATCAAACTCTTACAGCTGGCGGTTTGTTGGTGGCACAGAAGGGAAGCAGGCCGGTTTTAGCACAGATGTGTTCCGGTTCATTCAACATCTTATTCACAGCTTCTGTGATTTCTTCATCGGTGAGCTGGATGTTGGAATGTCACAGTGGGTCATCAACACTGCCAGTATACTCACACATCAAACCGGAGTGCTGACTAAGGGGCAGTATGCTCCATGATATCCAACAGCGGGCGAGATCAACCCCTGTTAAACCGTTGGCCATAAAGGCTCTGAGCTTCGATAGTTGAGGAGCATATTTGCTTCTCTCCTGGGCAGTCAACCTTTGCGGAAAGGGGTGTGTATTGCTGAGCCGCTCCAGACGAAAGCCAGGCAAGGGATTTTCACCAGCAGGGGAGGTGTCTTTGCAATAGAACCATGTTTGATTCCACTCTTTGGGGTGGCTGTGCAGTTTGGCGTGAGGGTATGTGACCTCTTTCCTTTTCTGAATCGCCACGCCACCCAACTCCGTATTGGAGCCGTCAGTAAACTCAGTACGGCGGTTTAGATGGAAACAGTCTCTGAACAATTCCACTATGGGCTCCTCTTGAAAGAACGCCTTACAGAGCACTTGGAAGTGACACATGTTTGTAACAGAGTTGGGGCCAGTATCTTGTGGATGGAGTTGAAAATCGGCTAACACGTCCCGGTAAAATTTAGAACCGGGCGGCTTAAAGCCCCGGGCTAAGTGATCTACGAAAACAATGACCTCTCCTTCTTGAGGTGTGGGAGGGCATTCTTTGCCAGGAGCCCTCCAATGGATGGTATCTTTGCTGCCTAAGGCGCCGATCAGGACTAAATCGTCCAGTTGAGCCTCTGTGACGCGAGAAGGAACCCAGTTGCACTCATATACTTGCTTGGCCATGATGAAATCTACAAGGTAGATGATCCCGGTTCAAAAATGCATTGATTAAGGTACATCGGTATGTGCAATGTTAAACCGGAGACAGATCTATCTAAACCAGAGTTTTATGAAGCAACAACAACTGGCGGTTCAACAAAGGGGACTAATGGTATATACCGGTTTGGCAATTTTTTCTACAAAGTTAAACCGCCTGGTCTAAACATTGAAGCAGATGAGTAAGTTTACAGAAACAGATTTCACAAGACTTCTCTACAGCAACGGATCTGAAGCAAGTTCAGAAAAGAAGGAAAATATTCAAGGTTCAAAAAAGAACAGTACTAAATCAATGGGCAGAGATACATATAGATCTATGGTCTTGAGGCATGAAACTGAAGGCGGATGCTAAAACCTACCGCTACACAGAGCAAGGATTAATAGACGCATCTAGGAGCTATCGTATGAACACGGAATAGGCAATGAACACTAGAAGAACATGAAACCCTAGAACTGATCTGTGTTGAAAAGAACAGAAGACTTACTGGAGATGAGAAAGACGCGGAAGGTTGCCGCGGTACTCTGGTGCACCCAGGTTGATGCAGCGGCCAAGGTTGATCCAGAGGTTGACGGTGGCGGTGGAGCTCCGAAGCTGGGCGACGCGGGGAAGACGAAGCAGAAGGGCATGAAGGGGAAAAATAAATGACCCTTCGGTCCTATTTATAAGGCAAGGGACAGGAGTTAGGCGCGAAAATCAAGGGACCGAGGGTTTGGAAACGAAGATGTCGCCTTAATTGTTGCAGACCTATTAAAGTCCTTTATAACAGGTGACGTCACGCCGGTTTACGAACGACCAGAGAAGATGATATCACGGCGATTCAACAAACTACAAGAAGATATTGAAGATGAAGATTTTTGCTAAAGGATTGACATGAACATGTTCAAATCAATCTGGGGCCTAATGTTGGGGATATTACTACTGGGCGTAAACCGGCCTACCTGGGCCGGATTAACTTCGTCAGTAGTTAAGTATGTTAAAGCCCGAGAAGGCAGATAAGGGCTCAAGGCCCATGGTCGGTTCAAGGCCTGTAGCCGTAAACCGGTGTTGGTAGTTAACTTGTATTATAAGTTAGGAATAAGTAGAGACCAAACCGGACACATCTATGAGCCGGTATTGGAACTCTGTGAACCGACGGGCGTCACCCGTGTATATAAGGGGACGACCCGGCAGCGGTTCAAGGACAACAGACAACAACTCGAGACATAGGGAAGCTTGTTTGCTCCCTAGTCATCGAAACCCCATCAATTCCATCACAACTAGACGTAGGCTTTTACCTTCATCGAAGGGGCTGAACTAGTATAAACTCTCTTGCGTCCCTGTGTCCGCTTTAACCCCTTCAAGCTAACCCGTCGCGATGGCTCCACGACTAAGTCCTTTCTCTAGGACATCTGCCGTGACAAAACCACGACAGTTTCCCTCTCCGGCAGAGTACCGAAAAAGGCATCCATATGGGATCAAGGAATAGAGGCTGGCAGTGACGAAAGAATTGTTTTGTGTCTCACTTCGGGGTTTTTCGAATATTGGGAATTTATAGGCCAGAGATTAGGGCAAACAAAGCATCAGGGGGGCTACATGCTTTGCTAGTGCACCTACCTGCGCACTGCCAGGGCTTGTGGCCCCCTCGTATGTCTTCTGGTCTCCCCGTGAAGCTTCTAAAGTCTCTTACGTTTAAGAAAATATCACCGTAAAGTTTTATCGTGTTTGGACTTCAATAGGTATGGTTTTTCTATGAAACAAAAAACATGCACAAAATAGGAACTGGCACTGGGCACTAAGTTAATAGGCTAGTCCATAAAAATAATATAAAATGACATATAAAGCATACAAAAGTGATAATATAATAGTATGAAACAATCAAAACTTGTAGATACGCTGGAGATGTATCACCATACTAAACATTTTTGTCACTGGTGTTTAGAATAGCATTTCATGGTCTCTCTGCCCTTAGCCTCGTCGTGGCTCGTTCTCTGTGATCCCGGGTACCTGTAGGGACAAAGATCACGAATGAGACAAGAGATATCTATGAAGCAATTTTATTTCACACATACAAGACATCAAAATGCTTCTATTGATCCTTATGAAAATTACATAGGGTTGTAGGGCTATGCCTCAACCCATGACCTTACTAACCATTGAAGATCACATCAAGAAGATTGAGTGATTGATAATATGTCTTACAGTAGTTGCCGGATGTAATACACGATTACAAAGTATGGCTAATTTGGATGAGTGCTATGGCGATGGTGATTGTGGCTATGGAGATGGAGATGGGAAATGGCGATGACTAGGGTTGTTGTGGATGACAAAGATGGAGGTCTCCGCGATGTTCTGTTTCTCGTTTGGTGTTGGCCCCTTTATATAAGTTGGATGGTTGGATGAGATGGAACCAGCGGCACCTCATATGAGCTAGTGCGCTCGTATGACACGTCTTCTTGCACTCTGGCTCCTCTACTACGCCTCCCACTTGATCCTCTCTATCTCATTTTTACTCATTTCCATGTATATGCTTGATTGCATCCATGTTTAGCTCATTTCCCGTGGAAACAAAATAAAAGAAAGGATTGTGGAATCGTTTGTATAGTTGATACATCTCCAACGTATCTATAACTTTTTATTGTTCCATGTTGTTATATTATCATTCTTGGATGTTTTACAATCATTTTATAGAAACTTTATATCATTTTTTGCGACTAACCTATTGACATAGTGCCCAGTGCCAATTGTTATTTTTTGCTTGTTTTTTACTTTGCAAAAAATCAATACCAAACGGAGTCTAAACGCAGCGAAACTTTTTGGAGATTTTTTTTGGTCCAGAAGACACAAGATGGGCTGAAGAAGTACCAGAGGGGTGCCCTGAGGGGGGCACAACCCACCTGGGCGCGCCTGGGGGCCCAGGCGCTGCCTGGTGGGTTGTGCTCACCTCTTCCGCCTCCCGCACCACCTCTTTGCTCTATAAATACCCTAGAAATCCAAAAACCCTAGGGGAGTCGACGAAACACAATTTCAGCAACCACAAGTTTCAGAAACCACAGATCCAGTCTAGACACCATCACGGAGGGGTTCATCATCCTCATCGGTGCCTCTCCGATGATGCGTGAGTAGTTCATTATAGACCTACGAGTCCGTAGTTAGTAGCTCGATGGCTTCCTCTCTCTTTTCTGATTCTCAATACAAGGTCACTTGGAGATCTATTTGATGTAACTCTTTTTGCGGTGTGTTTCTTGGGATCCGATGAACTTTGAGTTTATGATCAGATCTATTTTATCCATGAAAGTTATTCGAGTTTTGATCTCTTATATGCATGATTGCTTATAGCCTCGTATTTCTTCTTCGAATCTTTGGTTTAGTTAGGCTGACTAGATCGATTTTTCTTGCCATGGGAAGAGGTGCTTTGTGATGGGTTCGATCTTACGGTGCTCAATCCCAGTGACAGAAGGGGAAATGTCACGTATGTATTGTTGCTATTAAGGATAACAAGATGGGTCTATTCCTACATGAATAGATCTTCTCTACATCATGTCATCGTTCTTATTGCATTACGATGTTTCTTCATGAACTTAATACACTAGATGCATGCTGGATCGCGGTTGATGTGTGGAGTAATAGTAGTAGATCCAGGCAGGAGTCGGTGTTGGCGAACGTATTATTTCAAAAAAATTGCCACGATCACAGAAG
This sequence comes from Triticum dicoccoides, assembly GCF_002162155.2. Classification (NCBI taxonomy): domain Eukaryota; kingdom Viridiplantae; phylum Streptophyta; class Magnoliopsida; order Poales; family Poaceae; genus Triticum; species Triticum dicoccoides. The sequence goes on from NC_041388.1 coordinate 603,152,853, forward strand.
ATCTATCTAGGAGAAGCATAGCAATGAGCGGGGAGAGTGTGTCCACGTACCCTGGTAGACTGAAAGCGGAAGCGTTAAGTAACACGGTTGATGTAGTCGAACATCTTCACGATCCAACCGATCAAGTACTGAATGCATGGCACCTCCGCGGTCTGCACACGTTCAGCTCGGTGACGTCCCTCGAACTCTAGATCTAGCTGAGGCTGAGGGAGAGTTTTGTCAGCACGACGGCGTGGTGACGGTGATGATGAATTTACCGACGCAGGGCTTCGCCTAAGCACTATGACAATATGACCGAGGTGGAAATCTGTGGAGGGGGGCACCGCACACGGCTAAGAAATCAACTTGTGTGTCTATGGGGCGCCCCCCTCCCCGTATATAAAGGAGTGGAGGAGGGGGGCGGCCGGCCTCCTATGGCGCGCCCCAAGGGGGGGATCTTACTCCTGCTAGGAGTAGGTCCCCCCCTTTCCTAGTACAACTAGGAGGGGGAAGGAAGGGAAGAGGAAGAGAAAGGAAAGGGGGCCCGGCCCCCCTCCCAATTTGGATTGGGCTTGGGGGGGGGGGCGCCCCTCCTCTTGGCTGCTTCCTCCTCTCTTCCACTAAATCCCATGTAGGCCCATTAACCCCCCCAGGAAGGGGGGTTCCGGTAACCTCTCGGTACTCCAGAAAATGCCCGAACTAACCCGAAACCTTTCCGGTGTCCAAACATAACCTTCCAATATATCAATCTTCATGTCTCGACCATTTCGAGACTCCTTTTCATGTCCGGGATCACATCCGGGACTCCGAACAACCTTCGGTATAGCAAATCACATAAACTCATAATACCAATCGTCATCGAACGTTAAGCGTGTGGACCCTACGGGTTCGAGAACTATGTAGACATGACCAAGACTCATCTTCGGTCAATAACCAATAGAGGAACCTGGATGCTCATATTGGTTCCTACATATTCTACGAAGATCTTTATCGGTCAAACCGCACAACAACATACGTTGTTCTCTTTGTCATCGGTATGTTACTTGCCCGAGATTCGATCATCGGTATCATCATACCTAGTTCAATCTCGTTACCGGCAAGTCTCTTTACTCGTTATGTAATGCATCATCCTGTGACTAACTCATTAGTCACATTGCTTGCAAGGCTTATAGTGATGTGCATTACCGAGAGGGCCCAGAGATACCTCTCCGATACTCGGAGTGACAAATCCTAATATTGATCTATGCCAACTCAACAAACACCATCAGAGACACTTGTAGAGCATCTTTATAATAACCCAGTTACGTTGTGACGTTTGATAGCACACAAGGTGTTCCTCCGGTATTCGGGAGTTGCATAATCTCATAGTCAGAGGGACATGTATAAGCCATGAAGAAAGCAATAGCAATAAAACTAAACGACCATTATGCTAAGCTAATGGATGGGTCTTGTCCATCACATCATTCTCTAATGATGTGATCCCGTTCATCAAATGACAACACATGTCTATGGCTAGGAAACTTAACCATCTTTGATTAACGGGCTAGTCAAGTAGAGGCATAGGACACTCTATTTGTCTATGTATTCACACATGTACTAAGCTTCCTGTTAATACAATTCTAGCATGAATAATAAAAATTTATCATGATATAAGTAAATATAAAACAACTTTATTATTGCCTCTAGGGCATATTTCCTTCAGTCTCCCACTTGCACTAGAGTCAATAATCTAGTTCCCATCGTCATGTGATTTCACACCAATAGTTCACATCTTTATGTGATTTGTTCACATCTTCATGTGACTAATACCCAAAGGGTTTACTAGAGTCAATAATCTAGTTCACATCGCCATGTGATTAACACCCAAAGAGTACTAAGGTGTGATCATGTTTTGGTTGTGAGAGAAGTTTGTTTAACGGGTCTGTCACATTCAGATCCATATGTATTTTGAAAATTTCTATGTCTACAATGCTCTGTGTGGAGCTACTCTAGCTAATTGCCCCCACTTTCAATATGTATCCAGATTGATATTCAGAGTTATTCGGATCAGTGTCAAAGCTTGCATCGACGTAACTCTTTACGACGAACTCTTTGTCACCTCCATAACCGAGAAACATCCCTATTTCACTAAGGATAATTTTAACTGATGTCCAGTGATCCACTCCTGGATCACTATTGTACCCTCTTGCAAAACTCATTGTGAGGTACACAATAGGTCTGATACACAGCATAGCACTTTATAGAAACTATGAGTGAGGCACAGGGAATGACTTTCATTCTTTTTCTATTTTCTGCTGTGGTCGGGTTTTGAGTCTTACTCAACTTCACACCTTGCAACAGAGGCAAGAACTCCTTCTTTGATTGTTCCATTTTGAACTACTTCAAAATCTTGTCAAGGTATGTACTCATTGAAAAATCTTTATCAAGCGTCTTGATCTATCTCTATTGATCTTGATGCCCAATATGTAAGCAGCTTCACTGAGGTTTTTCTTTTAAAAACTCCTTTCAAACACTCCTTTATGCTTTCTAGAAAATTCTACATCATTTCCGATCAACAGTATGTCATTCACATATACTTATCAGAAAGGCTGTAGTGCTCCCACTCACTTTCTTGTAAATACAGGCTTCTTCAAAAGTCTGTATAAAACCATATGCTTTGATCACACTATCAAAGCATATATTCCAACTCCGAGATGCTTGCACCAGTCCATAAATGGATCGTTGGAGCTTACACACTTTGTTAGCACCTTTTGGATCGACAAAACCTTCTCGTTGCATCATATACAACTCTTCTTTAAGATATCCATTAAGGAATGCAGTTTTGACATCCATTTGCCAAATTTCATAATCATAAAATGCGGCAATTGCTAACATGATTCAGATGGACTTAAGCATCGCTACGGGTGAGAAGGTCTCATCGTAGTCAACTCCTTGAACTTGCTGAAACCCTTCGCAACAAGTTGAGCTTTGTAGAAAGTAATATTACCATCAGCGTCAGTCTTCTTCTTGAAGATCCATTTATTCTCTATGGCTTGCCGATCATTGGGCAAGTCAACCAAAGTCCATACTTTGTTCTCATACATGGATCCCATCTCAGATTTCATGGCCTCAAGCCATTTTGCGGAATCTAGGCTCATCATTGCTTCCTCATAGTTCGTAGGTTCGTCATGGTCAAGTAACATGACCTCCAGAACAGGATTACCGTACCACTCTGGTGCGGACCTTACTCTGGTTGACCTACGAGGTTCGGTAGTAACTGGATCAGAAGTTTCATGATCATCATCATTAGCTTCCTCACTTACAGGTGTAGGAATCACTGGAACTGATTTCTGTGATGAACTACTTTTCAATAAGGGAGCAGGTACAGTTACCTCATCAACTTCTACTTTCCTCCCGCTCACTTCTTTCGAGAGAAACTCCTTCTCTAGAAAGGATCCATTCTTAGCAACATATAACTTGCCTTCGGATCTGTGATAGAAGATGTACCCAACAATTTCCTTTGGGTATCCTATGAAGACGCATTTATCCAATTTGGGTTCGAGCTTATCAGGTTGAAACTTTTTCACATAAGCATCGCAACCCCAAACTTTAAGAAACGACAGCTTAGGTTTCTTGCCAAACCACAATTCATATAGTGTCGTCTCAACGGATTTAGATGGTGCCCTATTTAATGTGAATGCAACTGTCTCTAATGCATAACCCCAAAACGATAGTGGTAAATCGGTAAGAGACATCATAAATCACACCATATCTAATAAAGTACGGTTACGGTGTTCGGACACACCATTATGCTACGGTGTTCCATGTGGCATGAGTTTGTGAAACTATTCCACATTGTTTTAATTGAAGGACAAACTCGTAACTCAAATATTCGCCTCTGCGATCAGATCATAGAAACTTTATTTTCTTGTTACGATGATTCTCTACTTCACTCTGAAATTCTTTGAACTTTTCAAATGTTTCAGACTTGTGTTTCATTAAGTAGATATACCCATATCTGCTCAAATCATCTGTGAAGGTCAGAAAATAATGATACCCGCCGCGAGCCTCAACACTCATCGGATCGCATACATCAGTATGTATTATTTCCAATAAGTCACTTGCTCGCTCCATTGTTCCGGAGAACGGAGTCTTAGTCATCTTGCCCATGAGGCATGGTTTGCAAGCATCAAGTGATTCATAATCAAGTGATTCCATAAGCCCATTAGCATGGAGCTTCATCATGCGCTTCACACCAATATGACCTAAATGGCAGTGCCACAAATATGTTGCACTATCATTATCAACTTTGCATCTTTTGGCATCAATATTATGAATATGTGTATCACTACGATCGAGATTCAGTAAACCATTCACCTCGGGTGTATGACCTTAGAAGGTATTATTCATGTAAATAGAATAACAATTATTCTTTGACTTAAATGAATAACCGTATTGCAATAAACATGATCCAATCATATTATGCTCAACGCAAACACCAAATAACATTTATTTTAGGTTCAACACTAATCCCGAAGGTAAAGGGAGTGTGTGATGGTGATCTTATCAACCTTGGGATCACTTCCAACACACATCGTCACCTTGCCCTCAACTAGTCTTTGTTCATTTTGTAACTCCTGTTTCGAGTTACTAATCATAGCAACTGAACCAGTATTAAATACCCAGGGGCTACTATGAACACCAGTAAAGTACACATCAATAACATGTATATCAAATATACCTTTCACTTTGCCATCCTTTTTTCCGCCAAATACTTGGGGTAGTTCCGCTTCCAGTGACCATTTCCTTTGCAGTAGAAGCACTCAGTTTTAGGCTTGGGTCTAGCTTTGGGCTTCTTCATGGGAGTGGCAACTTGCTTGTCATTCTTCTTTAAGTTCCCTTTCTTTCCCTTGACCTTTTACTTGAAACTAGTGGTCTTGTCAACCATCAACACTTGATGCTTTTCTTAATTTCTACCTTTGCTGATTTCAGCACCGCGAAGAGCTCAGGGAATCGTTTTCGTCATCCCTTGCATATTATAGTTCATCACGAAGTTCCAGTAACTTGGTGATAGTGACTAGAGAACTCCGTCAATCACTATATTATCTGGAAGATTAACTCCCACTTGATTCAAGCGATTGTAGTACTCAGACATTCTGAGAACATGCTCACTGGTTGAGCTATTCTCCTCCATCTTGTAGGCAAAGTATTTGTCAGAGGTCTCATACCTCTCGACTCGGGCATGAGTCTGAAATACAAATTCCAGCTCTTGGAACATCTTATATGTTCCGTGGCGTTCAAAACATTTTTGTAGTCCCGGTTCTAAGCCGTAAAGCATGATGCACTAAACTATCAAGTAGTCATCATACCGAGCTTTGCCAAACGTTCATAACATCTGCATCTGCTCCTGCAATAGGTCTGTCACCTAGTGGTGCATCAAGGACATAATTCTTTTGTGCAGCAATGAGGATAATCCTCAGATTACAGACCTAGTCCGCATCATTGCTACTATCATCTTTCAACTTATTTTTCTCTAGGAACATATCAAAAAATAAAACAGGGAGCTACACGCGAGCTATTGATCTACAACATAGATATGCAAAATACTATCAGGTACTAAGTTCATGATAAATTAAAGTTCAATTAATCATATTACTTAAGAACTCCCACTTAGATAGACATCCCTATAATCATCTAAGTGATCACGTGATCCACATCAACTAAACCATGTCCGATCATCCCGTGAGATGGAGTGGTTTTGAATGGTGAACATCACTATGTTGATCATATCTACTATATGATTCACTCTCGACCTTTCGGTCTCAGTGTTCCGAGTCCATATCTGCATATGCTAGGCTCATCAAGTTTAACCTGAGTATTTTGCATGTGCAAAACTGGCTTGCACCCATTGTATGTGAACGTAGAGCTTATCACACCCGATCATCACGTGGTGTCTTGGCATGATAAACTGTAGCAATGGTGCATACTTAGGGAGAACACTTGTAGGTTGAAATTTAGTTAGAGATCATCTTATAATGCTACCTCCGTACTAAGCAAAATAAGATGCATAAAGGATAAACATCACAAGCAATCAAATAAGTGATATGTTTTGGCCATCATCATCTTGTGCCTTTGATCTCCATCTCCAAAGCACCGTCATGATCACCATCGTCACCGGCTTGACACCTTGATCTCCATCGAAGCATCGTTGTCATCACGCCAACTATTGCTTCTACGACTATCGCTACCGCTTAGTGATAAAGTAAAGCAATTACATGGCGATTGCATTTCATACAATAAAGCGACAACCATATGGCTCCTGGCAATTGCTAATAACCGTTACAAAGCATGATCATCTCATACAACAAATTATATATCATCACGTCTTGACCATATCACATCACAACATGCCCTGCAAAAACAAGTTAGACGTCCTCTACTTTGTTGTTGCAAGTTTTACGTGGCTGCTACAGGCTTAGCAAGAACCATTCTTACCTACGGCATAAAAACCACAACGTGGTATAGTGATTGCTTTTTGATCTTCAGAAAGAACCCTGTTCATTGAATCCGGTTCAACTAAAGTTGGAGAAATTGACACCCGCCAACCACCTGTGTGCAAAGCACATCGATAGAACCAGTCTCATGAACGCGGTCATGTAATGTCGGTCTAGGCCGCTTCATCCAACAATACCGCTGAATCATGAAACAACTAGTGACGGCAAGCAATATGTATATACCCACGCCCACAACTCCTTTGTGTTCTACTCATGCATATAACATCTACACATAGACCTGGCTCGGATGCCACTGTTGGGGAACGTAGTATTTCAAAAAATTCCTACAATCACGTAAGATCTATCTAGGAGAAGCATAGCAACGAGCGGGGAGAGTGTGTCCATGTACCCTCCTAGACCGAAAGCGGAAGAGTTAAGTAACGCGGTTGATGTAGTCAAACGTCTTCGCGATCCAACCGATCAAGTACCGAATGCACGGCACCTCCGCGATCTGCACACGTTCAGCTCGGTGACGTCCCTCGAACTCTAGATCCAGCTGAGGCCGAGAGAGAGTTTTGCTACCTCTTGAGCTTGCGTTGGATTTCCCCGAAGAGGAAGGGATGATGCAGCAGAGTAGCGTAAGTATTTCCCTCAGTTTTTGAGAACCAAGGTATCAATCCAGTAGGAGGCCACGCTTGAGTCCCTCGTACCTGCACAAAACGATAGCTACTCGCAACCAACGCGATTAGGGGTTGTCAATCCCTTCACGGTCACTTACGAGAGTGAGATCTGATAGATATAATATTTTTGGTATTTTTGGTATAGAGATGCAAAGTGAAAAGTAAAGGCCAAGTAAAAAAGCAAAACAAGATTAAAGTGATGGAGATTAATATGATGAGAATAGACCCGGGGGCCATAGGTTTCACTAGTGGCTTCTCTCAAGACCATAAGTATTCTACGGTGGGTGAACAAATTACTGTTGAGCAATTGACAGAATTGAGCATAGTTATGAGAATATCTAGGCATGATCATGTATATAGGCATCACGTCCGTGACAAGTAGACCAAAACGATTCTGCATCTACTACTATTATTCCACTCATCAACCGCTATCCAGCATGCATCTAGAGTATTAAATTAAAAACAGAGTAACGCTTTAAGCAAGATGACATGATGAGATAAATTCATGCAATATGAAATAAACCCCATCTTGTTATCCTCGATGGCAACGATGCAATACGTGCCTTGCTGCCCCTTCTGTCACTGGGAAAGGACACCGCAAGATCGAACCCAAAGCTAAGCACTTCTCCCATGGCAAGAACTACCAATCTAGTTGGCCAAACCAAATGGATAATTCGAAGAGACTTGCAAAGATAACCAATCATACATAAAAGAATTCAGAGAAGATTCAAATATTATTCATAGATAGACTTGATCATAAACCCACAATTCATCAATCTCAACAAACACACCGCAAAAAGAAGATTACATCGAATAGATCTCCATGAGAGAGGGGGAGAACTTTGTATTGAGATCCAAAAAGAGAGAAGAAGCCATCTAGCTACTAACTATGGACCCGAAGGTCTGAGGTAAACTACTCACACTTCATCAGAGAGGCTATGATGATGTAGAAGCCCTCCGTGATGATGGACCTCTCCGGCGGAGCTCCGGAACAGGCCCCAAGATGGGATCTCGTGGACACAGAAAGTTGCGGCAGTGGAATTAGGTTTTTGGCTCCTGTTCTGATTGTTCGGGGGTACGTATGTATATATAGGAGGAAGGAGTACGTCGGTGGAGCTTCGAGGGGCCCACGAGGCAGGGGGGCGCGCCCTAGGTGGGGGCGCCCCCCACCCTTGTGACAGCCTCTCTGATGCCTTGGCGTAGGGTCCAAGTCTCCTGGATCACGTTCGGTGAGAAAATCACGTTCCCGAAGGTTTCATTCCGTTTGGACTCCGTTTGATATTCCGTTTCTTCGAAATACTGAAATGGGCAAAACACAGCAATTCTGGGCTGGGCCTCCGGTTAATAGGTTAGTCCCAAAAATAATATAAAAGTGGAAAATAAAGCCCAATATAGTCCAAAACAGTAGATAATATAGCATGGAGCAATCAAAAATTATAGATACGTTGGAGACGTATCAAGTTTCGTTAGCACGACGGCGTGGTGACGACGATGATGAAGTTACCGACGCAGGGCTTCGCCTAAGCACTACGGCAATATGAACAAGGTGGGAATCTGTGGAGGGGGGCACCGCACATGGCTAAGAAATCAACTTGTGTGTCTATGGGGTGCCCCCTCCCCCGTATATAAAGGAGTGGAGGAGGGGGCTGGCTAGTGATACGTCTCCAACATATCTATAATTTTTGATTGTTCCATGCTATTATATTATCAATCTTGGATGTTTTATATGCATTTATATGCTATTTTATATGATTTTGGGACTAACCTATTAACCTAGAGCCCAGTGCCAGGTTCAGTTTTTTCCTTGTTTTTGAGTATCGCGGAAAAGGAATATCAAACGGAGTCCAATTGACCTGAAAATTCACGGAGATTGTTTTTGGACCAGAAGAAGCCCACTAAGTATCGAAGATGGACCAGAAGAGTCACGAGGCCACCACGAGGGTGGAGGGCACGCCCTACCCCCTGGGCGCGCCCCCCTACCTCGTGGCTGCCTCGAGGACCCCCCTGACTTGTTCCCGACGCCAACACCTCTTATATATCCCCAAACCTCCAGAAAATAACCTAGATGGGGAGTTCCGCCGCCGCAAGCCTCCATAGCCACCAAAAACCAATCGGGACCCTGTTCCGGCACCCTGCCGGAGGGGGAATCATCACCGGTGGCCATCTTCATCATCCCAGCGCTCTCCATGACGAGGAGGGAGTACTTCATGTTGGGGAACGTAGTAGAAATTCAAAATTTTCTACGCATCACCAAGATCAATCTATGGAGTAATCTAGCAACGAGGGGAAGGAGAGTGCATCTACATACCCTTGTATATCGCTAAGCGGAAGCGTTGCAAGAACGCGGATGAAGGAGTCGTACTCGTAGCGATTCAGATCACGGTTGATTCCGATCTAAGCGCCGAACAACGGTGCCTCCGCGTTCAACACACGTGCAGCCCGGTGACGTCTCCTACGCCTTGATCCAGCAAGGGGAGAAGGAGAGGTTGGGGAAGACTCCGTTCAGCAGTAGCACGATGGCGTGGTGGTGGTGGAGGAGCGTGGGACTCCAGCAGGGCTTCGCCAAGCACTACGAGAGACGAGGAGGGAGAGGGGTAGGGCTGCGCCAACAGGGGAAGAACTTCGTGTGTTGGGCTGCCCCTTTGCCTCCACTATATATAGGGGAAGAGGGAGGGCTGCGCCCCCACCTAGGGTTCCCACCCCAAGGGGTGCGGCAGCCCTAGATCCCATCTAGGGTGGCGGCCACAAGGGGGAGAGGGGAAGGCGCACCTGGGGTGGGCCTTAGGGCCCATCTGCCCTAGGGTTTGCCCCCCTCCCCTCTAAGAGGCGCCTTGGGCCCTGGTGGGAGGTGCCCCAGCCCACCTAGGGGCTGGTCCCTTCCCACTATCGGCCCATGTAGGTCTCCGGGGCCTGTGGCCCCTCCCGTTGGACCCCCGGACCCCTTCGGTGGTCCCGGTACACTACCGGTGATGCCCGGAACACTTCCGGTGGCCAAAACCATACTTCGTATATATCAATCTTTACCACCAGACCATTCCGGAACTCCTCGTGACGTCCGGGATCTCATCTGGGACTCCGAACAACATTCGGTAACCGCGTACATACTTTCCCTATAACCCTAGCGTCATCGAACCTTAAGTGTGTAGACCCTACGGGTTCGGGAGTCATGCAGACATGGCCGAGACAACTCTCCGGTCAATAACCAACAGCGGGATCTGGATACCCATGTTGGTTCCCACATGCTCCACGATGATCTCATCGGATGAACCACGATGTCAAGGATTCAATCAACCCAGTATACAATTCCCTTTGTCTATCGGTACGATACTGGCCCGAGATTCGATCGTCGGTATCCCGATACCTTGTTCAATCTCGTTACCGGCAAGTCTCTTTACTCGTTCCATAACACATCATCCCGTGATCAACTCCTTGATCACATTGTGCACATTATGATGATGTCCTACCGAGTGGGCCCAAAGATACCTCTCCATTTACACGGAGTGACAAATCCCAGTCTCGATTCGTGCCAACCCAACAGACACTTTCAGAGATACCCGTAGTGCACCTTTATAGCCACCCAGTTATGTTGTGATGTTTGGCACACCCAAAGCACTCCTATGGTATCCGGGAGTTGCACAATCTCATGGTCTAAGGAAATGATACTTGACATTAGAAAAGCTTTAGCATACGAACTACACGATCTTGTGCTAGGCTTAGGATTGGGTCTTGTCCATCACATCATTATCCTAATGATGTGATCCCGTTATCAACGACATCCAATGTCCATGGTCAGGAAACCGTAACCATCTATTGATCAACGAGCTAGTCAACTAGAGGCTTACTATGGACATGGTGTTGTCTATGTATCCACACATGTATCTGAGTTTCCTATCAATACAATTCTAGCATGGATAATAAACGATTATCATGAACAAGGAAATATAATAATAACCAATTTATTATTGCCTCTAGGGCATATTTCCAACACTTCACCCTCGGGGCTTAGGGTATGTACCAGTAGCTATGTGTTTGATCTCTCTCTCTCTCTCTCTCTCTCTCTCTCTCTCTCTGTCTCTCTGTCTCTTGTGTTCTTGATGTGGCACAATCATGATGTACCGCGAGCTTTGCTATTATAGTTGGATCTTATGATGTTTCTCCCCCTCTATCTCCTTGTGATGAATTGAGTTTTCCCTTTGAAGTTATCTTATCAGATTGAGTCTTTAAGGATTTGAGAACACTTGATGTATGTCTTGCATGTGCTTATCTATGGTGACAATGGGATATTCACGTGATCTACTTGATGTATGTTTTGGTGATCAACTTGCGGGTTCTGTGACCTTGTGAACTTATGCATAGGGGTTGGCACACGTTTTCGTCTTGACTCTTCGGTAGAAACTTTGGGGCACTCTTTGAAGTTCTTTGTGTTGGTTGAATAGATGAATCTGAGATTGTGTGATGCATATCATATAATCATACCCACGGATACTTGAGGTGACATTGGAGTATCTAGGTGACATTAGGGTTTTGGTTGATTTGTGTCTTAAGGTGTTATTCTAGTATGAACTCTAGGATAGATCGAACGGAAAGAATAGCTTCATGTTATCTCACTACGGACTCTTGAATATATCGATCAGAAAGGATAACTTTGAGGTGGTTTCGTACCCTACAATAATTTGTTCGTTTGTTCTCCGCTATTAGTGACTTTGGAGTGACTCTTTGTTGCATGTTGAGGGATTTTCATATGATCTAATTATGTTATCCTTGTTGAGAGAACTTGCACTAGTTAAAGTATGAACCCTAGGCCTTGTTTCAACACATTGCAATACCGTTTTCGCTCACTTTTATCATTAATTACCTTGCTATTTTTATATTTTCAGATTACAAAAACCTATATCTACCATCCATATTGCACTTGTATCACCATCTCTTCGCCGAAGTAGTGCACCTATACAATTTACCATTGTATTGGGTGTGTTGGGGACACAAGAGACTCTTTGTTATTTGGTTGTAGGGTTGTTTGAGAGAGACCATCTTGATCCTACGCCTCCCACGGATTGATAAACCTTAGGTCATCCACTTGAGGGAAATTTGCTACTGTCCTACAAACCTCTGCACTTGGAGGCCCAACAATGTCTACAAGAAGAAGGTTGTGTAGTAGACATCAAGCTCTTTTCTGGCGTTGTTGCCGGGGAGGTTAGTGCTTGAAAGTATATCTTTAGATCTTGCAATCGAATCTTTTTGTTTCTTGTTTTATCACTAGTTTAGTCTATAAAAGAAAACTACATAAAATGGAATTGAGGTTGCCTCATATGCTTCATCTTTTTAATGTCTTTCATGAAAATAAGGATTCCGATAATTGTGCCAAAGTGTTAGAAGAAGAATGCATTAAAATGTTTGGCACTATATCTTTGAATGATGAGCATGATTGCAATGTTGTTAGTATGAATTCCTTGAATATCCATGATGCTAATGATATGCAATGCCACAAGCTTGGGGATGCTATGTTTGATGAAGATGATATTTTTTATCCCCCAAGTTTTGATGAGCAAATTTATTATGATGATAGCATGCCTCCTATTTATGATGATTATATTGATGAAAGTGGATTTGGAGAGGCCATGACTTTATTTAATGATGATTCCACTATTTCGGAAGAGGTTCCAATTGATTATGAGAACAAAGTTGCTATCTATGATGATTATTGTGATGACACGTATGCTATAAAGACTAATGATATCCACGAAACTTGTCATCATGATTTTAACTTTCAATTGGATTATGCCTCACATGATAGTTATTTTGTTGAGTTTGCTCCCACTACTATTCATGAGAAGAAATTTGCTTATGCGGAGAGTAATAAAAATTATATGCTTGTAGATCATGAAAAGAATGCTTTATGTGATGGTTATTGTCGGTGTCAAAACCGGCGGATCTCGGGTAGGGGGTCCCAAACTGTGTGTCTAGGTCAGATGGTAACAGGAGGCAGGGGACATGATGTTTTACCCAGGTTCGGGCCCTCTTGATGGAGGTAAAACCCTACGTCCTGCTTGATTAATATTGATGATATGGGTAGTACAAGAGTAGATCTACGACAAGATCAGAGAGGCTAAACCCTTGAAGCTAGCCTATGGTATGATTTTTGTTCGTCCTACGGACTAAAACTCTCCGGTTTATATAGACACCGGAGAGGGCTAGGGTTACACAGAGTCGGTTACAATGGTAGGAGATCTACATATCCGTATCGCCAAGCTTGCCTTCCACGCCAAGGAAAGTCCCTTCCGGACACGGGACGAAGTCTTCAATCTTGCATCTTCATAGTCCAGGACTCCGGCCGAAGGTATAGTCCGGCCATCCGGACACCCCCTAATCCAGGACTCCCTCAGTAGCCCCTGAACCAGGCTTCAATGACGACGAGTCCAACGCGCAGATTGTCTTCGACATTGCAAGGAGGGTTCCTCCTCCAAGTACTTCATAGAAGATTTTGAACACAAAGGTAGTGTCCAGCTCTGCAAAATAAGTTTCCACATATCACCATAGAGAGAATAACCTTTACACAAATCTAATCTGCTGACGCATTCCGTAGCGTGGCATCACACCACGGCCAAGTCTTTATTCGAATCGTTTTACTGTCCCACCTCAGCGTGTTTAGCGAGGCGGTTTCCTTGGCATGTCTTGTTAAATCAGAGATCGTGTCCCCTTATTCTGGGATTCTCATCAATACGGGTGTGGGTAACCCAACTGCGCCATTGACTATGGCGCTTGGGAGATAAGCGAGTTTTACCAGGCTGATGGGGGCGCATAGTTGCGTCCGCCCAGATAAGGGGATAAGGATCCACCTTTTCATACACGCCTTCTTCCTCCTTTGCCTATCCATTTCCGTGCACTCGAGCTCTAGCGCCCAAGTCCGCACACCCCACCTCAACCTTCTCTAGCCATGTCTGGAGCAGGAGGCAAGTGGATGGTCTCCTTGGTCACGGAGGGACACATCAAAAGACTAAGGAAGGCCGGATACTTGTCTAACGACATTGCGCACCGGCTTTCCGAAGAGGGGCAGCTCATCCCCACCCCTAGGCCCCATGAGAGGGTGGTGTTCCTCCCCCATTTCCTCTGCGGACTGGGCTTCCCTCTCCACCCATTTGTCCGGGGGCTCATGTTCTACTATGGCCTGGATTTCCACGATCTGGCCCCGAATTTTGTCCTCAACATCTCGGCGTTTATGGTCATGTGCGAGGCTTTCTTCCGCATCCACCCCCATTTTGGCCTATGGCTCAAGACTTTCAATGTCAAGCCGAAGGTGGTGCACGGCACCCAAGCGGAGTGCGGAGGCGCCATGGTGGGCAAGATGCCCAACATCCTATGGTTCAAGGGCTCCTTCGTGGAGTCCCTAAAGGGGTGGCAGTCGGGGTGGTTTTACATCACTGAGCCGCGCGACCCTGAATGGGTCACAGCCCCCGAGTTCCGATCCGGACCACCTAAGCGGCTCGCCTCCTGGAAAGAGATGGGCCTGTCATGGGGTAAAAAGGAGAGCTGACCGGACTCCAAACATGCGTCCAAACCCTGGTGGACAGGAATCTCAAACTTGTCAACGTAGTCCAGGTTATGCTCATCCGCCAGATCCTCCCGTGTCAACAACGGGCTTTCAACCTGTGGGAATTCGACCCGGCGCGGCACCGAACTCTGAGCAGGCTCTTCGACACGACGTACGAAGATGCCTGGAAGGTGCTTTTCAAGGGCGCCGAGGCCCCCGCATCCGCTACCGAGGATCGCGGATTCAGCACGCAGCGTCACGCTCATGCGGTAAGATGTTTTCACCTTTTACAGGGTATTAGTTTTTCATAGTGTGACTCCATGCGGGATCTAAGTTCCCTTACCTTTGGCAGGATTGGCAGGAGACGTCCGGACAGATCAACTGTCCAGCTCCTATGCCTGAAGGCCCAGCGGACGCTCGCTTGGCGAAGCTGCTGGCTCCGACACCTTACGTGGTGCCGGAGAAGAAGGCCAAGAAGAAGGCCACGGGGACTCGAAAGAGTGCCCTGCACCAGGAGGTGTCGGATTCACCATCTGACGACTCCAAGGCGCACTCCTCCCATGAAGACGAAGAGGAGGAAGAAGAGACCTCTCCCCCTCCAGCGGGGGGGAGGGAAGAAAAGGAAGGTCGCCCCAACCAGGGAGGCCGAAGGGTCCAAGAGGAGGAAGACCCCTCCTCCGGACTACTCCACCAACGCCGCCGACGACGAAGAGGAGTGGCCGCACAGGACCAAGCCTCTGGCGAGATCGTAAGTATCCGGATACCCGAGTGATTCATAGTATTCCCCCATTGCAAAGCTTTTCCTTATGTCGAACATGATTGTGCAGTCCGCCCAAGGCCGGGCTCGACGAGTCGTCGAGCGGCTCCCTGGATTCGTCGGATGTGAATTCGCTTCCGACGGCTTCCTCCCCCCACCCTACAGACGGCGCTGAGGTGGCGTCCCAACAGGTTCGAAGCCAGGAGGAGGTGGTCCTAGAGGCGCCGCAAGGCAACCTCCTAGACTCCAGGCGTAAAGGGGATAGAACCCCCAAGGGCTCCAAGTCCGGCCTTGAGCCGGACACCATGCCGGAACCTTCAACGGTTCCGGACTCCGGTAGGCAGCCTCCTTCCAAGAGGAGCAAGCCTACCGAGCCGGTGACCTCTGTCCAACCGGAGGCACCGAACAATTTGCTGAAGACGCTTAACGGCGCCTCCATCGACGAGGGGCACCGCACTATTATGAGTGCGGTGATCCAAAAGGTTCAGTCCGCCAAGAGCGGACTGACTGAAGCCTGTGCCAGCCTTCTAACAGGCTTTGAGGTAGGTAAAGAATATGTAAAAAATATTACCGCATAGACAGTAGCCCTGATGCTCTGTTTGGCGTTCGGAAAGAAAAGCCAAATAGAGGATCTAATAATCGCAGGAGTCTAACATAATCAAGTCAATATGCGTATGCAGGCTTCGCTGCTGGCCTCCGCCGCACTGACTGCGAAGGTGGATACGCTGAAGCAGAACCTCGAGCGGTCCGAGCAAGAGCTCGGCCTAGCCAAGCAGCAGCTCGAGGAGAAGGAAGGTAAGAAATACCTTATTGAAATATGTGAAAGGTGCAATTGCAAAAAGTGACAGGATTAATGCGGCTATTGTAGGGGCCACAACTGAGGTGGCGACCCTTAAGCAAGCGGTGTCCGAGGCCGAAAAGAGGGCGGCCACAGAGCGCACCGAGCGGGAGAAGCATGAGACGCAGGTTGGCGAGGTGCGGCAAGAGCTCCAGGCTCTCATGAAAAAACATGAGAGTTTGGAGCTTGACTCAAAGAGGCGAGAGTCTGAGCTCGCGGCGGCCATTGAAGCTGGCAAGTCTACCAAGGCCGAAGCCCCGAAGGCCCTCCAGGAGGTTGAGGTAGTAAAAAGGATAGCGGCGGGTAAGGCATTCTTTATGCAAAGCAAGCACGTAAAAGTGAATTACTTGTCACTTACCCGAATCCGGAGCTCTCTAGGAGCATTCGCAGACTTGCCGCGTAGCGTGTCGGATGCCGCCGCCTTCTACCGCATCAAGGAGGGAAGCTTGACGGAGAAGGTGTTCTGGTGTCAGTATGCTGAGGCCGAACACCCGGTGCCCTTAAGCGACCAACTGAAACAGCTGTTCGAGCTCCATAAGGTGGCTGAACAGGCCATGAAGGGCCTCGTAGTCCGGCTGTGGCCTGGAGAGGCCATGCCTGGGAGCTACTTCAGGCTGGTGAGGTGGCTGGTGGAGGCATGTCCAAGGCTCGAAGTCATCAAGCGCTCCGTATGCACCGAGGGTGCCCGTAGGGCGCTTGCCCGTGCGAAAGTGCACTGGGGCAAGCTGGATGCTGAGAAGCTTGTGAAGGACGGGCCACCGCCGGGCAAGGAGCATCGCAAGCCCGAGATGTATTATGATGGTGTTCTGAAGGATGCCTGCCTTGTGGCGGATGAATGTTCCATGAATGTAATTTTTCAGTGAACTCGCTCGTTTTGTCCTGTGCGCTGAAAACTTGTTCATGTGCGCTAAGCAATGCTTTTTGAATTTAAAATATTACCTTTTGTGCGCCCGTTTATCAAATTTGAGAGATGGCGAGTCGTCGGCTTCTGCCCCCATGGCACGAGTGCTGGGGTGTTCGGGATAAACATGAGTGCTCTTTTTCCCATTCTTGGGTCCTTCGAGGGAGGCGCTCAACACAACGAACAAGGCAATCAAACTATAGTGCTTGAACACTCTCACTTAGCCATAGAATTCTATAATTTTAAATTTCGGCGAAGCCCCTAGTGTTCGGAAGACCGAGTTCGGGGCGCTATCCACGCCTAGGCCGGACAAAGCCGACTCCTCGCTCTAGGCGGCATAAGTCTTTAGGGACTCGAAAACCTCTCGAACAACGACCAGCTCTCGCCTCATCATGACGGTCAGTTTTAGCTTTCTCTACTGAGGTGCTTAGCCCAGCTCAACTAGGGCACAATCGCAGTAGTTCTCCTAGTGCTACCTTAGCCGATATGACGGAACGTAAGGTACCAAAACATAGGAGCCGGGCAAACCCAACTATTAACCCAAGACATGATTCGGAGCCGATGCATATAATGCTATAAGTTCGGGGTGCCACACTTGTGAAAGTGTTCGGACTTCTCACACCATGTTGTGGGGTACTTAAGCCCCTGGCGTATTAGCCGTACCAAAGTGTACGGGTGCAACATGTCATTAATGAACATATATTCGTAAAAAAGGTAATGCAATAATAGACGGAAGCTATGCATTGTTTATTTAAAAAAGCTGCAATCAAAGCAGAACGATACAAATAGTGCGATAAGCAAAAGATGGGACTATCAAATATGTCCTTTCAGGGGCGAGCTGCGGAATGTTGTGCGAAACGGGTATACTGCTCGTTATAGAGACCACCTTAGAGTTTCGTAGTGCGGCGTAGCTTTTTGCTTCCCTGGTTGTATCGTTTGTGCGGCAATTGTACTGCCGGACAAGCCTTCCGAAGAATGGAGTCCTGAAAATAAGAGAAAATTAAGAAATCGGCAGCCCCTAGTGCGGTTTAGGCCGCGTTTCGGGCGTGCCGTGATGGTGCCCCTCCCCCTGTGCCCATGGTATTTCTAGAGCGTAGTTATGTACGCGCAACACTGGTTTCACAAGTTCGCGAGGGCTGGGGTTGGGGCCGCATTGCTACGCTTGCTCGGAACGTGCCAGGCGGTCTTGTTGTAGGTTACTCCGGGCGTGCTTGACGGTGTCCAGACGTTTAATGGCCGGACTAGAGAATTGCCTTAAGAGGCTGCTTTGTACTTCCGCTGTGATAGCCGCCGTATGCTCCTCCGTTCGGAGAGAGCATTCGGTGTTTCCATTGACCGTGATGATGCCTCGAGGGCCTGGCATCTTGAGCTTGAGGTATGCGTAGTGCGGCACCGCATTGAATTTGGCAAATGCGGTTCGCCCGAGCATTGCGTGATAGCTACTGCGGAACGGGACTATGTCAAAGATTAACTCCTCGCTTCAAAAATTATCCGGAGATCCGAAGACCACTTCAAGTGTAACTGAGCCTGTACAGTTGGCTTCTACACCTGGTATGACGCCTTTAAAGCTCGTTCTGGTGGGTTTAATCCTCGAGGGATCGATGCCCATTTTCCGCACTGTATCCTGATAAAGCAGGTTCAGGCTGCTGTCGCCGTCCATAAGGACTCTAGTGAGGTGAAATCCGTCAATAATTGGGTCTAGAACCAATGTGGCGAATCCGCCATGACGGATGCTAGTGGGGTGGTCCCTTCGACCAAACGTGATCGGGCAGGAAGACCATGGGTTGAACTTTGGGGCGACTGGCTCCATCGTGTATACGTCCCTTAGCACACGCTTCTGCTCCCTCTTGGGGATGTGGGTTGCGTATATCATGTTCACCATCCGCACTTGTGGGGGAAAACCTTTCTGTCCACTGTTGTTCGGCGGCTGGGGCTCCTCCTCTTCATCGCTATGCAGCCCCTTGTCTCCGCTTTCGGCATTTAACTTGCCTGCCTGCTTGAACACCCAACAATCCCTGTTAGTGTGATTGGCTGGTTTTTTGGGGGTGCCATGTATCTGGCATGAGCGGTCGAGTATTCGGTCCAAACTGGACGGGCCCGGAGTATTTCTTTTGAATGGCTTTTTCCGCTGACCGGGTTTAGAGCCTCTGAATCCGGCGTTAACTGCCATATCCTCAACATTGTTGCCGTTAATGCAGCGCTTTTGCTTGTTGCGACGTGACCTGCCACTGCTGTCCTTGGTATCCGAATTACCAGGGTTCTTGATCATGTTATTGCTGCAAGCTAGCCAGCTGTCTTCTCCCGCGCAAAAGCGGGTCATAAGTGTCGTGAGGGCTGCCATAGACTTTGGCTTTTCCTGTCCTAGGTGCCGTGCCAGCCACTCGTCACGGATGTTATGCTTGAAGGCTGCTAAGGCCTCTACGTCCGGACAGTCGACAATTTGATTTTTCTTGGTTAGGAACCGTGTCCAGAATTGTCTGGCTGATTCCTCTGGCTGCTGAATTATGTGGCTTAGGTCATCGGCGTCTGGTGGTCGCACATAAGTGCCCTGGAAATTGTCGAGGAATGTGGCTTCCAGGTCCTCCCAACAACCAATTGATTCTGCTGGCAAGCTGTTAAGCCAATGCCGAGCTGGTCCTTTAAGCTTGAGTGGGAGGTATTTGATGGCGTGCAAGTCATCACCGCGGGCCATGTGGATATGAAGGAGGTAGTCCTCGATCCATACCGCAGGATCTGTTGTGCCATCATATGATTCGATGTTCAAGGGTTTGAAACCCTCGGTGATTTGATGATCCATTACTTCATCTATGAAGCATAGTGGGTGTGCGGCGCCCCTGTACTGGGCTATATCATGACGCAACTCAAACGAGCTTTGTCTACAGTGTTCGGCCCGGCCGGATTTACTATATCCGGCATGACGAGTACTGTCTCATGCCGTGGGGCGCCCACGTGATCCGTAGATTGATCTTATTTGCCTTGCCTTGTCCTCCAATATGTCTTGCAGGTCAGACACATTTTCCCATGCCCTGGTATTTTTTGAGCGGCACCGGGGTGCGACTTGAGTGGAGGGCCGAGAGGCCTCTCTGTCGCGGCCACGGGGTGGCCGGTCGGCCGCATCATGCGCTGGTGATGTGGGTTTAAGTGCTTCCTCCTCTAATTGGGGTAGCAACCTGCGCTTTGGGTAGCTCTTGGAGGGGCGTTCGAGTTCATACTCTTTGGCCGCAAGGACTTCAGTCCATCTGCCGGCTAGCAAATCTTGATCAGCTCTAAGTTGTTCCTGTTTTTTCTTGAGGCTGCGCGCCGTGGCCATAAGCCTGCGTTTGAAACGCTCTTGTTCAACGGGATCCTCCGACATGACAAGTTCGTCGTCGTCGAGGCTTGCCTCGTCTTCGGAGGGAGGCATATAATTATCGCCCTCGACCTCTCTATCTGCTGCTCTCTTATGAGGGCTGGCTTCTCTATCCTCCTGTGCTGAATCTTGCTGGAGGTGGTTGTCTACGGCACTGTCTGGGGTGTTATTATCCCCTGTGCTGGAATCACCGTTTTTGTTTTGGCGGGATTTAGAGCGGCACTGTTGACGCCGACGCTTAGGCTGCTTCTTGGAGGGGTCATCCTCCGCTGTTCCATCGCCATTGCCTTCTTTTGGGGTGTCCACCATGTATATATCATACGATGAGGTGGCTTTCCAGTGCCCTATAGGCGTTGGATCTTGATCGTCTCCTGCATCGGCGTCCATACTGTCGATGTCTTCGGAGTCGAAGTCGAGCATGTCGGTTAAATCATCTACAGTGGCTACGAAGTGGGTGGTGGGTGGGCTTTTGAATTTCTTCATCATCCGCATCCCAACCTTGCCGACTATAGTCCGGGCAAGGCTCTCCTGACAAAGAGAGAGACTTTAGTGAATTCAGAATATCGCTGAAGGGCGAGTGCTGAAAGATGTCTGCAGCGGTGAACTCCATGATCGGCGCCCAATCGGGTTCGATCGGTCGGGGCGCAGAGGGCTCGGAGTCCGGAGAGGAGTCCTGCTCCTTGGAGTCACGGGCTTCGCAGAGAATAGGGCTGGTGTTCGGCTCGACCACCGTAGAGATTGCAGCCCTCGAGGCGGTGTCTAACCACCCATCCTCGGTTGGTGTGATCGGCTCCGAGCTAGGGGTCGGAGCGGACACAGGTGCGGCCTCCAGGGCACTGTTCAGCGGCAGAGCTAAATCATGCCCGTCGTTACAGTGCGGCGCGCTCGGCTATGGCTCGAATCGGTCGAAGATCAAGTCTCCGCGGATGTCGGCCGTGTAGTTCAAACTTCCAAATCTGACCTGATGGCCAGGGGCGTAGCTTTCGATCTGCTCCAGATGACCAAGCGAATTGACCCGCAGTGCAAAGCCGCCGAATACGAAGATCTGTCCGGGGAGAAAAGTCTCACCCTGGATCGCATCACTGTTGATGATCGGAGAAGCCATCGGGTCTAAAAGCGACGACACAGAGGAACTCTCAATGAAAGCACCAATGTCGGTGTCAAAACCGGCGGATCTCGGGTAGGGGGTCCCGAACTGTGCGTCTAGGTCGGATGGTAACAGGAGGCAGGGGACACAATGATTTACCCAGGTTCGGGCCCTCTTGATGGAGGTAAAACCCTACGTCCAGCTTGATTAATATTGATGATATGGGTAGTACAAGAGTAGATCTACCACGAGATCAAAGAGGCTAAACCCTAAAAGCTAGCCTATGGTATGATTGTTGTTCGTCCTACGAACTAAAACTCTCCGGTTTATATAGACACTGGAGAGGGCTAGGGTTACACAGAGTCAGTTACAATGGTAGGAGATCTACATATCCGTATCGCCAAGCTTGCCTTCCACGCCAAGGAAAGTCCCTTCCGGACACGGGACGAAGTCTTCAATCTTATATCTTCATAGTCCAGGAGTCCGACCGAAGGTATAGTCCGGCCATCTGGACACCCCCTAATCCAGGACTCCCTCAGTTATATTGTTGAATTCATTCATGATGCTACTGAAAATTATTATGAGGGAGGAATATATGCTTGTAGGAATTGCAATAATATCAAGTTTCCTCTCTATGTGCTTAAAATCTTGAAGCTATGCTTGTTTTGCTTTCCTATGCTAGTTGATTCTTGTTCCCATAAATTGTTTGCTCACAAAATCCCCATGCATAGGAAGTGGGTTAGGCTTAAATGTGCTAATCATATTCTTCATGATTCTCTCTTTATGTTTCAATTCTTATCTTTTATGTGAGCATCATTGAAATCGTCATGCCTAGCTAAAAAGGCATTAAAGAAAAGCGCTTGTTGGGAGACAACCCAATATTTGTACCTACTGTTTTTTTGTGTCCACATGATTAAGCTACTGTTGGTAATCATGTTTTATAGCTTTTGTTTCAATAAAGTGCCAAGTAAGACCTTTGGGATGATCTATGGTGATAGTTGATTTGATCTTGCTGGAAAACAGAAACTTTTGCGCTCAGGAAAACAATTCTCATTTTTAATAGAAGCATGGTAAAGGGATTTTTATTTCTGTGCCCCTAGTTCCTTAGCTCTACTCATTCATCCCCACTCTATTAACTTTTGCTCACTTTTCCCCACTCCCTTGCCTGAAACCCTCAGAACAGGTTATAACGGACGTTGCCGCCGGGTCAATGCATTTGACCATTAGCTGACAAGTGGGGCCACGTATACGTGGGCGCATGCAAGACCGCGGTCATGGGGTAGCACGTGTCCATGGACATGCCTGAAACGCCCCATCATATAAAGAGGGCAACCACCTCCATCACCCCTACCATTTTCCCCCAAATCCCCTCCCTGCCGTATCGTCTTCCTCTCCCAAACCCCACCTGCGTCGTCTCGCTCTCCTCCACTGCCTCCGCCGCACCATCTCGCTCTCCCCCACTGCATCCTCTTCCTCACCTTCATCGGCTCCATCTGTCAGATGGACGATGCTCGTGGTGACGCCGACGCAGCGGCCGGAGATGTGGTGGAGCTGCAGGGTCAGGGCACGGTGACCGCGGATGTTGGTGGCGTCCACGGTGTTGCGGGGAAACTCGCAACTGCTACGGATGTGGCAGGCTCCGCCTCATCGCTGTAGAAGGTGACGACGTTGAGCGGCGCAGTCCATCCTGATGCCCCCGTTGCGCCGCCAGCCGTGGAGGAGCAGGTATTTGCACTTGCTTAGCTTGTAGAGTTAGTTGCTCCCTAGTTGCATTGGTTAGATTGTGATTCATACAGTAGTTCAGATGGTTAGAGTAGTTGGTTTGACGGATGGGCCAGGGTTTTTTGTATGGGTTGGCGGGATGGGGGTTTTTGTACTAGGGTTTGTGGAATAAATTCGTTGCAAAAATGCTAGCTAGATGTTGTGAACTATGATTTTAGGTGCTGCAATGATTGGGATTTTTAGATTTGTTTTTAGATTTGGATAAATTTGTTGCAAAAATGCTAGATGTTGTGAACATATTGGGGTTTTTAATGCTATGATGCTTATTAGATTTGTTTTTAGTGCTCACAGATTTGGATTTTTAATGCTACTCAGATTCATTGCCTTAGATTGGGTCCCTATTAGATTTGTTTTTGAATGCTACTCAGATTGGGGTTTTGAATGTCATATGCCCAAATGGAATCCATTGATTAAGAAGTTATTTGATACATTGGTATATAAATTTTTCCACAATATGTAGTTATATTAGCTCTGTTCTTCAATGTGTGTGCATGACCAATGATCAATGTGTTATTTAAATGTCATATTGGGATTTTTGATCAATGTGTGTACAAATCTAATACATTGATATACTAGTGATGGATGTGGTTTTTGAATGCATAGAGCTAAGGGGCACAAAAATAAAAAACCCCACTTCTAAAACATTTCTGATATTGGGAGTATATTAGCCCTATGATCAATGTGTCATGTTTGTATATGTAAATTTTCAATTGGCTACTAGTGATGGATGTGATTGTATATTCAGGAAGATGATGGTTGGGCGGGGGAGAAAGAGGAAGCTAGCCGACTACGACCCGTACGAGGGGGTGTTTAGTGACGATTCTGAATATGAGGTAAGCCTATCCCTTGTTCATTTAGTTCCTTTGACATGGTGTATATGAATCTATAATGTATTAATGCAATTCATTCATGTGTGCAATATGATTCTAGAGATGATGTGTACAAGGGCAACATCGTGTCCTTCACAGCCAAGGAGGTGGAGAAGATCAAGGCCAAGGAAGTTGCTTGCTTCTACAACCGCAAGTTCAAGAAGTGGCACTGCCCCTACTGCACCACCAAGCCAAAGCCAAGGGATGGCCGCTTCGGTCACCTTCTGTCTCATGCTCAGGATGTGGCGATTCGCGAGGAGTGCTACCTCTTGAGCACTGCGTTGGTTTTCCCTTGAAGAGGAAAGGGTGATGCAGCAAAGTAGCGTAAGTATTTCCCTCAGTTTTGAGAACCAAGGTATCAATCCAGTAGGAGGCCACACGCAAGTACCTCGTACCTACACAACCAAATAAGAACCTCGCAACCAACGCGATAAAGGGGTTGTCAATCCCTTCTTGGTCACTTACGAGAGTGAGATTTGATAGAGATAATAATGATAAGATAAATATTTTTGGTATTTTTATGATATAGATTGAAAGTAAAGATTGCAAAATAAAATAGATTGGAAACTTATATGATGGAGAATAGACCCGGGGGCCATAGGTTTCACTAGTGGCTTCTCTCAAGATAGCATAAGTATTACCGTGGGCGAACAAATTACTGTCGAGCAATTGATAGAAAAGCGAATAATTATGAGAATATCTAGGCATGATCATGTATATAGGCATCACGTCCGTGACAAGTAGACCGACTCCTGCCTGCATCTACTACTATTGCTCCACACATTGACCGCTATCCAGCATGCATCTAGAGTATTAAGTTCATAAGAACATAGTAACGCATTAGGTAAGATGACATGATGTAGAGGGATAAACTCAAGCAATATGATATAAACCCCATCTTTTTATCCTCGATGGCAACAATACAATACGTGTCGTTTCCCTTTCTGTCACTGGGATCGAGCACCGCAAGGTTGAACCCAAAGTATGCACTTCTCCCATTGCAAGAAAGATCAATCTAGTAGGCCATACCAAACTGATAATTCGAAGAGACTTTCAAAGATAACCAATCATACATAAAAGATTTCAGAGAAGAATCAAATATTGTTCATAGATAGACTTGATCATAAACCCACAATTCATCGGATCTCGACAAACACACCGCAAAAAGAGTTACATCGAATAGATCTCCAAGAGGATCGAGGAGAACTTGTATTGAGATCCAAAGAGAGAGAAGAAGCCATCTAGCTAATTACTATGGACCCGAAGGTCTGAGGTAAACTACTCGCACATCATTGGAGGGACCATGGAGTCGATGTAGAGGCCCTCTGTGATCGATGCCCCCTCCGACGGAGCTCCGGAAAAGGCCCCAAGATGGGATCTCTTGGGTACAGAAGGTTGCGGCGGTGGAAATAGGGTTTCGTGGTGCTCTTGGATGTTTTCAGGGTATATGAGTATATATAGGAGGAAGAAGTAGGTCGGTGGAGCCACAAGGGGCCCACGAGGGGGGAGGGCGCGCCCCCTGCCTCGTGGCCTCCTCGGTTGTTTCTTGATGTCCACTCCAAGTCCTCTGGATCACGTTTGTTCCAAAAATCATGCTCCTAAAGGTTTCATTCCGTTTGGATTCCGTTTGATATTCCTTTTCTGCGAAACACTGAAATAGGCAAAAAAACAACAATTTGCACTGGGCCTTGGGTTAATAGGTTAGTCCCAAAAATAATATAAAAGTGTATAATAAAGCCCATTAAACATCCAAAACAGAATACATAATAGCATGGAACAATAAAAAATTATAGATATGTTGAAGACGTATCAAGCATCCGCAAGCTTAATTCCTGCTCGTCCTCGAGTAGGTAAATGATAAAAACATAATTTTTGATGTGGAATGCTCTCTAGCATATTCTTCAATGTAATTTTCTTTATTGTGGCATGAATGTTTAGATCCGAAAGATTTAACATAAAAGTTTAATGTTGACATAAAAATAATAATACTTCAAGCATGCTAACCAAGCAATTATGTCTTATCAAAATAACATAGCCAAAGAAAGCTTATCCCTACAAAATCATATAGTTTGGCCATGCTTCATTTTCATCACACAAAATGCTCTCATCATGCTCAACCCCGATGACAAGCCAAGAAATTGTTTCACACTTAGCCTTTTCAAACTCTTTCAACTTTTACGCAATATATGAGCGCGAGCCATGGACATAGCATTATGGGTGGAATATAATATA
Organism: Triticum dicoccoides; assembly: GCF_002162155.2. Classification (NCBI taxonomy): domain Eukaryota; kingdom Viridiplantae; phylum Streptophyta; class Magnoliopsida; order Poales; family Poaceae; genus Triticum; species Triticum dicoccoides. Next base: position 603,179,328 of record NC_041388.1, read on the forward strand.
ATGATTGAGGTTGTGTGAGAAGACAAAAAGGAGAAAGTCTCACATTGACGCAGCTAATCAATGGGCTATGGAGTGTTGGGGAACGTAGTAATTTCAAAAAAATTCCTACGCACACGCAAGATCATGGTGATGCATAGCAACAAGAGGGGAGAGTGTTGTCTACGTACCCTCGTAGACCGGAAGCAGAAGCGTTAGCACAACACGGTTGATGTAGTCGTACGTCTTCACGGCCCGACCGATCAAGCACCGAAACTACGGCACCTCCGAGTTCTAGCACACGTTCAGCCCGATGACGATCCCCAGACTCCGATCCAGCAAAGTGTCGGGGAAGAGTTCCGTCAGCACGACGGAGTGGTGACGATCTTGATGTTCTACTGTCGTAGGGCTTCGCCTAAGTACCGCTACAATATTATCGAGGATTATGGTGGAGGGGGGCACCGCACACGGCTAAGAGATCAATGATCAATTGTTGTGTCTATGGGGTGCCCCCTGCCCCCGTATATAAAGGAGTGGAGGAGGGGGCCGACCAAGGAGGGTGGCGCGCCCTAGGGGGGAGTCCAACTCCCACAGGGAGTAGGACTCCCCTTTTTCCTATTAGGAGTAGGAGAGGGAAGGAAGAGCAAGGAGGGAGGAAGGAAAGGGGGGGCGGCCCCCATCCCAATTCGGATTGGGCTTGGGGGGGCGCCCCCTCCCTTGCTCCTTTCCCCTCCTTTCCACTAAGGCCCAATAAGGCCCATATACCTCCCAGGGGGTTCCGATAACCTCCCGGTGATCCGGTATTGTCCCAATCTCACCCGGAACCTTTCCGGTGTCCAAATATAGTCGTCCAATATATCGATCTTTATGTCTCGACCATTTCGAGACTCCTCATCATGTCCCCGATCTCATCCGGGACTCCGAACTCCTTCGGTACATCAAAACATATAAACTCATAATATAACTGTCATCGTAGCGTTAAGCGTGCGGACCCTACGGGTTTGATAACTATGTAGACATGACCGAGACACGTATCCGGTCAATAACCAATAGCGGAACCTGGATGCTCATATTGGCTCCTACATATTCTACGAAGATCTTTATCGGTCAGACCGCATAACAACATACGTTGTTCCCTTTGTCATCGGTATGTTACTTGCCCGAGATTCGATCGTTGGCATCTCAACACCTAGTTCAATCTTGTTACTGGCAAGTCTCTTTACTCGTTCCGTAATACATCATCTCGCAACTAACTCATTAGTTGCAATGCTTGCAAGGCTTATAGTGATGTGCATTACCGAGTGGGCCCAGAGATACCTCTCCGATAATCGGAGTGACAAATCCTAATCTCGAAATACACCAACCCAACAAGTACCTTCGAAGACACCTGTAGAGCACCTTTATAATCACCCAGTTACGTTGTGACGTTTGGTGGCACACAAAGTGTTCCTCCGGTAAACGGGAGTTGCATAATCTCATAGTCATAGGAACATGTATAAGTCATGAAGAAAGCAATAGCAACAAACTAAACGATCAAGTGTTATGCTAATGGAATGGGTCAAGTCAATCACATCATTCTCCTAATGATGTGATCCCATTAATCAAATGACAACTTATGTCTATGGCTAGGAAACTTAACCATCTTTGATTCAACGAGCTAGTCAAGTAGAGGCATACTAGTGACATACTGTTTGTCTATGTATTCACACATGTATTATGTTTCCGGTTAATACAATTCTAGCCTGAATAATAAATATTTATCATGATATAAGGAAATAAATAATAACTTTATTATTGCCTCTAGGGCATATTTCCTTCAGTCTCCCACTTGCACTAGAGTCAATAATCTAGTTCACATCGCCATGTGATTTAACATCAATAGTTCACATCACCATGTGATTAACACCCATAGTTCACATCGACATGTGACCAACACCCAAAGGGTTTACTAGAGTCAATAATGTAGTTCACATCGCTATGTGATTAACACCCAAAGAGTACTAAGGTGTGATCATGTTTTGCTTGTGAGATAATTTTAGTCAACGGGTCTGTCACATTCAGATCCATAAGTATTTTGCAAATTTCTATGTCTATAATGCTCTGCACGGAGCTACTCCACCTAATTGCTCCCACTTTCAATATGTATCCAGATTGAGACTTAGAGTCATCTGGATCAGTGTCAAAATTTGCATCGACATAAACCTTTACGACAAACCTTTTTGTCACCTCCATAATCGAGAAAAATATCCTTATTCCACTAAGGATAATTTTGACCGCTGTCCAGTGATCTACTCCTAGATCACTATTGTACTCCCTTGCCAAACTCAGGGCAGGGTATACAATAGGTCTGGTACACAGCATGGCATACTTTATAGAACCTATGGATGAGGCATAGGGAATGACTTTCATTCTCTATCTATCTTCTGCCGTGGTCGGGTTTTGAGTCTTACTCAACTTCACACCTTGTAACACAGGCAAGAAATCCTTCTTTAACTGTTCCATTTTGAACTACTTCAAAATCTTGTCAAGGTATGTACTCATTGAAAAAACTTATCAAGCGTATTGATCTATCTCTATAGATCTTGATGCTCAATATGTAAGCAGCTTCACCAAGGTCTTTCTTTGAAAAACTCCTTTCAAACATTCCTTTATGCTTTGCAGAATAATTCTACATTATCTCCGATCAACAATATGTCATTCACATATACTTATCAGAAATGCTGTAGTGCTCCCACTCACTTTCTTGTAAATACAGGCTTCACCACAAGTCTGTATAAAACTATATGCTTTGATCAACTTATCAAAGCGTATATTCCAACTCTGAGATGCTTGCACCAGTCCATAGATGGATCGCTGGAGCTTGCATATTTTGTTAGTACCTTTAGGATTGACAAAACCTTCTGGTTGCATCATATACAACTCTTCTTTAATAAATCCATTAAGGAATGCAGTTTTGTTTATCCATTTGCTAGATTTCATAAAATGCGGCAATTGCTAACATGATTCGGACAGACTTAAGCATAGATACGAGTGAGAAACTCTCATCGTAGTCAACACCTTGAACTTGTCGAAAAACTTTTTGTGACAATTCTAGCTTTGTAGATAGTAACACTACTATCAGCGTACGTCTTCCTCTTGAAGATCCATTTAATTTCAATGGCTTGCCGATCATTGGGCAAGTCAATCAAAGTCCATACTTTGTTCTCATACATGGATCTCATCTCAGATTTCATGGCCTCAAGCCATTTTGCAGAATCTGGGCTCATCATCGCTTCCGCATAGTTCGTAGGCTCATCATGGTCAAGTAACATGACCTCCAGAACAGGATTACCGTACCACTCTGGTGCGGATCTCACTCTGGTTTACCTATGAGGTTCTGTAGTAACTTGATCTGAAGTTACATGATCATCATCATTAGCTTCCTCCCTAATCTGTGTAGTAGTCACAGGAACAGATTTCTGTGATGAACTACTTTCCAATAAGGGAGCAGGTACAGTTACCTCATCAAGTTCTACTTTCCTCCCACTCACTTCTTTCGAGACAAACTCCTTTTCTAGAAAGGATCCATTCAAAGCAACGAATATATTGCCTTTGGATCTGTGATAGAAGGTGTACCCATCATTTTCTTTTGGGTATCCTATGAAGACGCACTTCTCCGATTTGGGTTAGAGCTTATAAGGTTGAAACTTTTTTCACATAAGCATTGCAACCTCAAACTTTAAGAAATGACAGCTTAGGTTTCTTGCCAAACCATAGTTCATACGGTGTCGTCTCAACGGATTTAGATGGTGCCCTATTTAATGTGAATGCAGCTGTCTCTAATGCATAACCCCAAAACGATAGTGGTAGATCGGTAAGAGACATCATAGATCTCACCATATCTAATAAAGTACGGTTATGACGTTCGGACACACCATTACACTGTGGTGTTCCAGGTGGCGTGAGTAGTGGAACTATTTCATATTGTTTTTAACTGAAGGCCAAACTCGTAACTCAAATATTTTACTTCTGCGATCATATCGTAGAAACTTCTATTTTGTTACGATGATTCTCCACTTCACTCTGAAATTCTTTGAACTTTTCAAATGTTTCAGACTTGTGTTTCATCAAGTAGATATACTCATATATGCTCAAATCATCTATGAAGATCATAAAATAATGATACCTGCCGCGAGCTTCAATATTCATCGGACCACATACATCAGTATGCATGATTTCTAACAAATCTGTTGCTTGCTGCATTGTTCCGGAGAACGGAGTCTTAGTCATCTTGCCCATGAGGCATGGTTCGCAAGCATCAACTGATTCATAATCAAGTGATTCCAAAAGTCCATCAGCATGGAGTTTCTTCATGCGCTTTATACCAATATGACCTAAACGGCAGTGCCACAAATAAGTTGCACTATCATTATTAAATTTGCATCTTTTGGTTTCAATATTATGAATATGTGTATCACTACGATCGAGATACAACGAACCATTTTCATCGGGTGTGTAACCATATAAGGTTTTATTCATGTAAAATGAACAACAATTTATTCTCTTACTTAAATGAATAACCGTACTGCAATAAACATGATCAAATCATATTCATGCTCAACGCAAACACCAAATAACACTTATTTAGGTTCAACACTAATCCCAAAAGTATAGGGAGTGTGCGATGATGATCATATCAATCTTGGAACTATTTCCAACACACATCGTCACTTCACCCTTAACTAGTTTATGTTCATTCTGCAACTCCCATTTCGAGTTACTACTCTTAGCAACTAAACCAGTATCAAATACCGAGGGGTTGTTACGAACACTAGTAAAATACACATCAATAATCTGTATATCAAATATACCTTTGTTCACTTTGCCATCCTTCTTATCCGCCAAATACTTGGGGCAGTTCCGCTTCCAGTGGCCAGTCCCTTTGCAGTAGAAGCACTTAGTCTCAGGCTTAGGACCAGACTTGGGCTTCTTCACTTGAGCAGCAACTTGCTTGCCGTTCTTCTTGAAGTTCCCATTCTTCCCTTTGCCCTTTTCTTGAAACTAGTGGTCTTGTCTACCATCAACACTTGATATTTTTCTTGATTTCTAACTTTGTTGATTTCAGCATTACGAAGAGCTTGGGAATCGTTTCCGTTATCCCTTGCATATCATAGTTCATCACGAAGTTCTACTAACTTGGTGATGGTGACTAGAGAATTCTGTCAACCACTATCTTGTCTGGAAGATTAACTCCCACATGATTCAAGCGATTGTAGTACCCAGATAATCTGAGCACATGCTCACTGCTTGAGATATTCTCCTCCATCTTTTAGCTATAGAACTTGTTGGAGACTTCATATCTCTCAATTCGAGTATTTGCTTGAAATATTAACTTCAACTCCTGGAACATCTCATATGGTCCATGACGTTCAAAACGTCTTTGAAGTCCCGATTCTAAGCCGTTTAAGCATGGTGCACTAAACTATCAAGTAGTCATCATATTGAGCTAGCCAAACATTCATAACGTCTACATCTGCTCCTGCAATAGGTCTGTCACCTAGCGGTGCATTAAGGACATAATTTTTCTGTGCAGCAATGAGGATAATCCTCAGATCACAGATCCAATCCGCATCATTGCTACTAACATCTTTCAACTTAATTTTTCTCTAGGAACACAATAAACTGGGAGCAACATCGCGAGCTATTGATCTACAACATAGATATGCTAATACTACCGGACTAAGTTCATGATACATTAAAGTTCAATTAATCATATTACTTAAGAACTCCCACTTAGACAGACATCCCTCTAATCTTCTAAGTGATCACATGATCCATATCAACTAAACCATGTCCGATCATCACGTGAGATGGAGTAGTTTCAATGGTGAACATCACTATGTTGATCATATCTACTATATGATTCACGCTCGACCTTTCGGTCTCTGTGTTCCGAGGCCATATCTGTTATATGCTAGGCTCGTCAAGTTTAACCTGAGTATTCCACGTGTGCAACTGTTTTGCACCCGTTGTATTTGAACGTAGAGCCTATCACACCCGATCATCATGTGGTGTCTCAGCACGAAGAACTTTCGCAACGTTGCATACTCAGGGAGAACACTTGTACCTTGATAATTAGTGAGAGATCATCTTATAAAGCTATCGTCGAACTAAGCAAAATAAGATGTATAAAAGATAAACATCATATGCAATCAAAAAATGTGACATGATATGGCCATCATCATCTTGTGCCTTTGATCTCCATCTCCAAAGTATCGTCATGATCTCCATCGTCACCAGCATGACACCATGATCTCCATCATCTTGATCTATATCAATGTGTCGTCACATGGTTGTCTTGCCAACAATTGCTCTTGCAACTATTGCTATCGCACAACGATAACGTAAAGCAATTATTTGGTGCTTGCATCTTATGCAATAGAGAGATAACCATAAGGCTTTTGCCTGTTGCCGATAACTTCAACAAAACATGATCATCTCATACAACAACTTATATCTCATCACGTCTTGACCATATCACATCACAACATGCCCTGCAAAAACAAGTTAGACGTCCTCTACTTTGTTGTTGCAAGTTTTACGTGGCTGCTACGGGCTGAGCAAGAACCGTTCTTACCTACACATCAAAACCACAACGATAGTTTGTCAAGTTGGTGCTGTTTTAACCTTCGCAAGGACCGGGCGTAGCCACACTCGTTCAACTAAAGTCGGAGAAACTGACACCCGCCAGCCACCTGTGTGCAAAGCACGTCGGTAGAACCAATCTCGCGTAAGCGTACGCGTAATGTCGGTCCGGGCCGCTTCATCCAACAATACCGCTGAACCAAAGTGTGACATGCTGGTAAGCAGTATGACTTATATCGCCCACAACTCACTTGTGTTCTACTCGTGCATATTACATCAACGCATAAAACCTAGGCTCGGATGCCACTGTTGGGGAATGTAGTAATTTCAAAAAAATTCCTACGCACACGCAAGAACATGGTGATGCATAGCAACGAGAGGGGAGAGTGTTGTCTACGTACCCTCGTAGACCGGCAACGGAAGTGTTGACACAACATAGAGGAAGTAGTCGTACGTCTTCCCGATCCGACCGATCCAAGTACCGAATGTACGGCACCTCAGAGTTCTGCACACGTTCAGCTCGATGACGATCCCCGGACTCCAATCTAGCAAAGTGTCGGGGAAGAGTTCCGTCAGCACGACGGCGTGGTGACGATCTTGATGTTCTACCGTCGCAGGGCTTCGCCTAAGTACCACTACTATCGAGGATTATGGTGGAGGGGGCACCGCACACGGCTAAGAGATCAGTGATCAATTGTTGTGTCTATGGGGTGCCCCCCTGCCCCCGTATATAAAGGAGTGGACGAGGGGGCTGGCCAAGGAGGGTGGCGCGCCCTAGGGGGGAGTCCAACTCCCACAGGGAGTAGGACTCCCCTTTTTCCTTTTAGGAGTAGGAGAGGGAAGGAAGAGGGAGGAGGGAGGAAATAAAGGGGGGGCCGGCCCCCCTCCCAATTCGGATTGGGCTTGGGGGGCGCCCCCTCCCTTGCTCCTTTCCCCTCCTTTCCACTAAGGCCCATATACCTCCCGGGGGGTTCCGATAACCTCCCGGTGATCTGGTATTGTCTCAATCTCACCCGGAACCTTTCCGGTGTCCAAATATAGTCGTCCAATATATCGATCTTTATGTCTCAACCATTTCAAGACTCATCATCATGTCCTCGATCTCATCCAGGACTCTGAACTCCTTCGGTACATCAAAACATATAAACTCATAATATAACTGTCATCGTAGCGTTAAGCGTGCGGACCCTACGGGTTCGAGAACTATGTATACATGACCGAGACACATATCCGGTCAATAACCAATAGCGGAACCTAGATGCTCATATTGGCTCCTACATATTCTATGAAGATCTTTATCGGTCAGACCGCATAACAACATACGTTGTTCCCTTTGTCATCGGTATGTTACTTGCCCGAGATTCGATCGTTGGCATCTCAATACCTAGTTCAATCTCGTTACCGGCAAGTCTCTTTACTCATTCCGTAATACATCATCTCGCAACTAACTCATTAGTTGTAATGCTTGCAAGGCTTATAGTGATGTGCATTACCGAGTGGGCCCAGAGATACCTCTCCGACAATCGGAGTGACAAATCCTAATCTCGAAATACGCCAACCCAACAAGTACCTTCGGAGACACCTGTAGAGCACCTTTATAATCACCCAGTTATGTTGTGACGTTTGGTGGCACACAAAGTGTTCCTCCGGTAAACGGGAGTTGCATAATCTCGTAGTCATAGGAACATGTATAAGTCATGAAGAAAGAAATAGCAACAAACTAAACGATCAAGTGCTATGCTAACGGAATGGGTCAAGTCAATCACATCATTCTCCTAATGATGTGACCCCGTTAATCAAATGACAACTTATGTCTATGGCTAGGAAACTTAACCATCTTTGATTCAACGAGCTAGTCAAGTAGAGGCATACTAGTGACATACTGTTTGTCTATGTATTCACACATGTATTATGTTTCCGGTTAATACAATTCTAACATGAATAATATATATTTATCATGATATAAGGAAATAAATAATAACTTTATTATTACCTCTAGGGCATATTTCCTTCATGGAGATGCCCACCGATTGATGTCAATGCAAGGAGTAGGGATTGCCATGCAATGGATGCACTAGAGTTATAAATATATGAAAGCTCATCAAAGAAACAAAGTGGGTGTGCATCCAACTTGCTTGCTCATGAAGACCTAGGGCATTTGAGGAAACCCATAATTGGAATATACAAGCCTAGTTCTATAATGAAAGATTCCCACTAGTATATGAAAGTGACAAAATAAGGGACTCTCTATCATGAAGATCATGGTGCTACTTTGAAGCACAGTGTGGAAAAAGGATAGTAACATTGTCCCTTCTCTCTTTTTCTCTCATTTTTTTATTCGTCCAGAGTTTCATCCTGACTTGTGGGGGAATCATAGTCTCCATCATCCTTTCCTCACATGGGACAATGCTCTAATGATGATCATCACACTTCTATTTACTTACAACTCAAGAATTACAACTCGATACTTAGAACAAAATATGACCCTATGTGAATGCCTCCAGCGATGTACCGGGATATGCGATGAATCAAGAGTGACATGTATGAAAAATTAAGCATGGTGGCTTTGCCACAAATACGATGTCAACTACATGATCATACAAGGCAATATGACAATGATGATGCGTGTCATAATAAACGGAACGGTGGAAAGTTGCATGGCAATATATCTCGGAATGGCTATGGAAATGCCATAATAGGTAGGTATGGTGGCTGTTTTGAGGAAGATATAAGGAGGCTTATGTGTGATAGAGCGTATCATATTACGGGGTTTGGATGCACCGGTGAAGTTTGCACCAACTCTCAAGGTGAGAAAGGGCAATGCACGGTACCGAAGAGGCTAGCAATGATGGAAGGTTGAGAGTGTGTATAATCCATGGACTCAACATTAGTCATATAGAACTCACATACTTATTGCAAAAATCTACAAGTCATCAAAACCAAGCACTACGCGCATGCTCCTAGGGGGATAGATTGGTAGGAAAAGACCATCGCTCGTCCCCGACCGCCACTCATAAGGAAAGCAATCAAAGAACACCTCATGCTTCAAATTTGTCACACAACGTTTACCATACGTGCATGCTACGGGACTTGCAACCTTCAACACAAGTATTTCTCAATTTCACAATTACTCAACTAGCACACCTCTAATATTACCACCTTTATATCTCAAAACAACTATCAAGTATCAAACTTCTCTTAGTATTTAATGCACTTTCAAGTTTTTATCTTGGATGCCTATCATATTAGGACTAATTTTATAACCAAAGCAAATTACCATACTGTTCTAAAGGACTCTCAAAATAATATAAGTGAAGCATGAGAGATCAATAATTTCTATAAAATAAAACCACCACCGTGCTCTAAAAGATATAAGTGAAGCACTAGAGCAAAATTATCTAACTCAAAAGATATAAGTGAAGCACATAGAGTATTCTAATGAATTCCGATTCATGTGTGTCTCTCTCAAAAGGTGTGTACATCAAGGATTATTGTGGTAAACTAAAAAACAAAGACTCAAATCATACAAGATGCTCCAAGCAAAACACATATCATGTGGTGAATAAAAATATAGCTCCAAGTAAAGTTACCGATGGACGAAGACGAAAGAGGGGATGCCTTCTGGGGCATCCCCAAGCTTAGGATTTTGGTTCTCCTTGGATTTTACCTTGGGGTGCCCTGGTCATCCCCAAGCTTAGTCTCTTTCCACTCCTTGTTCCATAATCCATCAAATCTTTACCCAAAACTTGAAAACTTCACAACACAAAACTTAACAGAAAATCTCATGAGCTCCGTTAGCGAAAGAAAACAAAACACCACTTCAAGGTACTATAATGAACTCATTCTTTATTTATATTGGTGTTAAACCTACTGTATTGCAACTTTTCTGTGGTTCATAAACTCCATTACTAGCCATAGATTCATCAAAATAAGCAAACAACACACGAAAAACAAAATCTATCAAAAACAGAATAGTCTGTAGTAATCTATAGGTTTCGAATACTTCTGAAACCCCAAAAATTCTAAAATAAATTTATGTACGTGAGGAATTTATCTATTAATCAGCTGAAAAAATAATTAACTAAATATCACTCTCCAGTAAAAAAGTGTAGCAAATCTCGTGAGCGCTAAAGTTTCTGTTTTTTACAGCAAGATCGCAAAGACTTTCCCCAAGTCTTCCCAAAGGTTCTACTTGGCAGAAACGCTAATTAAAAGCACAAAACCACATCTAAACAGAGGCTAGATGAATTATTTATTACTAAACAGAATCAAAAATCACAAAACAAAAATAAAATTGGGTTGCCTCCCAACAAGCGCTATCGTTTAACGCCCATAGCTAGGCATAAAAGCAAGGATAGATCTAGGTATTACCATCTTTGGGTATGCAATCCATATGTAGCTCTCATAATAGATTAATAAGGTAATTTAACTTTATTTCTAGGAAATTTTTCCATGCCTTTCCTTAACGTAAATTGGAATCTAATATTCCCTTCTTTCATATCAATAATTGCACCAATCGTTCTAAGGAAAGGTCTGCCAAGAATAATAGGACATGAAGGATTGCAATCTATATCAAGGACAATGAAATCTACGGGCACATAATTCCTATTTTCAACAATAAGAACATCATTAATTATTCCCATAGGTTTCTTAATGGTGGAATCCGCAAGATGCAAGTTTAAAGAACAATCATCAAATTCACGGAAACCTAGCAAATCACACAAGGTTTTAGGAATCGTGGAAACACTAGCACCCAAATCACACAAAGCATAGCATTCATGATATTTAATTTTAATTTTAATAGTAGGTTCCCACTCATCATAAAGTTTTCTAGGGATATAAACTTCCAATTCAAGTTTTTATACATAAGATTTCAATAAAGCATCAACGATATGTTTAATAAAAGCCTTATTTTGACTATAAGCATGCGAAGAATTTAGCACGGATTGCAACAAGAAAATACAATCTATTATAGAGCAATTATCATAATTAAATTCCTTGAAATCCAAAATAGTGGGTTCATTGCTATCTAAATTTTTGACCTCTTCAATCCCACTTTTACCAAATTTTGCATCAAGATCTAAAAACTCTGAATCATTGGGACGCCTTCTAACTAAAGTTGACTCATCTCCTATCCCATCATTATCAAGATTCATATTGCAAAACAAAGATTTAATAGGAGATACATCAATAATGTTTAGATCTTCATCCTTATTATCATTGAAATTAGAAGAACACGCTTTCACAAAGCAATCTTTTTTAGAACGCATCCTAGCGGTTCTTTCTTTGCACTCATCAATGGAAATTCTCATAGCTTTGAGAGACTCATTGGTATCATGCTTAGGTGGAATAGATCTAAGTTTCAAAGAATCAACAAGAGAAATTCTATCCATGTTCCTAGCCAATTCATCAATCTTAGACAATTTTTCTTCAATCAAAGCATTGAAATTCTTTTGAGAAATCATAAATTCCTTAACACTAGTCTCAAATTCAGAGGGCATCTTATTAAAATTTCCATAAGAGTTGTTATAGGAATTACCATAATTATTAGAGGAATTACTAGGATACGGCCTAGGATTAAAATTTCCTATATAAGTGTTGTTACCAAAATTGTTCCTACCAAAAAAATTCACATCCATAGATTCATTATTATTCTCATTCAAAGTAGATAAAGGCGTATCATTAGGATCAGAAGAAACACTCTTATTAGCAAACAGTTTCATAAGTTCATCCATCTTTCCACTCAAAACAGTAATCTCTTCAATTGCATGCACCTTTTTACTAGTTAACCATAATATTATCTAGGAGTTTAGTAGCTTCTCCTAAAGTGATTTCCATAAAAGTGCCTCCCGCGGCCGAATCTAAAAGACTTCTAGAAGCAAAATTCAGTCCAGCATAAATTTTTTGTATAATCATCCATAAATTCAAACCATGTGTAGGGCAATTACGTATCATTAATTTCATCATCTCCCAAGCTTGTGCAACATGTTCATGATCAAGTTGCTTAAAATTCATGATATAGTTTCTAAGAGAGATGATCTTAGCAGGAGGAAAATATTTAGAGATAAAAGCATCTTTGCACTTATTCCATGAATCAATACTATTTTTAGGCAAAGATGAAAACCAATTTTTAGCACGATCTCTTAGAGAAAACAGAAATAGCTTCAGTTTAACAATACCATTGTCCACATCTTTCTTCTTTTGCATATCACATAAATCAACAAAGCTATTTAGATGGGTAGCGTCATCTTCACTAGGAAGGCCCATCTTTCATGACAAGATTCAGCAAAGCTGCATTAATTTCACAAGATTCAGCATCGGTAAGAGGAGCAATCAGAGTGCTAAGAAAATCATTGTTGTTAGTATTGGCAAAGTCACACAATTTAGTATTATCTTGAGTCATCGTGAAAAGCAAGCAATCCAACACACAAGCAAACAAGAAGCAAGCGAAAGAAAAGGCGAACAGATAAAGAGGGCGAATAAAACGGCAAGGGTGAAGTGGGGGAGAGGAAAACGAGAGGCAAATGGCAAATAATGTAATGCGAGGGATAAGAGTTTGTGATGGGTACTTGGTATGTCTTGACTTGTGCCTAGACTCCCCGGCAAGGGCGCCAGAAATCCTTCTTGCTACCTCTTGAGCACTGTGTTGGTTTTCCCTTGAAGGGGAAAGGGTGATGTAGCAAAGTAGCGTAAGTATTTCCCTCAGTTTTGAGAACCAAGGTATCAATCCAGTAGGAGGCCACACGCAAGTCCCTCGTACCTACACAAACAAATAAGAACCTCGCAACCAACGCAATAAAGGGGTTGTCAATCCCTTCACGGTCACTTATGAGAGTGAGATCTGATAGAGATAATAAGATAATATTTTTGGTATTTTTATGATAAAGATTAAAAGTAAAGATAGCAAAATAAACGGTACTAGAAATATCTTGTTGACGGGAGATTAATATAATGGAGAATAGACCGAGGGCCATAGGTTTCACTAGTGGCTTATCTCAAGATAGCATAAGTATTACGGTGGGTGAACGAATTACTGTCGAGCAATTGACAGAAAAGCGAATAATTATGAGAATATCTAGGCATGATCATGTATATAGGCATCACGTCTGTGACAAGTAGACCGACTCCTGCCTGCATCTACTACTATTACTCCACACATCGACCGCTATCCAACATGCATCTAGAGTATTAAGTTCATAAGAACGGAGTAACGCATTAGGTAAGATGACATGATGTAGAGGGATAAACTCAAGCAATATGATATAAACCCCATCTTTTTATCCTCGATGGCAACAATACAATACGTGTCGTTTCCCTTTCTTTCACTGGGATCGAGCACCACAAGATTGAACCCAAAGCTAAGCACTTCTCCCATTGCAAGAAAGATCAATCTAGTAGGCCAAACCAAATTGATAATTCGAAGAGACTTGCAAGATAAAAAATCATACATAAAAGAATTCGAAGAAGACTCAAATATTGTTCATAGATAGACTTGATCGTAAACCCACAATTCATCGGATCTCGACAAACACACCGCAAAAAGAGTTACATCAAATAGATCTCCAAGAGATCGAGGAGAACTTTGTATTGAGATCCAAAGAGAGAGAAGACGCCATTAGGCTAATAACTATGGACCCGAAGGTCTGAGGTAAACTACTCACACATCATCGGAGGGCCATGGAGTTGATGTAGAGGCCCTCCATGATCGATGCCCCCTCCGGCGGAGCTCCGGAAAAGGCCCCAAGATGGGATCTCTTGGGTACAGAAGGTTGCGGCGGTGGAAATAGGGTTTCATGGTGCTCCTAGATGTTTTCAGGGTATATGAGTATATATAGGTGGAAGAAATAGGTCGGTGGAGCCACGAGGGGCCCACGAGGGGGAGGGCGTGCCCAGGGGTAAGAGCGCCCCCTGCCTCGCGGCCTCTGTTGATGTCAAAACCAGCAGATCTCGGGTAGGGGGTCCCGAACTGTGCGTCTAAGGCGGATGGTAACAGGAGGCAGGGGACACAATGTTTACCCAGGTTCGGGCCCTCTCGATGGAGGTAATACCCTACTTCCTGCTTGATTGATCTTGATGATATGAGTATTACAAGAGTTGATCTACCACGAGATCGTAGAGGCTAAACCCTAGAAGCTAGCCTATGATTGTGATTGTTCTTGTCCTATGGACTAAACCCTCTTGTTTATATAGACATCGAAGGGGGCTAGGGTTACACAGAGTCGGTTACAAGGGAGGAGATCTACATATTGGAATTGCCAAGCTGGCCTTCCACGCAAAGGAGAGTCCCACCCGGACACGGGACGAAGTATTCAATGTTGTATGTTCATAGTCCAACAGTCTGGCCAAAGTATATAGTCCGGCTGTCCGAGGACCCCCTAATCCAGGACTCCCTCAGTAGCCCCTGAACCAGGCTTCAATGATGATGAGTCCGGCGTGCAGATTGTCTTCAGCATTGCAAGGCGGGTTCCTTCTCTGAATACACCATAGAAGATTTTGAACACAAGGATCGTGTCCGGCTCTGCAAAACAAATTCCACATACCACCGTAGAGAGTATATTATTCCACAAATCTAATCTGCTGACAACTTTTTATAATGTGACGTCCTGCCATGGCCTGGTCATTACGAACCGTTTTTCCCAACCAGCTACTGCACATATTGCGAGGCGATTTTCTTGGCACGTCTTGTCGAAGCAGAGATCGTGTCCCCTTATCACGGGATTCTCATCGATACGGGTGTGGGTAACCCAACCGCGCCATCAATCACGGCGCTTGGGGAATAAGTGAGTTGACCAGACAGGTGGGGAGGCGCATAGTTTCTTCTGCCCTTATAAAGGGACAAGGACTCCTCCTTTTCACCCACGCCTTCTTCTTCCATGCCCATCCATTCTCGCGCACTCGAGCTCCAGCGCCCAATTTCGCATTTTCTTCGCAAAACCACTCCAAACATGTCCGGAGTGGGAGGCAAGTGGATGGTCTCCTCTATTACGAAGGAGAACATTACGAAGCTCCGGGAAGTCGGATACCTGGCCGCAGATATCGCGCACTAGCTCCTAGGCGCGGGGCAGATCGTCCCTACCCCCGAACCCCATGAAAGGGTTGTATTCCTTACCCATTTCGTCCACGGGCTGGGATTTCCCCTCCACCCATTTGTTCATGGGCTCATGTTCTACTATGGGCTGGACTTCCATGATCTGGCCCCCAATTTCATCCTCAACATCTCGGCGTTTATCATCGTGTGCGAGGCCTTCCTCCGCATCAAGCCCCACTTCGGTCTGTGGCTGAAGACCTTCAATGTTAAACCGAAGGTGGTAGTCGGCCAGCAAGCGGAGTGCGGAGGCGCCATGGTGGAAAAATTTCCCAACGTCACCTGGCTCGAAGGCTCCTATGTGGAGACAGTGAAGGGGTGGTAATCGGGGTGGTTCTACATCACCGAGCCGCGTGACACCAACCGGGTGGCAGCCCCTGAATTTCGATCCAGCATCCCCACGCGGCTCACCTCCTGGAAAGAGAAGGGCCTATCTTGGGGTTCATCAGTGGAGCTGACCAGACTCTAGAACCGTGTTCAAAACATGATAAGCAATAAAATCAAGTTTGTCAATGTGGTCCAGGTCATGCTCTTCCGCCGGATCCTCCCGTGTCAAAGACGGGCATTCAATATGTGGGAGTTTGACCCGGCTAAGCACTAGACGCTGCGAGAGCTCTTCGACACGACACACTAGGACATCTGGAGAGTGATGTTCAAGTCCGCCGAGGTACCTCCTTCCCTTACCGAGGATCGCAGACTCAGCGTAAAGCACCCTGCCAATCCGGTAAGCTCCTTATATCTCATAAGATGTTTCTTTCCCCAGTATAATCATGTGGGGGATCTAAGCCTCCACGCCATTTAACAAAAATGGGTCGCGACAGCGGAGCGGATCGATTGTCCGGCCCCTCTGCCCGAGGATCCAACAAGGGATCTCTTAACGGAGATGCTGGTTCCGGCACCCTATGAGGCGCCGGAGAAGAAGGCCAAGAAGAAGGCCACGGGGACCAGGAAAGGTCTCCGGTGCAAGGTCGTATCGGACTGATCATCCGATAACACCGAGGCACCCTCCTCCCACGAAAACGAGGAGGAGGAAGAGGAAAGTTCTCCCCCCCAGCCGGGGGAGACAAGAAAAGGAAGGTCGCCCCGTCAGGGGAAGCCGAAGGGTCCAAGAAGGGAAGGACTCTCCTTCCGGACTGCTCCACGGCGGCCGCTTTTAGCGACGAGGAGTGGTTACCCGGGGACAAGCCCCTGGCAAAGTCGTAAGTATCCGGATACCATAATAGTTCTTGGTATGTTTATTTTATTACTTCTTATGAGTCTTTGGGCCCGTCGGAGATGAACAACGATTCACTCCCGACCGCCTCCTCCCCCGCCCTACGGACGATGTCGAGGTGTTGTCTCAAAGGGTACTGAACCACGGGGAGACAGTTACGAAAGCGCCCCAAGGCGACATTCCGGACGCTGGGCGCACGAGGGGCAAGACTCCCATGGGCTCGAATGTCGGGGGCAGAAAGTCTAAGGGGGACAAGCCGTCTGTGCCGATGGCCTCTGTCCATCCAGGGGAATCAGACAATTTGTTGGAAGCGCTTCGCGGCGCTTCCATTGACGAAGAGCACCGCACTATCATGAGTGCGGTGGTCAAGAAGGTTCAGTCCGCCAAAAGCGGACTAACTGAAGCCTGTGTGTCGGGGGTTGGGTGCGACATATGCCAAATGATGGCTTATCATGGTGGGGGCGAGTAGAAATTCGCCGGTGCCTGGAAATGGGATAAGGCGAAGGCATGCACGCCGGCGAATCTTACCCAGCTTCGGGGCTCTCCAGGGAGATAATACCCCTACTGCTGCTCTGCGGGGTCTCCGCATGATCACTATGGCAAAGTGTTTACACGGTTGCTCCTCGAGCTGTTTCCTGGAGGTAGGAGAAGGCAAGGCTAGCTCTCTCCTTCCTATATGACCTGGTCTAATGCTAATGGATTCCAACCCTTTGCATGTATGCCCTGGGGGGGTTTATATAGGCCTACCCCCAGGGGTACAATGGTAATCCGGCTGGGCACGGGCCCAGCCGTCAGTCTCTCTGGCCGCCGTCTTACCCGCCGACTCCTGGGGCCCGCCGACCGGCTCGGTACGGAGCCGACAGGCCACGTCTGCCACGGGTGGGTCTTGCCGGCTGTAGATTACTGTAGCCGTGCCTCTAATGACGCGGGCTCGGTCATGAGGTCATGGCGACAGCTCCGCCGTCTGGCGGGCGATCACTGTGGCCACTCCCGGTCGCGTCTGATTAATGGCGCGTGGGGCCCGTGGGAGGGGCCGGCCGACTCCTGGGAGCCGACTCCCATCCGGGCCGACTGGTGGCACTCTCGCCGTCTTTCGTACGCCCGCCGACTGGTGGGACCCATCATCCCTGGGTCATACCGGCATGCCGTCGTGGGCACAGGACTCAGCCCTCTGGGGCTCACGTCAGGGCCGGCATGGCAATAGTGTCGCACCACGCGGAGATCTCTGCGGGTACGGCGTACTGTAGCCACGCCTGCCCTTGAAAAAGGGGTGGGAGTGGACCTTACTATGGCCACTGCCCGTCCCGTCCCTCTTTATGAGGGCATGGGGGTTGTTGGCGTCGCGGGCCGACTCCCCAAGGCCGGCATCTCTGGAAGTCGCCAATCAGGAGTCAGCTTATCCTGAAGTCGTCCCTGGGACTCGGCCACGAGTGGGCAGTCGGCTGCCTCGCCGCCGACTCTCAGAAGGCGGCTCTTCGTCCTGGGGTCTCGAGGGGCGCAGTCTGCCTCAATGTCTTGAAAGGTTCTGGGCCTGGGTTAGACTACCCGTGGCCCATTACTCCGACACTGTGCCAGCCTCCTAACAGGCTTCGAGGTAAGTAATCAAATTATGAGAAAATGTTACAGCATAGACAGTAGCACCTAATGCTCTATTTGGTGTTTGGAAGAAACGCCGAACAGAGGATCAACTAATAATCACAGGAGTCTAATAAGAATATGTCTATGTGAATAAGCAGGCTTCACTTCTGGCCGCTGCCGCTCACACGGCGGAGGTTTCCACACTGAAGCGGGATCTTGAGTGGTCCGAGGAAGAGCCCGGCCTTAGCAAGAGGCAGCTCGAAGAGAACAAAGGTAAGTGATACCTCATATGTTTATTGATAAAGAAAAAGGAAACTGGTTGTTAGATCATAGGATTGTCATGAATTTTGCTAGGGGCCACAACCGAAGTGGCAACCCTGAAGGAGGCACTGTCCGAGGCCAAAGGCAAAGCGGCCAAGGAGCGCGCCGAGCGCGAGAAGCAAGAGTCCCGAGTCGGCGAGGTTCAACAAGAGCTCTAGGAGTTTGTCAAGAAGTATGAGTCCTTGGAGCGTGACTCTAGGATGCAAGGGTCCAAGCTTGCGAAGGCCCTCGAGAACGCACAAAATGCCAAGGCCAAATCCCGAAAGGCCCTCCAGGAAATTGAGGCGGTCAGGAAGATACGGTGGGTAAGGCATTCATTATGCAAAGCAAGCATGTGAAGGAAACTTTCCTTTTACTTACCCGAATTCGGAGCTCTCCAGGAGCGTTCGCAGATCTACCCAGCAGTGTGTCGGATGCTGCGGAGTTCTACGGTGCCGAGGAAGGGATCTCGTCGGAGAGGTTGTTCTGGTCTCAGTATACTGGGACCGAACATCCGATGCCCTTGAGCGACCAGTTGAAGCAACTGGTCGAGCTTCACAAGGTGGCCGAACTGGCCATGAAGGACCTCATAGTCTGGATGTGGCCTGGCAAGCCCCTGCCTGGCAGCTATTTTGGCCTGGTAAGGCGGCTTGTGAACGCCTGCCCATAGTTTGAAGTCATAAAGTGGTCCGTCTGCATTGAGGGTGCGTGCAGGGCTTTTGCCCGGGCGAAAGTGCACTGGGCGAAGATGGACGCCGAAAAGATGGTGAAGGAGGGGCCGTCGGAGGGCAAGGAGCATTGCCACCCCGAAAAGTATCATGACAGTGTCCTGAAGGGTGCTCGCCTTGTGGCAGAGGAATGTGCAAAGGATGTAATATTTGAATGAATGTACTCATGTGATCCTGTAATGTGAAACGAGTTCATGTGCGCTATGTAACGCTTGTTGATTTAAAATATTACCTTCTGTGCGGCCATTTATAAGATTTGAGAGTTGGCCAGTCGGCGGCTTCTGCCCCCATGTAACTAGTACTGAGGTGTTCGGGATAAACCTGATCACTCTTTATCCCAGTTTTGGGTCCTTCGAAGGAGTTGTTCAGCACAATGAACCAGGCAATCAGACTATAAAGCTTTATCACTCTCACTTAGCCATAGAAGTCTACAATTTTAAATTTTCGCGAAGCCCCTAGTATTCAGAAGGCCGAACTTGGGGCGCTATGTACGCCTAAATCGGACAAGGCTGACTCCTCGCCCGAAGCGGAAAAAATCTTGAAGGATTTGAGACCTCTCGAACAGCAACCAGCTCTTACCGCATCATGACAGTCAGTTTTGGCTTTTTCTACTGAGGTGCTCGTCCGGAAGAACCGGGACACAATCGCAGTAGTTCTCCCAGTGCTACCTTAGCCGATATAGCGGAACGTAAGGTACCAAAATATGGGAGCCGGGCGAACCCAACTATTGACCCAAAACATGATTCGGAGCTGATGCATATAATGCTATAAGTTCGGGGTGCCGCACTGTCGAAAGTGTTCGGACTTTTCATGCTGTGTTATGGGGTACACTGAAGCCCCTGGCGCACTGGTCGTATCAGAATGTACGGGTGCGACTTGTCGTAAGTAAGCAGACAGGGAAAAAAAGATAAAGGAATGCAATAATGAGCTGATGCTCTACATTGTTATTTAAATGATACATCAAAGCGTATGCATACATGTAGTGCAATAATTAACAAATAGGACTATTTGACATGTCCTATCCAAGGTCAAGCTGCATGTGGGTATGCAAAACAGGTATATCAATCGTTATCAGAGACCACCTGAGGATTCCCTTGTACGTCAAAGCTTCTTGCTTCCTTGGTGTTTCCTTCCCGTGACGGGTCCAATAATCAGACGATCTGAGAGGGCCTTTAGAGAATAGGGGCCTCAAAGGAAGAAAATGTTAGAGGTATACGGGTCCTGAAGCGGTTGAGCCGCATTGTGGGCTGTGCCATGGTCGTGCCTCCGCCTATGCCCATGGTATCTTGAGTGCGTAATTATGTACGCGCGACGCAAATTTCGCCGCTTGACTAGGACTAGGACGGAGGCCAAATTGCTAGGCGAGCTCTAAACGTGCCTGGCGATCCTCTTGCAGGGTACTCCGGACTTGCTTGAAGGTGTCTGGGGTCTTTTCGCCGAATTGGCGGTTTGCCTCATAAGGCTGCTTTGCGCTTCTGCTGGGAGGGCCGCAGTGTGCTCCTCCATGCGGAGCGAGCATTCTGTGTTTCCATTAACTGTTATAACCCCGCGAATGCATAATGCGGTACCGCATTGAATCTGGCAAATGCGGTTCATCCGAGCAGTGCATGATAGCCACTACGGAAGGGGACGATATCGAAGATTAACTCCTCGCTTGGGAAGTTGTCCGGAGATCCGAAGACTACTTCCAGTGTTATTGAGCCCGTGCAACAGGCCTCTACACATGGGATGACACCTTTAAAGGTGGTTTTGGTGGGTTTGATCCTCGAGGGGTCTATACCCATTTTGCGCACTGCATCCTGATAAAGCAAGTTCAGGCTGCTGCCACCGTCGATAAGGACTCGAGTGAGATGAAATCCATCAATGATGGGGTCGAGGACCAATGCGGCAGAACCGCTGAGGGAGTCCTGGATTAGGGGGTCTCCGGACAGCCGGACTATATCCTTTGGCCGGACTGTTGGACTATGAAGATACAAGATTGAAGACTTTGTCCCGTGTCCGGATGGTACTTTCCTTGGCGTGGAAGGCAAGATTGGCAATACGGATATGTAGATCTCCTCCCTTGTAACCGACTCTGTATAACCCTAGCCCCCTCCGGTGTCTATATAAACCGGAGGGTTTAGTCCGTAGGACAACAGACAATCATACCATAGGCTAGATTCTAGGGTTTAGCCTCTACGATCTCGTGGTAGATCAACTCTTGTAATACTCATATCATCAATAACAATCAAGCAAGACGTAGGGTATTACCTCCATCAAGAGGGCCCGAACCTGGGTAAACATCGTGTCCCATGCCTCCTGTTACCATCCGCCTTAGACGCACAGTTCGGGACCCCTACCCGAGATCCGCCGGTTTTGACACCGACATTGGTGCTTTCATTGAGAGTTCCACTATGCCGTCACCATAAGGCTCGATGGCCCCTTCGATCATCGGTAACAATGCGGTCCAGGGTGAGGTTTTCCTCCCCGGACAGATCTTCGTATTCGGCGGCTTCGCACTGCGGGCCAATTCGCTTGGCCATCTGGAGCAGATCGAGAGCTACGCCCCTGGCCATCAGGTTAGGTTCGGATGCTTAAACTACACTGCCGACATCCGCGGAGACTTGATCTTCGACGGATTCGAGCCCATGTCAGGTGCGCCGCACGATCACGACGAGCATGATTTAGCTCTGCCGTCGGTTAGTGTTCAGGAGATCACACCTACAACTACTCGGGCCTTCAATCTGGAGCAAACTGCGCCATCAGAGGATGGAGTGATAGACCCCGCCACGGAGGACGCACTCTCAGTGGCGATGGAGCCGGATACTGACTTCACCCCTTATGAGAGCCGTGTCGCCGAACCACTGGATTCGTCTCCGGCCACGGACTCCAAGCCGCCTGCATCCGTGCCTATCGAATCCGACTGGGCGCCGATCATGGAGTTCACCTCCACGGATATCTTTTAGCACTCGCCTTTCGGTGATGTGCTAAATTCACTAAGGTCTTTCTCCTTGTTAGGAGAACCTTGGCCGAACTATGTCCGGCTAGAATGGGATGCGAACGACGAAGAAATTCGCTGCCCACCCACCACCCACTTAGTAGCCACTGTCGATGATTTAACTGACATGCTCGACTTCGAATCTGAAGACATCGACGGTATGAACGATGATGCGGGAGACGAACAGGAACCACCGCCCATAGGGCGCTTGAGTGCCACCTCATTATATGATATATACATGGTGGACACCCCCAAAGAAGGCAATGACGACGAGACAGTGGAGGATGACCCCTCCAAGAAGCAACCCAAGCGCCGACGTCAGCGGCGCCGCTCTAAGTGCCGCCATAGCAAAAGTAGTGATACCGGCACAAGAGACAATAACACTCCGGATAGTGCCGAAGACAACCACAATCCCCTCCAGCACGATGTAGAGCGGGAGGGTGAACAAGCTAGCCCTCCAGAACAGGCAGCAGATGGAGAATCAGTGGAGGACAATTACATGCCTCTCTCCGAAGATGAGGTGAGCCTCGGCGACGAAGAATTTATCGTGCCTGAGGATCCCGTCGAGCAGGAGCGCTTCAAGCGCCAGCTTATGGCCATCGCAAATAGCCTGAAGAAAAAGCAACAATAACTTCAAGCTGATCAAGACTTGCTAGCAGATAGATGGACCGAAGTCCTTGCGGCCGAGGAATACGAACTCGAGCGCCCCTCCAAGAATTACCCAAAGCACAGGTTGCTACCTCACCTCGAGGAGGAAGCATTGAAACCTCCATCACCAGTGTACAATGGGCTGACCGGCCACTGATACGTCTCCAACGTATCTATAATTTTTGATTGTTCCATGCTATTATATTATCTGTTTTGGATGTTTATGGGCTTTATTATACATTTTTATATTATTTTTGGGACTAACATATTAACCTAGAGCCCAGTGCCAGGTTCTGTTTTTTCCTTGTTTTAGAATATCACAGAAAAGGAAAATCAAACGGAGTCCAATTGAGCTGAAACTTCACGGAACTTATTTTTGGATCAGAAGAAGCCCAGAAGAATTGGAGTGCACGTCAGGGGATCAACGAGGAGGCCACGAGGCAGGGGGCGTGCCCACCCCCTGGGCGCGCCCTCCACCCTCGTGGGCCCCTCGTGGCCCCCCTGACGCACTTCTTCCTCCTATATATCTCCATATACCCTAAAACGATCGGCGAGCACAATAGATCGGGAGTTCCGCCGCCAGAAGCCTCCGTAGCCACCGAAAGCCAATCTAGACCCATTCCGGCACCCTACCGGAGGAGGAAATCCCTCTCCGGTGGCCATCTTCATCATCCCGGTGCTCTCCATGACGAGGAGGGAGTAGTTCTCTCTCGGGGCTGAGGTTATGTACCAGTAGCTATGTGTTTGATCTCTCTCTCATGTTCTTGAGGTGGCACGATCTTGATGTATCGCGAGCTTTGCTATTATAGTTGGATCCTATGATGTTTTCTCCCCCCTCTACTCTCTTGTAATGGATTGAGTTTCCCCTTTGAAGTTATCTTATTAGATTGAGTCTTTAAAGATTTGAGAACACTTGATGTATGTCTTGTTGTGCGTATCTGTGGTGACAATGGGATACCACGTGATTCACTTGATGTATGTTTTGGTGATCCACTTGCGGGTGCCGCCCATGAACCTATGCATAGGGGTTGGCACATGTTTCTGTCGTGATTCTCCGGTAGAAACTTTGGGGCACTCTTTGAGGTTCTATGTATTGGTTGAATAGATGAATCTGAGATTGTGTGACGCATATCGTATAATCATACCCACGGATACTTGAGGTGAATTGGAGTATCTAGGTGACATTAGGGTTTTGGTTGATTTGTGTCTTAAGGTGTTATTCTAGTACGAACTCTAGGGCTGTTTGTGACACTTATAGGAATAGCCCAACGGATTGATTGGAAAGAATAACTTTGAGGTGGTTTCGTACCCTACCATAATCTCTTCGTTTGTTCTCCGCTATTAGTGACTTTGGAGCGACTCTTTGTTGCATGTTGAGGGATAGTTATATGATCCAATTATGTTATTATTGTTGAGGGAACTTGCACTAGCGAAAGTATGAACCCTAGGCCTTGTTTCAACGCATTGCAATACCGTTTACGCTCACTTTCACCAATAGTTACCTTGCTGTTTTTATATTTTCAGATTACAAAAACTATTATCTACTATCCATATACCACTTGTATCACCATCTCTTCGCCGAACTAGTGCACCTATACAATTTACCATTGTAATGGGTGTGTTGGGGACACAAGAGACTCTTTGTTATTTGGTTGCAGGGTTGCTTGAGAGAGACCATCTTCATCCTACGCCTGTTACGGATTGATAAACCTTAGGCCATCCACTTGAGGGAAATTTGCTACTGTCCTACAAACCTCTGCACTTGGAGGCCCAACAACGTCTACAAGAAGAAGGTTGTGTAGTAGACACGAAGCTCTTTTCTGGCGCTGTTGCCGGGGAGGTTAGCGCTTGAAGGTATATCTTTAGATCTTGCAATCGAATCTTTTTGTTTCTTGTTTTAGCACTAGTTTAGTTTATAAAAGAAAACTACAAAAATATGGAATTGAGTTTGCCTCATACGCTTCATCTTTTGAATATCTTTCGTGAGTATGATGGAAAGGAAAATTGTGCCAAAGTGTTAAAATGTTTGGCACTAAATCTTTGAATGATGAGCATGATTGCAATGTTGTTAGTATGAACTCCTTGAATATCCATGGTACTAATGATGATTGCACTAGTTATGATGAAAATGTCTCCTATAAACATGTCAATTTTTGTGGAGTGCATTGGGTTTGTAAGTACACACCAAATAGGGAAGATAGATATTGCAAGAGGCATAAGTACTTAGAAACTAAATTTTTGTAAGAAAGGCTGGATGATTGTGCTAAAAATTTAAATTTCCTTGGCCATACTTGTGAGCTTTGCAATGAACATGGTCATTTAACCATCCGATGCAAATTGTTTCATGATCTAATCGTATCTAAAAATTGTGATGAGTTGATTTCCCTTGCACATTATAATGAACTTAGCTTTCTTATGGGTTGCGAAGAAATGAAACATATAACCGGGGATCTTCTAGAATTTTCCCGTTATAAACTGCTTGGCTTTGATCTAGAGGAAATTTATATGTATTATGCGGTGAATTGCATTGAAAATCCTTATATTGCCAATTACATAAAGAAAAGAAAACAAATAGAGGATGAAGAGAATACTAATGAAAGGGAAGAGACTTCCCAATACCCTTCTATTATTTCTTATGATGAATCAGGTAACGAGGAGGAGCCTCCTATTCAACCAATCTCATTAATAAGGAGCTCCAAAAATAGGATTGAACCCACACATGATTCAGTGAAGAAGAAGAAAAGAAAAAGGAAGAGAGTTAAAAAGATATCTCTCCCAAATAATGCAGCTCCTATTACTATTGTGCCTCATGAAAATATAATTGTGGAAGATAATGATACTTCTTATGATCTTAAAAATATTTTTGGCACTTACTTGGAAGAATATGATAATTGCTATACTATTGGTGCTATCCATACTATTAATGATGAGAGTGATTATGCTTATGATATGAAAAGGCCCAAGCTTGGGGATGCTATGTTTGATGAAGATGATGTTTTTGAGAATATATTTGCTGCAATTAATGTTTGTCCCAAGCTTGGGGAAGCTATGTTTAATGACGATATTTTTTGTCTCCCAAGTTTTGATATGCAAATTTATAATGATGATAGCATGCCTCCTACCTATGATGATTATTGTGATGATACTTATGCCATAAAAAGTAGTGATTATATTTATAAAACTTGTCATGATTATGGTTACCCGTTCTCTGAACATTACTCTTTTAACGTGGAAACAATTTATAGTATTTGAGTTTCTTATGACACTTCCACTACCCCGAATGAGAAGAATTTTGCTTATGTGGAGAGTAATAAAATTTCTATGCTTGTAGATCATGAAAATAATGCTTTAGGTGCTGGTTATATTGTTGAATTCATTCATGATGCTACGGAAAATTATTATGAGCGAGGAATATATGCTCGTAGGAATAGCAATAATATCAAGTTTCCTCTCTACGTGCTTAAAGTTTTAAAGTTATGTTTGTTTTGCCTTCCTATGCTAGTTGATTATTGTTCCCATAAGTTGTTTGCTCACAAAATCCCTATGCATGGGAATTGGTTTATACTTAAATTTGCTAGTCATATTCTTCATGATGCTCTTTTTATGTTTCAATTCTTATCCTTTATGTGAGCATCATTGAAATCATCATGCCTAGCTAGGGGCGTCAAACGATAGCGCTTGTTGGGAGGCAACCCAACTTTATTTTTGTTCCTTGCTTTTTGTTCCTGTTTAGTAATAAATAATTAATCTAGCCTCTGTTTAGATGTGGTTTTATGCTTTTAATTAGTGTTTGTGCCAAGTAGAACCGTTGGGAAGACTTGGGGAAAGTCTTGTTAATCTTGCTGTAAAAAAAGAGAAACTTTAGCGCTCACGAGAACTGCTGCCATTTTTATTTGGAAAGTGATATTTAGTTAATTATTTTTGCAAATTATTAATAGACAAATTACTCAGGTCCACCAATTTATTTGAGAATTTTATGAGTTCCAGAAGTATATGTTTGATCCAGATTACTACAGACTGTTCTGTTTTTGACAGATTCTGTTTTCTATGTGTTGTTTGCTTATTTTGATGAATCTATGAGTAGTATCGGAGGGTATGAACCATAGAGAACTTGGAATTATAGTTGGATCGCGAGCTTTGCTATTATAGTTGGATCCTATGATGTTTTCTCCCCCCTCTACTCTCTTGTAATGGATTGAGTTTCCCCTTTGAAGTTATCTTATCGGATTGAGTCTTTGAAGATTTGAGAACACTTGATGTATGTCTTGCCGTGCGTATCTGTGGTGACAATGGGATACCACATGATTCACTTGATGTATGTTTTGGTGATCAACTTGCGGGTTCCGCCCATGAACCTATGCATAGGGGTTGGCACATTTTTTCGTCGTGATTCTCCAGTAGAAACTTTGGGGCACTCTTCGAGGTTCTATGTATTGGTTGAATAGATGAATCTGAGATTGTGTAACGCATATCGTATAATCATACCCATGGATACTTGAGGTGATATTGGAGTATATAGTTGACATTAGGGTTTTGGTTGATTTGTGTCTTAAGGTGTTATTCTAGTACGAACTCTAGGGCTGTTTGTGACACTTATAGGAATAGCCCAACGGATTGATTGGAAAGAATAACTTTGAGGTGGTTTCGTACCCTACGATAATCTCTTCGTTTGTTCTTTGCTATTCGTGACTTTGGAGTGACTCTTTGTTGCATGTTGAGGGATAGTTATATGATCCAATTATGTTATTATTGTTGAGGGAACTTGCACTAGCGAAAGTATGAATCCTAGGCCTTGTTTCAACGCATTGCAATACCGTTTACGCTCACTTTTACCAATAGTTACCTTGCTGTTTTTATATTTTCAGATTACAAAAACTATTATCTACTATCCATATACCACTTGTATCACCATCTCTTCGCCGAACTAGTGCACCTATACAATTTACATTGTATTGGGTGCGTTGGGGACACAAGAGACTCTTTGTTATTTGGTTGCAGGGTTGCTTGAGAGAGACCATCTTCATCCTACGCCTGTTACGGATTGATAAACCTTAGGTCATCCACTTGAGGGAAATTTGCTACTGTCCTACAAACCTCTGCACTTGGAGGCCCAACAACGTCTACAAGAAGAAGGTTGTGTTGTAGACATCAGCCACCGCGTGGCCAAGCCAGAGAGGCGTTTCAGCCTGAAGTTCAGCTTGCACCCCGCCGCCACTCAATCAAAAATACCAAGGCCCGGAGCAACAGACGGGACCTACGAGAGTATTGGACAGTAGGGAAAAACATGCAAGGTCAATATACGGGTCACGGGGGTGCCCGCCAACACGGGACGATGACCGTCGTGCCGGATACACTAAAAGTAAATCCGTCCGGGCCGAATACAGCAAGCAAGACTCATATTAACTACGTCGGGATATAGCCCGACACAGAGGCGCCACACACCCCCTATGCTTCGCTGATGAAGTTATGGATCATGAATTCCTGGAGGGTTTTAAACCCGTAAATATCGAATCATATGATGGTACAACAGATCCCGCTGTATGGATTGATGATTTCCTCCTTCACATCCACATGGCTCGCGGTGATGATCTACATGCCATCAAGTACCTCCCACTAAAGCTCAAAGGACCAGCTCAACATTGGCTGAATAGTTTGCCAACAGACTTGGTCGGCAGTTGGGAGGATTTGGAAGATGCATTCCTTGACAACTTCCAGGGCACCTATGTGCGACCACCGGATGCTGATGACTTGAGCCATATAACTCAGCAGCCAGGGGAATCGGCCAGGCAATTCTGGACACGGTTCCTAACTAAGAAAAACCAAATTGTCGACTGTCTGGATGTAGAGGCCTTAGCGGCATTCAAGCATAACATCCATGATGAGTGGCTTGCCCGGCACCTCGGCTAGGAGAAGCCGAAGTCTATGGCAGCCCTCACGACACTCATGACCCGCTTTTGCGCGGGCGAGGATAGCTGGCTGGCTCGCAGCAACAACACATCAAGGAATTCGGGTACTCCGGATACCAAAGTTGCCAACGGTACATCACGTCGCAACAACGGTGATAACACCGATGGTATGGCTGCCGAACACGAGAGGACAGAAGAGGTTCCCCCCACAAGTGAAGACGGTGAACATGATATACGCAACCCACATTCCCAAGAGGGAACGGAAGCATTCAATAAGGGACGTCTATGCGATGGAGCCCGTCGCCCCAAAGTTCAACCCATGGTCCACTTGTCCGATCAACTTTGATCGCAGGGACCACCCCACTAGTATCCGTCATGGCGGATCCGCCGCACTGGTCCTAGACCCCATCATCGATGGATTCCACCTCACTCGAGTCCTTATGGACGACGGCAGCAACCTAAACCTGCTCTATCAGCATACAGTGCGCAAAATGGGTATAGATCCCTCGAGGATCAAACCCACCAAAACCACCTTTAAGGACGTCATCCCAGGTGTAGAGGCCCATTGCACAGGCTCAATCACACTAGAAGTGGTCTTCGGATCTGCGGACAACTTCGGAAGCGAGGAGTTAATCTTCGATATCGTCCCGTTCCGTAGCGGCTATCACGCACTGCTCGGGCGAACCGCATTTGCAAAATTCAATGCGGTACCACATTACGCATACCTCAAGCTCAAGATGCCAGGACCTAGGGGGTCATAATAGTCAATGGAAACACAGAACGCTCGCTCCGCACGGAAGAGCACACTGCGGCCCTCGCAGCAGAAGCACAAAGAAGCATTTTAAGGCAAACCACCAATTCGGCGATACCGTCAAGCGAGTCCGGAGTAAACTGCAACAGGATCGCCTGACATGTTCAGAGCTTGCCTAGCAATTCGGCCCCCGTCCTAGTCCCAGTCAAGCGACAAAATCCGTGCCGCGCGTACATAATTACGCACTGAAAATACCATGGGCATAGGCGGGGGCACGATCAGGGCACGTCCCGCAATGTGGCTTAACCGCCCTAGGAGTTGTATACCTTTATCATTTTTTCTCTTTCAGGACCTAACTCTCGGAACGCCGTTTTCGGCATTACGATTGCCGGACACATTACGGGAAGGAACAACCAAGGAGGCAAGAAGCTAAGATGTACACGGGAACCCCCAGGTGGTCTCTAAAAATAATCTATATACCCGCTTTCTACTATCCATACGTAGCTTGCCCCGGATAGGACATGTCAAATAGTCCTATTTTCTGCTTATTGCATTACTTGTATCAGTACGCTTTGACGTATTATTTAAATAAATGCATAGCATTAGTCTATTATTGCATTATTCATCCCCTTTTTCTTATATGTTCATTTACGACAACTTGCACCCGTACATTCTGGTACGGTCAGTACGCCAGGGGCTTCCGTTTACCCCATAATATGGCGTGAGAAGTCCGAACACTTTCGACAGTGCGGCACCCCGAACTTATAGCATTATATGCATCAACTCTGAATCATGTCTTGGGTCAATAGTTGGGTTTGCCCGGCTCCCATGCTTTGGTACCTTACGTTCCGCTATGTCGGCTAAGGTAGCTCTAGGAGAACTACTACGATTGTGTCCCGGTTCTTCCGGACAAGCACCTCAGTAGACAAAAGCCGAAAACTGACTGTCATGATAAGGCGAGAGCTGGTCGCTGTTCGAGAGGTCTCAAGTCCTTAAAGACTTTGTCCACGTCGGGTGAGGAGTCGGCCTTGCCCCGACTTAGGCATGTATAGCGCCCCTAATTCGGCCATCTGAATACTAGGGGCTTCGCCCAAATTTAAAATTGTAGACTTCTATGGCCAAGTGAGAGTGATAAAGTGTAACACCCCGGATGTAACTTTCCCAATTTGTACTCCAACTCTTGCCGTTTCTGGCATTAAGTTAATTTATTTTCTCGGGTTCGGGTCTTTGTCTCCGTGTGTTGTTATCATTGTCATGCATCTCATATCATGTCATCATGTGCATTGCATTTGCATACGTGTTTGTCTCATGCATTCGAGCATTTTCCCCGTTGTCCATTTTTCATTCCGGCGCCTCGTTCTCCTCCGGTGGTCATTTCTAGCTTTCTTTCGTGTGTGGGGATTAAACATTTCCGGATTGGACCTAGACTTGCCAAGCGGCCTTGGTTTACTATTGGTAGACTGCCTGTCAAGTTTCGTATCATTTGGACTTCGTTTGATACTCCAACGGTTAACCGAGGGACCGAAAATGCCTCGTGTGTGTTGCAGCCCAACACCCCTCCAATTTGGCCCAAAACCCACCTAAACCTGCTCCATCATCTAGAGAGTTCGATCACGATCGCGTGGCCGAAAACCGCACCTCATTTGGACTCTCCTAGCTCCCTCTATGCCTATAAATAGGTCCTCCTCGAAAATCTCGGATCCCCCTCCCGAAACCCTAAAAATCGCCTCCGCGCGGCCGGACATTGTCCGCACCGTGTCGGACACTCCGCCTCTGCCAACCGCCGCCTGCCACGTGGCAGATCGCCTCCACCGCCGCCCGCGGCCCGCCGGGCCCGAGGAGAGCCCCCGGGGCCCGGGTCTTCTCCGCCGCCGCCCGACCTCCTCCTTCCTCCCGCGCCGCTCGCCGGATCCCCGCCGCCACCGCGCTGCCGCCCGCCATCGCCGCACGACGGCGCCTCCGCCTCGGTCGCCGATCGGCCGCCGCCATCGCCCGCGGCCGCGCCGCCCTTGCCACCCCGACGCCGCGCCCGCCGTCCCGTGCTCCGGCGAGAGCACGCCGGCGATCCCCATCGGCCTCCTCCGGCCTGCGAGCCCGCCAAGCCCGGCCATCCTCTACTTCTGTGCCGCTGCTACAGTGTTTTTCGCCGATCCAGATCTGTCCGTGAACAGTAAACCCTAGGTCAAATTTCTTCTAAGTCCCCGGATTTTCCTAGCCCAAGTGCTCCTGTTCATAGCCTCGTAACTTTGCATCCGTAGCTCCGATTCATGCATATAGCATATCAAAATGTTCATCTCAGAGAGTACATCATTTCATTTCATTGCATCATTTTCATTTGAGTTAATCTTGATGCCCGAAATGCTGTTAGAAGAGGGCTACTTGAGATAATTGTCAGATCTACTGCTCCATTTAGGTTTTTGTCATTTTTGCCATGCTTTACTTTGCCATGTTCAGGTCCTGTAGCATGTAGTTTTGCTGCTCCGAAGAGTGCTACCTGATCTGAAATTCCAGACAAGTGTTAATTTCACTAAGTCTGAGATCTGTTTGCCATATGCATTTTTGCCATGCTTGTTTGAACCTGTTAATGGATGAATTGGCCGTAGCTCAGTGCTAGACTTTTGTTAAGTATCTTGAATGCATCCCTGCCATGTATTTTGATGTCATGTTTGGGTGCTGTAGCATGTTCATCTCATTGCATTTAGATGGCTACTTGCTGTAAATCACAGACCGGTGTCATATTTGAATCGCTTGCTATTTCCAAACCGTAACTCCGATTCCGGTGTTCTTTATATCGTTTTCAAGTGATTTCATCTCATCTTTCCAGTGGCAAACTTGAATTTCCAAGTTGAGGCCAGGTTCTTGCATTTCCTGTCACATCTTGCATATGCATCCCGCATCGCATCCCGCATAACATATCATCTTTGCATGATGTTGTTTGAGTTGCACGTGGTTGATTGTGTCCTTGTTGCTTGTTTGTCTTGTTTGGGTAGAGCCGGGAGACGAGTTCGCTAACGAGGAGCCCGTTGAGTTTTCTTTCGAGGATCCAGTCAACTCTGACAACTGTGCAGGCAAGATGATCATACCCTCGAAATCACTACTATCTTTGCTATGCTAGTTTGCTCGCTCTTTTGCTATGCCAATGCTACGATGCCTACCACTTGCTTTCAAGCCTCCCAAATTGCCATGTCAAACTTCTAACCCACCATGTCCTAGCAAACCGTTGATTGGCTATGTTACCGCTTTGCTCAGCCCCTCTTATAGCGTTGCTAGTTGCAAGTGAAGATTTGAAGGCCGTTCCTTGTTGGAACATTTATTTACTTGTTGGGATATCATTATATTATCTTGTTATCTTAAGCATCTATATACTTGGTAAAGGGTGGAAGGCTCGGCCTCTCGCCTAGTGTTTTGTTCCACTCTTGCCGCCCTAGTTTCCGTCATATCGGTGTTATGTTCCCGGATTTTGCGTTCCTTACGCGGTTGGGTTACAATGGGGACCCCTTGATAGTTCGCCTTGATTAAAGCTTTTCCAGCAATGCCCAACCTTGGTTTTACCATTTGCCACCTAGCCTTTTCTTTCCCTTGGGTTCTGCAGACTCAAGGGTC
>NC_041388.1:603212941-603219675 GCF_002162155.2 Triticum dicoccoides
GCTCCTCTGAGTGTTGGTCCAAACTGTCAGCCGCCAGTGGCTACCAGGGGCAACTCTAGGCTGGCCTACCGGAAGTTTAGACAATCTGAGTGTGCCCTGAGAAAGAGATATGTGCAGCTCCTATCGGGATTTGTCGGCACATTCGGGCGGTGGTGCTGGTCTTGTTTTAACCTGTCGAAGTGTCTTGAAGAACCGAGATACCGAGTCTGATCGGAACGTCTTGGGAGGAGGTCTATTCCTTCATTGATCGTGAGAGCTTGTCATGGGCTAAGTTGGGCTCCCCTGCAGGGATTTGAACTTTCGAAAGCCGTGCCCGCGGTTATGGGCAGATGGGAATTTTTAATGTCCGGTTGTAGATAACTTTAACCTTAACTTAATTAAAATGAGCCAACTGAGTGTGTTACCGTGATGGCCTCTTCTCGACGGAGCCCGAGAAGTGGACACGGTGTTGGAGTTATGTTTGCGCAGGTTGTTCTCTAGTTTCTCGCTCGCACTTTGCCTCCTCTTCTCGCTCTCTTTTGTGAATAAGTTAGCCACCATATTTGCTAGTCGCTTGCTGCAGCTCCACATATATTTGTACCTTGCCTTACCTATAAGCTTAAATAGTCTTGATCGCGAGGGTGCGAGATTGCTGAGTCCTTGTGGCTCACAGATTACTATTACACCAGATGCAGGGCCCGATGATTCCGCTCCAGGAGACGCGTTTGAGCTCAAGTGGGAGTTCGACGAAGACTCTCAACGTTACTATGTTTCCTTTCCTGATGATCAGTAGTGGTGCCCAGTTGGGGGTGATCGGGACCGTGTCGCTTGTTGGGTTATCTTTTATTTTGGCGCCGTAGTCGGGCCATGAGTGTTTGGTTGATGTAATGTTATTTATGTACTTCATTGATGTGGCGAGTGTAAGCCAATTATGTTATCTCCCCTTTTATTACATATATATTACATGGGATGTTGTGAAGATTGCCTAACTTGCGACATATGCCTTCAATGCGATTATGCCTCTAAGTCGTGCCCCGACACGTGGGAGATATAGTCGCATCGAGGGTGTTATATAAAGCCTTATAGTCCGATTGCCTGGTTCGTTGTGCTGAACACCTCCCTCGAAGGACCCAAAATTGGGATAAAGAGTGCTCAGGTTTATCCCGAACACCCCAGTACTAATTATATGGGGGCAGAAGCCGACGACTGACCAACTCTCAGATTTTATAAACGGCCGCACAGAAGGTAATATTTTAAATTAAAAAAGCATTGCATAGCGCAAATGAACTTGTTTCACATTACAGGATCACATGAGCATGTTCATTCAAAAATTACATCTCTGGCACATTCATCCGCCACAAGGCGGGAACCCTTCAGGACACTGTCATAATACATTTCGGGGCAGCGATGCTCCTTGCCCTCCGGCGGCCGCTCCTTCACCAGCTTCACGACGTCCAGTGCTACGTCTTGAGCTTGCGTTGGTTTTCCCCGAAGAGGAAGGGATGATGCAGCAGAGTAGCGTAAATATTTCCCTCCATTTTTTAGAACCAATGTATCAATCCAGTAGGAGCCTACGCGCAAGTCCCTCGTACCTACACAACACAAAGAGCTCAACGCAACCAATGCGATTAGGGGTTGTCAATCCCTTCACGGTCACTTACGGAAGTGAGATCCGATAGATAATATTTTTGGTATTTTTGATATAAAGATGCAAAGTAAAAAGTAAAAGCAAAGTAAATAGCAAAACAATATAAAAGTGATGGAGATTGATATGATGAGAATAGACCCGGAGGCCATAGGTTTCACTAGTGGCTTCTCTCGAGAGCATAAGTTTTCTACAGTGGGTGAACAAATTATTGTTGAGCAATTGACAGAATTGAGCATAGTTATGAGAATATGTAGGCATGATCATGTATATAGGCATCACGTCCATGACAAGTAGGTCGAAACGATTCTGCATCTACTACTATTACTCCACTCATCGACCGCTATCCAGCATGCATCTAGAGTATTAAGTTAAAAACAGAGTAACGCTTTAAGCAAGATGACATGATGTAGAGAGATAAATTCATGCAATATGAAACAAACCCCATCTTGTTATCCTCGATGGCAATGATACAATACGTGTCTTGCTGCCCCTTCTGTCACTGGGAAAGAACACCGCAAGATCGAGCCCAAACCTAAGCACTTCTCCCATGGCAAGAACTACCAATCTAGTTGGCCAAACCAAACGGATAATTCAAAGAGAGTTGCAAAGATAACCAATCATACATAAAAGAATTTAGAGAAGATTCAAATATTGTTCATAGATAGACTTGATCATAAACCCACAATTCATCGGTCTCAACAAACACACCGCAAAAGAAGAAGATTACATTGAATAGATCTCCACAAGAGAGGGGGAGAACATTGTATTGAGATCCAAAAAGAGAGAAGAATCCATCTAGCTAATAACTATGGACCCGAAGGTCTGAGGTAAACTACTCACACTTCATCGGAGGGGCTATGATAATGTAGAAGCCCTCCGTGATGAAGGCACTCTCCGACGGAGCTCCGGAACAGGCCCCAAGATGGGATCTCGTGGATACAGAAAGTTGCGGCGGTGGAATTAGGGTTTTGGCTCCCGTTTTGATCGTTTGGGGGTACGTGGGTATATATAGGAGGAAGGAGTACGTCGGTGGAGCACCAAGGGGCCCACGAGACAGGGGGCGCGCCCTGTAGGGGGGTGCCCCCTACCCTCGTGACCGCCTCCGGTACTTCTTGGAGTAGGGTCCAAGTCTCCTGGGTCTTATCCGAGAAGAAAATCACGTTCCAAAAAGGATTTTTCTGTTTGGACTCCGTTTGATATTCTGTTTCTTCGAAACACTGAAATAGGGAAAAAACAGCAATTCTGGGCTGGGCCTCCGGTTAATAGGTTAGTCCCAAAAATAATATAAAAGTGGAAAATAAAGCCCAATATAGTCCAAAATAGTAGATAATACAGCATGGAGCAATCAAAAATTATCGATACGTTGGAGATGTATCAGGCATCCCCAAGCTTAATTCCTGCTCGTCCTCGAGTAGGTAAATGATAAAAAAAGATTTTTTGATGCGGAGTGCTACTTGTCATAATTTCAATGCAAAATTTCTTAATTTTGGTTTGGATATTCAGATTAGAAAGATTCAAGACAAAAGTTCATATTGACATAAAGAATAATAACACTTCAAGCATACTAATAAAGTAATTATGTCTTCTCAAAATAACATGGCCAAAGAAAGTTATCCCTACAAAATCATATAGTCTGGCTATGCTCTATCTTCACCACACAAAGTATTTAAATCATGCACAACCCCGATGACAAGCCAAGGAATTGTTTCTCTAACTTTTTCAAAAACTTTTTCAATCTTCACGCAATACATGAGCATGAGCCATGGACATAGCACTATGTGGAATAGAAGGGTGGTTGTGGAGAAGACAAAAAAGGGGAAGATAGTCTCACACCAACTAGGCGTATCAACGGGCTATGGAGATGCCCATCAATAGATATCAATGTGAGTGAGTAGGGATTGCCATGCAACGGAGCACCAGAGCTATAAGTATATGAAAGCTCATCAAAAGAAACTAAGTGGGTGTGCATCCAACTCGCTTGCTCACGAAGACCTATGGCAATTTGAGGAAGCCCATCATTGGAATATACAAGCCAAGTTCTATAATGAAAAATTCCCACTGGTATATGAAAGTGATAACATGAGAGACTCTCTACTATGAAGATCATGGTGCTAGTTTGAAGCACAAGTGTGGTAAAAGGATAGTAACATTGTCCCTTCTCTCTTTTTCTCTCATTTTTTTATTTGGGCCTTTTCTCTTTTTTTTATGGCCTCTTTTTTTTGTCCGGAGTCTCATCCCGACTTATGGGGGAATCATA
This sequence comes from Triticum dicoccoides, assembly GCF_002162155.2. Lineage (NCBI taxonomy): Eukaryota > Viridiplantae > Streptophyta > Magnoliopsida > Poales > Poaceae > Triticum > Triticum dicoccoides. The sequence continues at coordinate 603,216,826 of NC_041388.1, forward strand.
GTCTCCATCATCCTTTCCTCACTTGGGACAATGCTCTAGAAAATGATGATCATCACACTTTTATTTTTCTTACAACTCAACAATTACAACTCGATACTTAGAACAAATATGACTCTATATGAATGCCTCCGGCGGTGTACCGGGATATGCAATGAATCAAGAGTGACATGTATGAAAGAATTATGAATGGTGGCTTTGCCATAAATACGATTTCAACTACATGATCATGCTAGCAATATGACAATGATGGAGCGTGTCATAATAAATGGAAAGGTGGAAAGTTGCATGGAAATATATCTCGGAATGGCCATGGAAATGCCATGATAGGTAGGTATGGTGGCTGTTTTGAGGAAGGTATATGGTGGGTGTATGATACCGGCGAAATGTGCATGGTATTAGAGAGGCTAGCAATAGTGGAAGGGTGGGAAAAAGTGCATATAATCCATGGACTCAACATTAGTCATAAAGAACTCATATACTTATAGCAAAAATCTAGAAGTTATCAAAGCAAAGTATTACGCGCATGCTCCTAGGGGATAGATTGGTAGGAAAAGACCATCGCTCGTCCCCGACCGCCACTCATAAGGAAGACAATCAATAAATAAATTATGCTCCGACTTCATCACATAACGGTTCACCATACGTGCATGCTACGGGAATCACAAACTTTAACACAAGTATTCTTTAAATTCACAACTACTAAACTAGCATAACTCTAATATTATCACCTCCATATCTCAAAACAATTATCATGCTTCAATCTTCTCTTAGTATTCAACACACTCAAAAGAAAATTTCACATATCTTGAACACCAAGCATATTTATATTAAGCAAATTACCATGCTATTAAGACTCTCAAAATAATTTAAGTGAAGCATGAGAGATCAATAGTTTCTTTAAAACAAACCACCACCGTGCTCTAAAAGATCTAAGTGAAGCACATAGAGCAAAATTATAACGCTCAAAAGATATAAGTGAAGCATGTAGAGCAAAACTACATAGCTCAAAAGATATAAGTGAGCACATAGAGTATTCTATCAAATTTTAATTCATAGATGACTCTCTCAAAAGGTTTGTACATCAAGGATGATTGTGGCACACTAACAAACAAAGACACAAATAATACAAGACGCTCCAAGCAAAACACATATCATGTTGGTGAATAAAAATATAGCTCCAAGTAAATTACCGATGGAAGTGGACGAGAGAGGGGATGCCTTCCAGGGCATCCCCAAGCTTTGAATTTTTGGTGTCCTTGGATTATCTTGGGGGTGCCATGGGCATCCCCAAGCTTAGTCTCTTGCCACTCCTTGTTCCATAATCCATCAGAAGAACTCACCCAAAACTTGAAAACTTCACAACACAAAACTCAATAGAAATCTCGTGAGCTCCGTTAGAGAAAGAAAACATAAAACCACTTCAAGGTACTGTAATGAACTCATTATTTATTTATTTTGGTGTTAAACCTACTGTATTCCAACTTCTCTATGGATTATAAACTATTTTACTAACCATAGATTCATCAAAATAAGCAAACAACACACGAAAAACAGAATCTGTCAAAAACAGAACAGTCTGTAGTAATCTGTAACTAACGCAAACTTATGGAACTCCAAAAAATATACCAAAATTAGAAGTCCTATATAATTTGTTTATTGATCAGCAGCAATTGGAATCAGTATTTTATCACGTTCTGATGATTTTTAGTAATTCGGGCACTGAACGCAAAGTTTCTGGAAATTACAGCAAGATCAAATAACTATCATCCAAGAAGATCCAATAGGTCTAGCTTGACACAAACACTAATTAAGAACAAAAAACACAACCAAAACAGAGGCTAGATAATTTATTTATTACTAAACAGGAGCAAATATTAAGGAATAAAAATAAAATTGGGTTGCCTCCCAACAAGCGCTATCGTTTAACGCCCCTAGCTAGGCATAAAAGCGAGGATAGATCTAGGTATTGCCATCTTTGGAAGGCAATCCATAAGTGGCTCTCATGATGGTTTCATATGGCAATTTTATTTTATTTCTTGGCAAGTGTTCCTTGCCCTTTTTTAATGGAAATTGGAATCTAATATTCCCTTCCTTCATATCAATAATCGCAGCAACCGTTCTAAGGAAAGGTCTACCAAGAATAATAGGGCAAGAAGGATTGCCATCTGTATCAAGAACAATGAAATCTACGGGCACATAATTCCTATTTGAAACAATAAGAACATAATTAATTCTTCCCATAGGTTTCTTAATAGTGGAATCCTCAAGATGCAAGTTTAGAGAGCAATCATCAAGATCGCGGAAATCTAGCAAATCACACAAAGTTTGGGGATAGTGGAGACACTAGCGCCCAAATCACACAAAGCATAAAACTCATGATCTTTAATTTTAATTTTTATAGTTGGTTCCCACTCATCATAGAGTTTTCTTGGGATAGAGACTTTCAACTCAAGTTTTTCTTCATAAGATTACAACAAGGCATCAACAATATGTTCGGTGAAGGCTTTCTCTTGACTATAAGCATGCGGAGAATTTAGCACGGATTGCAACAAAAAAATACAATCAATCAAAGAGAAACTTTCATAATTAAATTCCTTGAAATCCAATATAGTGGGTTTAGCAACATCTAAATTTTTATTTCTTTCAATCCCACTTTCATCAATTTCATCATAAAGATCTAAATACTCCGAATTTTTGGAACGCCTTCTAGGTAAAGGAAGATCATATTCAGTTTCATCAAGATTCATATTGCAAAACAAAGATTTGATAGGGGACACATCAATAACTTTTAGATCTTCATCTTGATTTTCATAGGTATTGGAAGAACACGCTTTAATAAAGGCATCTTTT
>NC_041388.1:603220068-603365395 GCF_002162155.2 Triticum dicoccoides
ATTTTTATTTCTTTCAATCCCACTTTCATCAATTTCATCATAAAGATCTAAATACTCCGAATTTTTGGAACGCCTTCTAGGTAAAGGAAGATCATATTCAGTTTCATCAAGATTCATATTGCAAAACAAAGATTTGATAGGGGACACATCAATAACTTTTAGATCTTCATCTTGATTTTCATAAGAATTAGAAGAACACACTTTAATAAAGGCATCTTTGGAAGCACGCATCCTAGCGGTTCTTTCTTTACACTCATCAATTGAAATTCTCATGGCTTTTAGAGACTCATTAATATCATGCTTAGGTGGAATAGATCTAAGTTTCAAAGCATCAACATCAAGAGCAATTCTATCAATGTTCCTAGCCAAATCATCAATCTTAAGCAATTTTTCTTCAATCATAGCATTAAAAATCTTTTGCAAAGAAATAAATTCTTTAATATTAGATTCAAAATTAGAGGGCATCTTATTATAATTTCCATAAGAGTTGTTGTAGGAATTCCCATAATTATTAGAAGGATTACTAGGATAAGGCCTAGGATTAAAATTCCCTCTATAAGCGTTGTTACCAAAATTATTCCTACCAACAAAATTCACATCCATAGATTCATTGTTATTCTCAATCAAGGTAGACAAAGGCATATCATTAGGATCAGAAGAAACACTCTTAGTAGCAAATAATTTCATAAGTTCATCCATCTTTCCACTCAAAACATTGATTTCTTCTATCGCATGCACTTTTTTATTAGAAGATCTTTCAGTATGCCATTGAGAATAATTAACCATAATATTATCTAGGACTTTAGTAGCATCTCCTAAAGTGATTTCCATAAAAGTGGCTCCTGCGGCCGAATCTAAAAGATTTCTAGAAGCAAAATTCAATCCGGCATAAAAAATTTGTATAATCATCCACAAATTTAAACCATGAGTAGGGCAATTACGTATCATTAATTTCATTCTCTCCCAAGCTTGTGCAACATGTTCATGATCAAGTTGCTTAAAGTTCATAATATCGTTTCTAAGAGAGATGATTTTAGCGGGAGGGAAATACTTAGAGATAAAATAATCTTTGCACTTGTTCCAAGAATCAATACTATTTTTAGGCAAAGACGAAAACCAAGCTTTAGCACGATCTCTAAGCGAAAAAGGAAATAGCTTCAATTTAACGACATCATTATCGACATCTTTTTTCTTTTGCATATCACATAAATCAATGAAGCTATTCAGATGAGTAGCGACATCTTCACTAGGAAGGCTGGCGAATTGATCTTTCATAACAAGATTCAACAAAGCAGTATTGATTTCACAAGATTCAGTATTGGCAAGAGGAGCAATCGGAGTGCTAAGAAAGTCATTATTGTTGGTATTGGTGAAGTCACACAATTTGGTAGTATCTTGAGCCATCGCGACAAACAAGCAATCCAACACACGAGCAAACAAAAGGCAAGCGAGAAAAAGGCAAACAGAGAAGGAGAAGGGGAAGGAGAAAGAGAGGGCGAATAAAACGGCAAGGGTGAAGTGGGGAAGAGGAAAACGAGAGGCAAATGGCAACTAATGTAATGCAGGAGATAGGGATTGTGATGGGTACTTGGTATGTTGACTTTTTGCGTAGACTCCCCGGCAACGGCGCCAGAAATCCTTCTTGCTACGTCTTGAGCTTGCGTTGGTTTTCCCCGAAGAGGAAGGGATGATCCAGCAGAGTAGCGTAAGTATTTCCCTCAGTTTTTGAGAACCAAGGTATCAATCCAGTAGGAGCCTACGCGCAAGTCCCTCGTACCTACACAACACAAAGAGCTCAACGCAACCAACGCGATTAGGGGTTGTCAATCCCTTCACCGTCACTTACGGAAGTGAGATCCGATAGATAATATTTTTGGTATTTTTGATATAAATATGCAAAGTAAAAAGTAAAAGCAAAGTAAATAGCAAAACAATATGAAAGTGATGGAGATTGATATGATGAGAATAGACCCGGGGGCCATAGGTTTCACTAGTGGCTTCTCTCGAGAGCATAAGTTTTCTATGGTGGGTGAACAAATTACTGTTGAGCAATTGACAGAATTGAGCATAGTCATGAGAATATCTAGGCATGATCATGTATATAGGCATCACGTTCGTGACAAGTAGATCAAAACGATTCTGCATCTACTACTATTACTCCACTCATCGACCGCTATCCAGCATGCATCTAGAGTATTAAGTTAAAAACAGAGTAATGCTTTAAGCAAGATGACATGATGTAGAGAGATAAATTCATGCAATATGAAATAAAACCCATCTTGTTATCCTCGATGGCAACGATACAATACGTGTCTTGCTGCCCCTTCTGTCATTGGGAAAGAACACCGCAAGATCGAACCCAAAGCTAAGCACTTCTCCCATGGCAAGAACTACCAATCTAGTTGGCCAAACCAAACGGATAATTCGAAGAGAGTTGCAAAGATAACCAATCATACATAAAAGAATTCAGAGAAGATTCAAATATTGTTCATAGATAGACTTGATCATAAACCCACAATTCATCGGTCTCAACAAACACACCGCAAAAGAAGAAGATTACATCGAATAGATCTCCACAAGAGAGGGGGAGAACATTGTATTGAGATCCAAAAAGAGAGAAGAAGCCATCTAGCTAATAACTATGGACCCGAAGGTCTGAGGTAAACTACTCACACTTCATCGGAGGGGCTATGATGATGTAGAAGCCCTCCGTGATGACGACCCTCTCCGGCGGAGCTCCGGAATAGGCCCCAAGATGGGATCTCGTGGATACAGAAAGTTGCAGCGGTGGAATTAGGGTTTTGGCTCCTGTTCTGATTGTTTGGGGGTACGTGGGTATATATAGGAGGAAGGAGTACGTCGGTGGAGCACCGAGGGGCCCATGAGGCAGGGGGCGCGCCTTGTAGGGGGGGCCTCCCCTCGTGACCGCCTCCGGTACTTCTTGGAGTATGGTCCAAGTCTCCTCGGTCTTATCCGAGAAGAAAATCATGTTTCAAAAAGGATTTTTCTGTTTGGACTCCGTTTGATATTCTGTTTCTTCGAAACACTGAAATAGGCAAAAAAGAGCAATTCTGGGTTGGGCATCCAGTTAATAGGTTAGTCCCAAAAATAATATAAAAGTGGAAAATAAAGCCCAATATAGTCCAAAATAGTAGATAATATAGCATGGAGCAATCAAAAATTATAGATACGTTGGAGACGTATCATCCAGCTTCGCCCAGTGCACCTTCGCTCAGGGAAAAGCCCTGCGTGCACCCTCGATGCAGACAGACCACTTTATGACTTCAAGCCGAGGGCAGGCATCCACAAGCCGCCTGACTAGACCAAAGTAGCTGCCGGGCAGGGGCTCGCAAGGCCACATCTAGACTATAAGACCCTTCATAGCCTATTTGGCCGCCTTGTGGAGCTTGACCAATTGCTTCAGCTGGTCGCTCAAGGGCATTGGGTGTTCGGTCCCAGTATACTGAGACCAGAACAACTTTTCTGTCGAGCTCCCCTCCTTAGCTCGGTAAAACTCCGCGGCATCCAGTACACTGCGGGGAAGATCTGTGAACGCTCCTGGAGAGCTCCAAACTCGGGTAAGTAAAAGGAAAGTTTCCTTCACATGCTTGCTTTGCATAATGAATGCCTTACCCGCTGCTATCTTCTTCACCGCATCAATCTCCTGGAGGGCCTTGTGGGCCTCAGCCTTGGTGCTCCGGGCGCTTTCGAGTGCCTTCGCAAGCTCAGACTCTCGCGTCTTAGACTCAAGCTCCAAGGACTCGTTTTTTTCGCGAGAGCCTCGAGCTCTTGCTGCACCTCGCCTACCCGGGCTTCTTGCTTTTCCCGCTCAATGCGTTCCTTGGCCGCTTTGTCTTCGGCCTCGGACAACGCCTTCTTCAGGGTCGCCACTTCGGTCGTGGCCCCTGGCAAATTCATGATGATCCTATTACTTTACACCCGAACTTATTTTTTAATATATAGACAAGGTATTGCTTACCTTTGCTCTCCTCGAGCTGCCTCTTGGTAAGGCCGAGCTCGTTCTCGGACCGCTCCAGGTCCTGCTTCAGTGCAGAGACCTCCGCAGTACGTGCGGCAGCGGCCAGCAGTGAAGCCTGAGTCATCATTTGATCCTCTTTTCGGCCTTTCTTCGCGAACGCAGAACAGAGCATTAGGGGCTACTATCTATGCGGCAATATTTTCTTATATTTTGATTGCTTACCTCAAAGCCTGTTAGGAGGCTGGCGCAAGCTTTGGTCAGTTTGTTTTTGGCGGACTAAACTTTCTCGATCACCGCACTCATGATAGTGCGGTGCTCTTCGTCGATGGAAGCGCCGTGAAGCGCTTCCGGCAAGTTGTCCGGTGCCTCTAGATGGACAGAGGACACCGGCACAGGCGGCTTGCCCCCCTTAACGGGGGATCGCCTGCCGGAGTCCGGAACCACCGAAGGTTCCGGGGCAGTATTCTGCTGGGGGCAGAACTTGGAGCCCGTGCACTACTAGGGAAAACCTTATACACAGAACATTAGCAGTAGCGCGGGATAAAAACACAAGCTGGTGCTAATTAGCAGCAATGTGGTATTTTAGACCGCGCTACAGATACAATTATAGCAGTAGCGCGCCCGAGTACAAAAGCGCTACTACTAAAATTCCCACGGCTTAGCCGATAGGCTACACATAGTAGTAGCGATCTACGTGGAACCGCGCTACCGCTACTTGTTTTGTACCACCGCATTTACGAACAAAGGCGCTACTGCTAATGAAAATAAAATTAAATGGAAAGCAAATAAAAATGCGAAGGAATAGCAGTAGCGCTTGTTAAGAAACATGCTATAGCTACCATAGCAGCAGCACACTTCCTGGAACGTGCTACTGCTACTTTTAACTTAACCGCGCAGTTCGTTCTTCCCCCCATGACCACTTCCCCCAAATCCCTACTCCTCCGCTGTCGCCGCCCTGCATCGTCGTCGGCCGCCGCACGTGACCCGTCGCTCTGCGCACACCTTCGACGCCGCCCCCGCCCCGACCGCGACCTCGACGCTGCCCCTGACCCGACCTCGACAACCCCCCCTACATCACCGCCCTCCGCCGTGCGCCCGCCGCCCTGACCCCGTCCCCAACCACGACGACGCGTGCCCCTCTCCCTAACTCTGCCGGCGCCAGAGGTGAGCACGCCCTCCTCCTCCTCCTCCCCTACCTCTGCCTAGCTAGGGTTCTTAGGGTTAAATTTCAGAGTTCATCTAATTAGTTAGGGTTCATCAAATTAGATGCTAATTATGGCAGTGGTTAATAAGTTGAATTAGTTTTAGAGTTCATCGAATTAGTTAGGATTAAATTTTAGAGTTCATCAAATTAGTTAGGGTTAAATTTTAGTAAGTGTTTAATAGAATTAGTAAAAAAATAATATAACTAGTTGAACTAGTTTATTTTTAGTAAAAACTAGTTTATTTTTATTCATAGTAAGTGCTTAATTGAACTAGTTGAGTTAATACAACTATTTTATTTTTAGTATGAAAATTAATAGAACTAGTTTATTTTTTTAGTTAAAGCAACTATTTTATTTTTAGTAAGTAAATTAATAAACTAGTTGAACTACTTTAGTTGTAGTTGAACTAGTTTAGTAAGTAAATTAATAAACTAGTTGAACTAGTTGAATTAATAGAACTAATGCATTTTTAGTAAGATAATTAATATAACTAGTTGAACTACTTTATTTTTAGAAAGAACTAGTTTTTTTCTATTTATAGTAAGTTTATATTTAGTAAGAACTAGTTGAATTAATAAAACTAGTTGAACATGTCATATTTGCTCAAATAGGATTTGTGGTTGCCCAAGTGGCCATTCATGTTCAATTTACACCTCCGAGTGGCCTATGTTTTGCCGGAGTGCTGATTAATTTCCGTTCCAGCAAATTTCAGGCGCTTGATATGTCCTTTTTTAGCAAAGGTCATGCTGGATTTTTCTATGAATTCTGGCATGACTTGTGCTAGAATATGTAGGAAATATCGAGTGGCCTGGATTTTCTCGAAAAATAATGATCTAATTTAGGTTTTTAGTACATATATTTAATTGTACAAGTTTAATCTTTGAATTATGAACGTAGGAAATGTCGTACTCGGACGACGACAGTCTCCCGGGGGAGTGCAGCTGGTTCCATGATGATCGAGGTATGTGCGACATGTTCGTTGAGCCGGACGAAGATCGGTGCTTCAGCATTAAGCTCGAGGGGACCTTCGATGTTGAAACGGTACGCAACAACGACAAGTGTTTTTTTCGTAATTAAGCATGACTTCAACTATTTCAACATCTAATTTTATCTTTTACAATTCGACTAGCGTATCCCATGCCATGCAAGACGCTATGTCTTGGAGAGGATGGGTTTTGAAGACCATGAAAATTTTCAAACAAAGAAAATACACCTAAGGACCCATCATGATATCGATTTTGAATTAAATCTATACAATTCTCAGAGCGTAACCCATTTTGGTTGCCAAAATTGGGAAGCACTTTGCAAAATGTATGGTTTTTATGAGGGTATGATTGTCACCATGGATCTTGGTGATCCTGACATCGAGCAAGACAATATGGACATTTGGGTCCTTGTTGATACGCTTCCGATTCTACCGCAATGTGAGTTTCTCAAACATAGTTATTAACTAATTTATATTGTTTATTTCAAAATAGTTGACAGCTTATTTCCATTGACAACTTATTTTGAATCTTCAAAGAATGTGCAGAAGATGGTAGACAAAACCCACTACACTGATGGCTTCAAATTAACTTAGCAGGAGAAAAGTCATCTGATTGCTTATTTTACTTATCTTGAGAGTTACAATATCTATTATCGAACTCCTCCAAATTATGGTGAATACGTGCCACTAGTGCACGTGTTGAACCACGGTAACTTCTATGGAGATACCCTGGTAAGATTTTTTACTATTACGACATCCATGCATCTTTTGCATACTTCTACAACTAGTACATCATTGCTAACTACGAAGTTATTACTATGTTTTTCAACAGAAAGTCCCGATGGATTGTGTGCCTCATCTGATGCATCAGAATGGTCGCCCTGCAGTTCTAAACATACAGCCAGGTCAATCTAAGGAGCTCACCTGTGCATATCATATTTCTAAAACCAGTGAACACATGCTAATCAAAGAATGGAAAAAATGTTTGGACATTCGCGAGGAGGTTCTTGGAAGTAACATTAAGCGAAAGACAAGAATTGGAGATAGGATAATCTCCATTCTCCATAATGGAGAGTCAGGGGCTATCTTGTTTTTGCTATTTTACCTTAGAGAATATAGTAGGTCCTAAGAGAATGTAGTAGGTCCTATGAGGTATAATATGTTTATTATGTGATACAATGTGTTAGAGTTGATGATGAGGAGCACTTGTGATTACGACTAGTGACCATTTTGCTATGTGATGTCTCATTGATGAAAATGATGATCTTGAGGAGGTGTTATATGAAAATGATGTATTATGATGATAACTTGTTAATGATATGATGATGATATTTATTATATCATTGGGTGAAAGAACCGCGGTTTAGTTTCAAGTGGATGCCCATCCACTTGAAACTAGTCCATGGTTCTTTCACCCCGTGATGTAATAACTCATTATGATGTAAAAACAATTTCTAAATTCCTGTTGTATGAAAACTTGTGTAAAGGTGTACGAATACAACATGAAATAAAAAAGAAATAAAATACGAAATAATAGTAGCAGCGCGGGCAGGGAGAAGCGCTACTACTAATTACCAATAGCGCTCCTCCGGGAAGTCGCTACTACTAAGTCGATTTAGCAGTAGCATGGGCGGAGGCACGCTACTGCTATACGTTAGCTGTAGCGCCTTATCAGTAGCGCATCGCCCTGCGCTACTGATAGGCCTAAAACCCGCGCTGCTGCTAGGCTTTTCCCTAGTAGTGGTGGGAGTCTTGCTCCCTTTGCGCCTAGGGTCTGAAAGGTCGCCTCGAGGAGCCCCCAAGGCTACCTCCCCTCGGCTTAGTGCCTTTCGGGACAACACCTCGACGTTGTCCGTAGGGCAAGGGGTGGAGGCGGTCGGAAGTGAATCACTATTCATATCCGACGAGTCCAATGAACCGTCTGACGAATCTACGTTGAGATGAGCTCGGGACGGACTGCATAATCATATGCGGCGTAATGAGAAACAGTGCAATAAAACATACCATGAATTACTATGGTGTCCGGATACTTACGACTTCGCCAAGGGCTTCTCCCTGGGTAACCATTCGTCGCCGCTGTAGGCGGCTGTCGTGGAGCAGTCCGGAAGAAGGGTCCTTCCCTTCTTGGACCCTTCGGCCTCCCCGGTTGGGTCGGCCTTCCTTTTCTTGTCTCCACCGGCTGGGGGGAGAACTTTGCTCCTCCTCTTCCTCATTTTCGTGGGAGGAGTGCGCGTCGGAGTCATCGAACGATGAGTCCGATACAACCTTGCGCCGGAGACCCTTTTGGGTCCCCGTGGCCTTCTTCTTGGTCTTCTTCCCTGGCACCTCGTAAGGTGCCAGAGCCAGCATCTCCATTAGGAGAGCATCTGCAGGATCTTCAAGCAGGGGGCTGGGCAATCGAGCTGCTCCGCTGTCTTTATCCAGTCCTGTTAATGAGATGGAAGCTTATATCCCGCACATGATTTAACTGGGGCAAATAAATACCTTGTGAGATATAAAAACTTACCGGATTGGCATGGCGCTTTGCGCTGAGTCCGCGGTCCTTGGTGAGGGAAGGAGGTACCTCGACGCCCATGAACAGCACCCTCTAGACGTCCTTGTGCATCATGTCATAGAGCTCTCGCAGCGTTTGGTGCTTGGCCGGGTCAAACTCCCACAAATTGAATGCCCGTCGTTGAAACGGGAGAATCCAGCGGAAGAGCATGACCTGGACCACGTTGACGAGCTTGATTTTCTTGCTCATCATGTTCCTGATGCAGGTCTGGAGTCCGGTCAGCTCTACTAAGGAACCCCAGGACAGACCCTTCTCTTTCCAGAAGTGAGCCGCGTGGGGATTCTGGATCGAAATTTGGGAGCCGCCACCCAGTTGGTGTCGCGCGGCTCGGTGATGTAGAACAACCCCGATTGCCACCCCTTTATGGTCTCCACATAGGAGCCTTCGAGCCAGGTGACGTTAGGCATTTTGCCCACCATGGCGCCTCCGCTCTCTGCTTGCTGGCCAACCACCACCTTCAGTTTGGCATTGAAGGTCTTCAGCCACAGGCCGAAATGGCGCCTGATGCAGAGGAAGGCCTCACACACGACGATAAACACCGAGATGTTGAGGATAAAATTGGGGGCCAGATCATGAAAATCCAGCCCGTAGTAGAACATGAGCCCGCGAACAAATGGGTGGAGGGGAAATCCCATTCCGCGGACGAAGTGGGTAAGAAAAACTACCCTCTCATGGGGTTCGGGCGTAGGGATGATCTGCCCTACATCTGGCAGCCGGTGCGCAATATCCGCGGCCAGATATCCGGCTTCCCGTAACTTTGTGATGTTCCCTCCGTGACGGAGGAGACCATCCACTTGCCTCCCGCTCCGGACATGCTTGGAGTGGTTTGAGAAGAAAGACACGAACTTGGGCACTGGAGCTTGAGTGTGCGAGAATGGGTAAGCAAGGAGGAAGAAGGCGTGGGTAAAAAGGGTGAATCCTGGTCCCTTTATAAGGGTGGAAGAGGCGATGCACCTCCCCACTTGCCTGGTAAAATCGCTTATTCCCCAAGCACCGTAATTGATGGCGTGGTTGGGTTACCCACGTCCGTATTGATGAGAATCCCATAATAAGGGGGACACGATCTCTGCTTTGGCAAGACGTGTCAAGAAAACCGCCTCGCGATATGTGCGGTGCTGGTTGAGAAAAATGGTTCGAATAATGACCGGGCCATGACGTGATGTCATGCTGTCAAAACGTGTCAGCAGATTAGATTTGTGGAAATATTATTCTCTCCACGGTGGTATGTGGAACTTGTTTTGTAGAGCCGGACACTATCCTTGTGTTCGAAATCTTCCATGGGGTATTCGGAGGAGGAACCCGCCTTGCAATGCCAAAGATGAAACTGCATGCCGGACTCATCATCATTGAAGCCTGGTTCAGGGGCTACTGAGGGAGTCCTGGATTAGGGGGTCTCCGGACAGCCGGACTACATCCTTTGGCCGGACCGTTGGACTATGAAGATACAAGATTGAAGACTTCGTCCCATGTCCGGATGGGACTTTCCTTGGCGTGGAAGGCAAGCTTGGCAATACGGATATGTAGATCTCCTCCCTTGTAACCGACTCTGTGTAACCCTAGCCCCCTCCTGTGTCTATATAAACCGGAGGGTTTAGTCCGTAGGACAACAGACAATCATACCATAGGCTAGCTTCTAGGGTTTAGCCTCTATGATCTCATGGTAGATCAACTCTTGTAATACTCATATCATCAATATCAATCAAGCAGGACGTAGGGTATTACCTCCATCAAGAGGGCCCGAACCAGGGTAAACATCGTGTCCCCTGCCTCCTGTTACCATCCGCCTTAGACGCACAGTTCGGGACCCCCTACCCGAGATCCGCCGGTTTTGACACCGACAACCGCCATGACAGATACTGGTGGGGTGGTCCCTGCGATCGAAGGTGATCGGACAAGAAGACCATGGGTTGAACTTTGGGGCGACTGGCTCCATCGCACAGACGTCCCTCAGTGCACGCTTCCGTTCCCGCTTGGGAATATGGGTTGCGTATATCATGTTTACCGTTTTCACTTGGGGAGGAAATTCCTTCTATCCTCTTGTGTTTGGCGGACGGGGCTCCTCCTCGTCGTCGCTATGCAGCCCCTTTTCCTTGTTTTCGGCATTCAACTTGCCGGCCTGTTTGAACACCCAGCATTCTCTGTTGGTGTGGTTGGCTGGTTTATCTGGGGTGCTATGAATTTGACACGAACGATCGAGTATGCGGTCCAAGCTGGACGGGCCCAGATTGCTTCTTTTGAATGGCTTTTACCGCTGACCAGATTTAGAAGCACTGAATCCGGCATTAACTGCTGTGTCTTCGGCGTTGTCGCCGTTGTTACGGCGTTTGTGTCTGTTGCGATGTGGCCTGCCGTTGCTATCTTTGGCATTTGAATTGCCAGGGTTTCTTGATGTGTTGTTGCTGTGAGCCAGCCAGCTATCCTCGCCCGCACAAAAGCGGGTCATGAGTGTCGTGAGGGCTGCCATGGACTTCAGATTTTCTTGGCCGAGGTGTCGGGTGAGCCACTCGTCGCGGATGTTATGCTTAAATGTCGCTAAGGCCTCGGCATCTGGACAGACGATGATTTGGTTCTTTTTAGTTAGGAACCGAGTCCAAAATTTCCTGGCTGATTCCCCTGGCTGTTGGGTGGTCGCACATAAGTGCCCTGGAAGTTGTCAAGTAATGCTTCCTCCAAATTCTCGCAACTGCCAATGGAGTTTGTCGGCAGGCTATTGAGCCAATGCCGGGCAGGTCCTTTGAGTTTTAATGGTAGGTACTTGATGGCATGTAGATCATCGCCGCGGGCCATGTGGATGTGGAGGAGGAAATCTTTGATCCATACCGCAGGGTCCATTGTGCCATCATATGGTTCAATATTCACGGGTTAAAAACCTTCTGGGAATTCGTGATCCATTACTTGATCAGTGAAGCATAGGGGGTGTGCGGCGCCTCTGTGTCGGGCTATATCACGATGCAGTTCATACGAGTCTTGTCTGCTATATTCGGCCCAGCCGGATTTGCTTTTGGTATATCCGGCGTGACGGTCGTCGTCACGCGTTGGGGCGCCCCCCGTGATCTGTAGATCGATCTTGTATGTCCTGCTTTGTTTTCAAATACGTCTCGCAGATCCTGTGTGTTGCCCCGGGCCTTGGTGTTTTTGTTTGACTGGCGACGGGGTGCGGGCTGGACTTCGGGCTGATACGCCGCTTTGTCTCGGCCATGGGTGGCCGATCAGCCGCATCATACGCTGGTAGTGTAGGCTTTAATGCTTCCTCCTCGAGTTGGGGTAGCAACCTGCGCTTTCGGTAACTTTTGGTTGGGCGCTCGAGTTTGTATTCATCGGCTGCCAGCACCTTGGTCCATCTATCCGCTAGCAGATCTTGATTAACTTGAAGCTGATGTTGCTTTTTCTTCAGCCTTTTTGCTGTGGCTATAAGCCGTCGCTTGAAGTGCTCCTGCTCGACGGGATCCTCAGGCACAATAGATTCTTTGTCGCCGAGGCTCACCTCGTCATCGGAGAGGGGCATGTAATTGTCATCGTCTGATTCTCCGTCTGCCGCCTGTTCCATAGGGCTAGCTTGCCCATCCACCCAGTCGAAGCCTGGATAGAGGGAATTGTCTTCGTCTTCGGCACTGTCCGCAGCATTATTGTCTCTTGTGCCGGTATCGCTGCTTTTGCTATGGCGGGGCTAAGAGCGGCGCCGATGACGCCGGTGCGTAGATTGCTTCTCAAGGGAATTATCCTCCGTTGCCTTATTACCATCGCTTTGTTTGGGGGTGTCCACCATGTATATATCATATGATGAGGTGGCTGTCCAGCGCCCTATGGGCGGTGGTTCCTGTTCTTCTCCTGCATCATCGTCCATACCGTCGATGTCTTCGGAGCCAAAATCAAGCATGCCAGTTAAGTCGTCGACAGTGGCTATTAAGTGGGTGGTGGGTGGGGAATGAATTTCTTCGTCATCCGCTTACCACTCAAGCCGTACATAGTTCGGCCAAGGGTCTCTTGACAAGGAGAGAGACCTCAATGAATTTAGCACGTCGCCCAAGGGCGAGTGCTGAAAGATATCCACGGAGGTAAACTCCATGATCGATGCCCAATCAGATTCGATAGGCACGGACGCAGGCGGTTCGGGGCCTGTGGCCAGGGACGAATCCAAGGGTCCGGCAACACAGGCCTCATAGGAGGTGAAGTCAGTATTCGGCTCTATCGCCACTGGGTGTGCGGCCTCCGTGGCGGGGTCCATCCACCCGTCCTCGGACGACATGATCTGCTCTGGATTGAGGGCCAAAGTTGCCATAGGTGTGATCTCCCGAACACCGTCCGGCGGTAGAGCTAAGTCATGCTCGTCGCAACTATGCGGCGCACCTGACATGGGCTCGAATCCATCGAAGATCAAGTCTCTGTGGATGTTGGCAATATAGTTCAAGCTTCCAAACCTGACCTGATGGCCAGGGGCGTAGCTCTCGATCTGCTCCAGATGGCCAAGCGAGTTGGCCCGCAGTACAAAGCCGCCGAATACAAAGATTTGTCCGGGGAGAAAAACCTCACCCTGGATCGCATCGTTGTTAATGACCAACGGAGCCATCAAGCCTTATGGTGATGACATAGTGGAACTCTCAATGAAAGCACCAATGTCGGTGTCAAAACCGGCGGATCTCGGGTAGGGGGTCCTGAACTGTGCGTCTAAGGCGGATGGTAATAGGAGGCAGGGGACACAATGTTTACCCAGGTTCGGGCCCTCTTGATGGAGGTAATACCCTACTTCCTGCTTGATTGATCTTGATGATATGAGTATTAAAAGAGTTGATCTACCACGAGATCGTAGAGGCTAAACCCTAGAAGCTAGCTTATGATTATGACTGCTCTTGTCCTACGGACTAAACCCTCTGGTTTATATAGACACCGGAGGGGGCTAGGGTTACACAGAGTCGGTTACAAGGGAGGAGATCTACATATCCGAATTGCCAAGCTTGCCTTCCACGCGAAGGAGAGTCCCACCCGGACACGGGACGAAGTATTCAATCTTGTATCTTCATAGTCCAACAGTTCGGCCAAAGTATATATTCCGGCTATCCGAGGACCCCCTAATCCAGGACTCCCTCAGCCTCCTCGGTTGTTTCTTGACGTCCACTCCAAGTCCTCTAGATCATGTTTGGTCCAAAAATCATGCTCCGGAAGGTTTCATTCCGTTTGGATTCCGTGTGATATTCCTTTTCTGCGAAACACTGAAATAGGCAAAAAAACAACAATTTGCACTGGGCCTTGGGTTAATAGGTTAGTCCCAAAAATAATATAAAAGTGTATAATAAAGCCCATTAAACATCCAAAACAGAATACATAATAGCATGGAACAATAAAAAATTATAGATACGTTGGAGACGTAACAGGGAGGACTACAGGATCAGGGGGCAGCATGCCGCCCTCGCGAAGGCCCTGACTCTGGCGTGATGTGATTGATGATGTGATGCTGTGTTACTTTTGGTTTGGTTTGTTGAACTTTTGGGGTACTTTTGGTTTGTTGAAATGAATCTCGTTGGTTATGGTATGTTGAACTGAATCTCGTTGGTTATGCTAGTAATCTGGTTGCTATCTATATTTGTCTGTCCTTAAATTTGCATGTGGTATATTTGTCTGTCCTGAATCTATGGTTAGTTATGTTTAGATGTTGTGAACTATGATTTTAGGTGCTACAATGATCACACATGTTGTGTAGGAAATCAAATGCATGCTCCAAATGAGATCATGTAAACCTTGGCAAACCTTGACAGTATAAATTCAAGAAAATGCAAAAACAAGTAAAACCATGGCAAAATATCTATGTTTGTGTAGGAGATCATGTGTGCAAAATTTGAAGTGATTTATAGGAAGTCAAATAAATTTGAATTTGAGAAATGTGCTCCAAATGAGCTCCCAGGCTAGGGTAAACAACCCATTTGTAATCAAGTTTTTTTGGACCTACCCTAAATGAGCCAAATGTTTTTTTATTAACACATATTCACTTTCCATAGTGTAGATTCAAAGTCTCACTATTTTTTGAATTAATTTTCATATTTTTACATTTTCTTTTGAAAACATATGCTTTAATATAAAAACTATTTAAAACACATTTTGAAATATGAAAATGGAAAACTAGCTTCACATCCTTCTTATTCACTTTAAAATAAAGCTTTGATGATTTTATTATTTTTTCAAAAACAGAAGTAACACCACCTCCTCTTCTTGAACTCTATGAAATCATGTACATGATAGCTCATATGTGTGAAGGTTTTCTCATGAAAATGACCATAGACCAAGTTTATGATTTTTGGTTGGTAACATGTCACATAAGACAACATTGTCCGCGGGTTTTATATATCTTTGTTTTTTAAATTAATGGCGCTCACTTGACCTCGATCGTGCCAGCTAGGGTTTTTTCATGAAAATGACCATAGACCAAGTTTAGTATTTTTCCTCATTAGTTTGTCTTATAAAACGACGAACGTCGAAGGTTTCATATTTTTTGATTTTTTAAAATTAGTTATGCTCAGTCAAAGCCTTCGAAACCCCGTTGACCAGCTCAAAACTCCTCTAAACCCCACGGGGTTTCGCCTAACCCTAGCTCCCAACATCAGCCGTCCGATCATACCCTCGCGCCAAGCGACAGCCCTCAGATCTGGTATTCTAGAAGGAATTAGGTGGGCTGGCTGCGTGCAGGCTCCGCGCCGTTGGATCACAAGGACAGCTCTGCATCATTGGATCATGGGGCGATCCGCGAGAGGCGATCCTATTGGTTGTGCTCGGCTACTCGCCCACCACTGACTCCTAAAAAAAGTTGTTATTGGGCCCAAAAGGAAACCAAGCTCTGGTTGGGCCGTAGAATTGCGTCGTTTTTTTGCATTGTTTGCTCTGTTTTTTGTGAACGTGTTGGCTCTGTATTTTTGCATCATTTGAATCAATTGGCATTGCATAGCAGATGACCAAATTTTTAAGGGCCAAATTTATTTTTATCTTTGTTCATATAATATATGACCATGGATTCCCACGCATGCAATTAGCTTCTTTTTCTTCTTCTTTTTCAAACCACCGTTTCCCACGCGTGTACACTCCTGATGCCGCGGTGGGTTTGAAAACGGGTTACTTCACATTTGACCCCCTTGTTGCCACGGCCAAATAACACGTAGCACTACGGCTATTTAAGCCACCCTCTGCCTCTGCCATCCCTCATCCATCTCCCATCCCTCTGCCATCTGCCCTTCTTGCTCTTCGACCACTTCTCCTCCTTCTAGCACATCCTCAGCCATGCAGTACATCGTACCAACCTACCACTTTCCACCCACCGTGCCGGAGAGGCTCTACCCTCCTGGCGTGTACGTTGAGCACACACTACGTCTGTAGGCAATATCAAGGTCGAGGACCACAAGGAACTTCACCGAGTTCTTCCTCGCGTCCGGCTACTGCCACCTCCCGTGGGGATCTCCAAGGATGTTCCGTGTCGAGGAGGTCATCCAAAACGGGGTGGTGGTTGCTCTCCTTGCCCACTTCACCAACACATTTGATGCCTTCTACCTCCTCGGCTGGGTGTTTTAGTGTGGTTGTGAGTTCATCGCTTTCACCACCCACAACATGTTCACGGAGTACGCCAACATCTTCCCCACCGCGTCCCGCATGCACACTCTTTCGTACCCAATCGACAACGCCCCAGAGGAGCAGTGAAGGGCGCCCGGAGGAGGACGAGGTGGCAAAGGCGGCGTCTAGGGTTCTAAACCCTCTATCTATTTTTCTTTTTTTGAGTCTATGTTATGTTAAGTTGTAATCCCATTGAACTATGTGAGAGATGCAATGGGCTTGTTGGCCCTTTTATCAAGTTCTATTATTAAGTTTTCTATCTATTCTATTATGAAGTTCTTCCTAGTTTCAACTATGTGATTGTGCTATGGGCTTGTTGGCCCTATCTACATGTATGTTGATTGTTTTCTTAGAGAGCTCACTTTGTTAGTAACCACCTAGTGCATGCAGCCACAACGAACCCTTCTTTTCTTACACAAGCCACAAATATGTAGCCACCTAGCTAGTGTAAGAAGCCACAACATATTTGTTCAATTTATTTGTCGTAGCAAAACAGGTGCAAGTGTGAGTGGATCGAAAAGGCTGCAACTGATCGTAAAAAACGATGCTCTAAATCGAGGAGACAAGTGTGCGAGAAGAGAGGAACTAGCGGCAGCGACCGTCGCTGCATCCATGGAGGCCGGCGTGCATGAAAGCGGCTCGGTCAGTCCATCGTGGTGGCACGCATCAGCGCATGTAGGCTCGGTCGGCGCATCGACGCATGCAGGCAGGCTTGTTGGGTGCATGCATAGAAGGCTTCTGTCGTGGCAGCGCGCGCAAGCGTTTAATGCAAGGGACGGCCCAATGAAACCACGGCCCAACGATCGAACATCTACACACCCAACGTGGCCCCACTCGTCAGAGTTAACGGTGAAAGCACTGACCCGACGGTGACGTCTGTTGTGACCTCTTTGGGTTTCGGGCAAGGGAGTGGGGAAAACTGAGCAAAAGTTAAGAGCGTTGGGATGGATGGGTAGAGCTAAGGAACCAGGGGCATAGATGTAAAATCCCCATGATAAAATACGTATTCTTTTTGTAGAGGATTAATAAACAAATTGCCTAGGACTTCCTATTTTTCAGAATTTTTGGAGTTACAGAAGTATTCGGGAGTTACAGATTACTACAGACCGTTTTGTTTTTGACAGATTCTGTTTTCTACTTGTTGTTTGCTTATTTTGATGAATCCATGAGTAGTATCCGAGAGTATGAACCATATAGAAGTTGAAATATAGTAGATATTACACCAATATGAATTTATAATGAGTTCACAACAATACCTAAGTGGTGATTTATTTTCTTATACTAACGGAGCTTACGAGTTTTCTGTTATGTTTTGTGTTGTGAAGTTTTCAAGTTTTGGGTAAAGATTCGATGGACTATGGAATAAGGAGTGGCAAGAGCCTAAGCTTGGGGATGCCCAAGGCACCCCAAGGTAATATTCAAGGACAACCAAGAGCCTAAGCTTGGGGATGCCCCGGATGGCATCCCCTCTTTTGTCTCCGTTCATCGGTAACTTTACTTGGAGCTATAATTTTATTCACCATATGATATGTGTTTTGCTTGGAGCGTCATTTTGTTTTATTTTGTTTTGCCTGTTGTTTGAATAATATCGCAAGATCTGAAATTCTTAAATGTTAGAGAATCTTCACATAGTTACATATTATTCAACTACTCATTGATCTTCACTTATATCTTTTGGAGTAGTTTGTCGTTTGCTCTAGTGCTTCACTTATATCTTTTAGAGAACGACGGTAGTTTTATTTTGAAGAAATAGATGAACTCTCATGCTTAACTTATATTATTTTGAGAGTCTTTAGAACAGCATGGTAATTTGCTTTGGTTACAAAATTAGTCCTAATATGATAGGCATCCAAGGGGGATATAATAAAAACTTTCATATAAAGTGCATTGAATACTACGAGAAGTTTGATTCTTTATGATTGTTTTGAGATATGAGGATGGTAATATTAGAGTCATGCTAGTGAGTAGTTGTGAATTTGAGAGATACTTGTGTTAAAGTTTGTGATTCCCGTAGCATGCACGTATGGTGAACTGTTATGTGATGAAGTCGGAGCATGATTTATTTTTTGATTGTCTTCCTTATGAGTGGCGGTCGGGGACGAGCGATGGTCTTTTCCTACCAATCTATCCCCCTAGGAGCATGCGCGTAGTACTTCGTTTCGATGACTAATAGATTTTTGCAATAAGTATGTGAGTTCTTTATGACTAATGTTGAGTCCATGGATTATACGCACTCTCACCCTTCCACCATTGCTAGCCTCTCTTGTGCCGCGCAACTTTCGCCGGTACCATACACCCACCATTACCTTCCTCAAAACAGCCACCATACCTACCTATTATGGCATTTCCATAGCCACTCTGAGATATTTTCCATGCAACTTTCCATCGTTCGGTTTATTATGACACGCTTCATCATTGTCATATTTCTTTGCATGATCATGTAGTTGACATCGTATTTGTGGCAAAGCCACCATTCATAATTCTATCATGCATGCCACTCTTGATTCATTGCACATCCCGATACACCATCGGAGGAATTCATATAGAGTCATATTTTTTTCTAAGTATAGAGTTGTAAATAAAAGTGTGATGATCTTCATTATTAGAGCATTGTCCCAAAGAGGAAAGGATCATGGAGACTATGATTCCCCCACAAGTCGGGTTGAGACTCCGGACGAAAGAAATAGGCCATACAAAAAGAGAGAAAGGGCCCAAATAAAAAAATAAAACAAAAAAAACAAAAAAATGAGAGAAAAATAGAGAAGGGACAATGCTACTATCCTTTTTCCACACTTGTGCTTCAAAGTAGCACCATGATCTTCATGATAGAGAGTCTCCTCTTTTGTCAATTTCATATACTAGTGGGAATTTTCATTATAGAACTTGCCTTGTATATTCCAATGATGGTCTTCCTCAAAATGCCATAGGTCTTCATGAGCAAGAAAGTTAGATGCACACCCACTTAGTTTCTTTTGTTGAGCTTTCATACACTTATATCTCTAGTGCATCCGTTGCATGGCATTCCCTACTCACTCACATTGATATCTAATGGGCACCTCCATAGCCCGTTGATATGCCTAGTTGATGTGAGACTATCTTCTCCTTTTTGTCTTCTCCACAACCACCATTCTATTCCACCTATAGTGCTATGTCCATGGATCACGCTCATGTATTGCGTGAAGATTGAAAAAGTTTGAGAACATCAAAGTATGAAACAATTTCCTGGCTTGTCATCGGGGTTGTGCATGATTTAAATATTTTGTGTGATGAAGATAGAGCATAGCCAGACTATATGATTTTGTAGGGATAACTTTCTTTAGCCATGTTATTTTGAGAAGACTTGATTGCTTTATTAGTATGCTTAAAGTATTATTAATTTTATGTCAATATTGAACTTTTGTTTTGAATCAGATGGATCTGAATATTCTTTCCACAATAAAGAGAATTACATGGATAAATATGGTAGGTAGCATTCCACATCCAAAATTCTGTTTTTATCATTTACCTACTCGAGGACGAGCAGGAATTAAGCTTGGGGATGTTTGATACATCGCCAATGTATCTATAACTTTTGGTTGTTCCATGCTATTATATTATCAATCTTGGATGTTTTACATGCATTTATATGCTATTTATATGATTTTTGGGACTAACCTATTAACCTAGATCCCAGAGCCAGTGCCAGTTTCAGTTTTTTCCTTGTTTTTGAGTATCGTAGAAAAAGAATACCAAACAGAGTCCAATTGACCTGAAAATTCACGGAGATTTTTTTGGACCAGAAGAATCCCACAGAGTATTGGAGATGGACCAAAAGAGTCCCGAGGCCACCACGAGGGTGGAGAGCGCGCCCCCCTAACTCGTGGAAGCCTCGAGGACCCCCCTGACTTGTTCCCGACGGCAACACCTCTTATATATCCCCAAACCTCCAGAAAATAACCTAGATGGGGAGTTCCGCCGCCGCAAGCCTCTGTAGACACCAAAAACCAATCGGGACCCTGTTCCGGCACCCTGCCGGAGGGGGAATCATCACCGGTGGCCATCTTCATCATCACAACACTCTCCATGACGAGGAGGGAGTACTTCACCCTCGGGGCTGAGGGTATGTACCAGTAGCTATGTGTTTGATCTCTCTCTCTCTCGTGTTCTTGATGTGGCACGATCATGATGTACCGCAATCTTTGCTATTATAGTTGGATCTTATGATGTTTGTCCCCCTCTATCTCCTTGTGATGAATTGAGTTTTCCCTTTGAAGTTATCTTATCGGATTGAGTCTTTAAGGATTTGAGAACACTTGATGTATGTCTTGCATGTGCTTATCTGTGGTGACAATGGGATATTCACGTGATCTACTTGATGTATGTTTTGGTGATCAACTTGCGGGTTATGTGACCTTGTGAACTTATGCATAGGGGTTGGCACACGTTTTTGTCTTGACTCTCCGGTAGAAACTTTGGGGCACTCTTTGAAGTTCTTTGTATTGGTTGAATAGATGAATCTGAGATTGTGTGATGCATATCGTATAATCATACCCACGGATACTTGAGGTGACATTGGAGTATCTAGGTGACATTAGGGTTTTGGTTGATTTGTGTCTGAAGGTGTTATTCTAGTATGAACTCTAGGATAGATCGAACGGAAAGAATAGCTTCGTGCTATTTTGCTATGGACTGTTGAATAGATCGATCAGAAAGGATAACTTTGAGGTGGTTTCGTACCCTACAATAATCTCCTCGTTTGTTCTCCGCTATTAGTGACTTTGGAGTGACTCTTTATTGCATGTTGAGGGATTGTTATATAATATAATTATGTTATTCTTGTTGAGAGAGCTTGCACTAGTGAAAGTATGAACCCTAGGCCTTGTTTCAACGCATTGCAATACAGTTTTCACTCACTTTTATCATTAATTACCTTGCTGTTTTTATATTTACAGATTACAAAAACCTATATCTACCATCCATATTGCACTTTTATCACCATCTCTTCGTCGAAGTAGTGCACCTATATAATTTACCATTGTATTGGGTGTGTTGGGGACACAAGAGACTCTTTGTTATTTGGTTGCATAGTTGTTTGAGAGAGACCATTTTCATCCTACGCCTCCCACGGATTGATAACCTAAGGTCATCCACTTGAGGGAAATTTGCTACTGTCCTACAAACCTCTATACTTGGAGGCCCAACAACGTCTACAAGAAGAAGGTTGTGTATTAGACACTAGCCGGCCTCCTATGGCGTGCCCCAAGGGTGGAATCCTTCTCCTACTAGGAGTAGGTTCCCCCCTTTCCTAGTCCAACCTGGAGGGGAAGGAAGGTAAGAGGGAGAGAAAGGAAAGGGGGCCGGTCCCCCTCCCAATTCAGATTGAGCTTGAGGGGAGCGCCCCTCTTTTGCCCACTTCCTCCTCTCTTCCACTAAAGCCCATGTAGGCCCATTAAACCCGCGGGGGGTTCCGGTAACCTCCCGGTACTTCAGAAAATGCCCGAACTAACCCGAAACCTTTCCGGTGTCCAAACATAATCTTCTAATATATCAATCTTCATGTCTCGACCATTTCTAGACTCCTTGTCATGTTCGTGATCACATCCGGGACTCCAAACAACCTTCGGTACATCAAATCACATAAACTCATAATACAAATCGTCATCGAACGTTAAGTGTGTGGACCCTATGGGTTCGAGAACTTTGTAGACATGACCGAGACTCATCTCCGGTCAATAACCAATAGCGGAACCTAGATGCTCATATTGGCTCCTACATATTCTATGAAGATCTTTATCGGTCAAACCGCACAACAACATACGTTGTTCCCTTTGTCATCGGTATGTTACTTGCCCGAGATTCGATCGTCGGTATCATCATACCTAGTTCGATCTCGTTACCAGCAAGTCTGTTTACTCGTTCTGTAATGCATCATCCCGTCACTAACTCATTAGTCACATTGCTTGCAAGGCTTATAGTGATGTGCATTACCGAGAGGGCCCAGAGATACCTCTCCGACAATCGGAGTGAAAAATTCTAATCTCGATCTATGCCAACTCAACAAACACCATCGGAGACACCTGTAGAGCATCTTTGTAATCACTGAGGGAGTCTTGGATTAGGGGTCTCCGGACAGCCGGACTATATCCTTTGGCCGGACTGTTGGACTACGAAGATACAAGATTGAAGACTTCGTCCCGTGTCCGGATGGGACTCTCCTTGGCGTGGAAGGCAAGCTAGGCAATACGGATATGTAGATCTCCTCCCTTGTAACCGACTCTGTGTAACCCTAGCCCCCTCCGGTGTCTATATAAACCGAAGGGTTTAGTCCATAGGACAACATACAATCATACCATAGGCTAGCTTCTAGGGTTTAGCCTCTACGAACTCGTGGTAGATCAACTCTTGCAATACTAATATCATCAAGAACAATCAGGCAGGATGTAGGGTATTACCTCCATCAAGAGGGCCCGAACCTGGGTAAACATCGTGTCCCCTGCCTCCTGTTACCATCCGCCTTAGACGCACAGTTCGGGACCCCCTACCTGAGATCCACCGGTTTTGACACCGACATTGGTGCTTTCATTGAGTGTTCCACTGTGTCATCACCATAAGGCTTGATGGCTCTTTCGATCATCGGTAGCGATGCAGTCCAGGGTGAGGTTTTCCTCCCCGGATAGATCTTTGTATTCGGCGGCTTCGCACTATGGGCCAATTCACTTGGCCATCTGGAGCAGATCGAGAGCTACGCCCCTGGCCATCAGGTCAGATTCGGAAACTTAAACTACACTGCCGACATCCGCGGAGACTTGATCTTCGACGGATTCAAGCCCGTGTCAGGTGCGCCGCACAGTCACGATGAGCATGAACTAACTCTGCCGTTGGATAGTGTCCGGGAGATCACATCTGCAACTACTCTGGCCTTCAATCCAGAGCAAATTGCGCCATCCAAGGATGGAGGGATAGACCCCGCCATGGAGGCCGCACTCTCAGTGGCGATGGAGCCGGATACTGACTTCACCCCTTACGAGAGCCGTGTCGCGGAACCACTGGATTCGTCTCCAGCCACGGACTCCGAGCCACCTGCATCCGTGCCTATCGAATCCGACTGGGAGCCGATCATGGAGTTCACCTCCGCGGATATCTTTCAGCACTCGCCTTTCGTCGATGTGCTAAATTCATTAAGGTCTCTCTCCTTGTTAGGAGAACCTTGGCCGAACTATGTCCGGCTAGAATGGGATGCGGACGACGAAGAAATTCGCTCAACAGCAGGTGGAACAAAGTGCTCGACAATGAAGAAAAGTATGGTGGAAGTTACCACACAAAGAGCTATCCAAAGTGCAAGCTACTACCTGAATTCGATGATGAGGCCTTAGAGCCCACACAGCCGAAAAATGAAATGGCCAACCGACCGGATCAACCACCTTGTGACCGCGATAGAGCGGCTAACAAAGTCGCACATAAGTCAACACACGATCTACGTGAGGACTTGCGCCAAAAATCCGGTACGACCAGATCCATCTATGGATCCAGGAAGCGCACTCCGGCACGAAATCAAAACAGAATACTACAACCGTCTGAACGCCATGGCACATCCCAATACAGGGGTGCCGCACACCCCTTATGTTTCACCGATGAGGTGCTAGACCATGAATTCCCAGAAGGATTCAAACCAGTGAACATAGAGGCGTACGACGGGACCACAGACCCTGGGGTCTGGATTGAGGACTTTATCCTCCATATCCATATGGCTCGCGAAGACGATCTCCATGCCATCAAATAGTTGCCCCTCAAGCTTAAAGGACCAGCTCGGCACTGGCTGAAAAGCCTCCCCGAAAACTCAATTGGAAGTTGGGAGGAGCTCGAGGACGCTTTCGGGCTAATTTTCAAGGGACCTACGCCCGACCTCCGGATGCATATGATTTAAGTCATATAATTCAACAGTCCGGAGAGTCCGCCCGAAAGCTTTGGAACAGGTTTCTCACCAAGAAGAACCAAATCATCGACTGTCCGGACGCTGAAGCCTTAGCATCTTTCAAACACAGCGTCCGAGATGAATGGCTCGCCAGACACCTCGGCCAAGAAAAACCGAGAAGAATGGCAGCCCTAACAAGCCTCATGACCCGCTTTTGCGCGGGCGAAGACAGCTGGTTAGCCCGCAGTAGCACCAGCGACCCAAGCACATCCGAAGTCAGGGATGGCAATGGAAAACTATGACGCAATAAAAACAAGCGTCGAAATAAAGAAGATAGCCCAGATAATACGGCGGTAAACACCGGATTCAGGGGCTCTCGACCAGGTCAGCGGAAAAAGCCTTTCAAAGGCAGCAGAGACGGACCGTCTGGCCTAAACAAGATTCTTGACAAACTATGTCAGATTCATGGCACCCCCGATAAACCTGCAAATCACACCCACAGAGAATGCTGGGTCTTCAAGCAGGCCGGTAAGCTAAACAATGAACACAAGGGGGGGACACCAAGCGAAGACGAGGACAAACCTCGCCAGCAAAGCACTGGAGGACAGAAAAAATTCCCACCAGACGTCAAAACAGTAAACATGATCCATGTGACGAAGAGGATAAGCAAATATGCACTCCGAGACACACGCGCCATAGAGCGTCACCCCTAGGTCCAACCCCTGGTTGGCCTGCCCGATCACTTTTGATCGCGGGGATCACGCAACAAGCATCCGGTATGAAGGATTGGCTGCCTTGGTGTTAGACCCAATAATAAACGGATATCATCTCACAGGAGTCCTCATGGACGGCGGCAGTGGTCTAAATCTGATATATCAGAACACAGTCCGTAAAATGGGGGTAGACCCGACAAAAATAAGCCACAGTAATACTACCTTCAAGGGAGTAATACCAGGCCTAGAGGCCCGCTGTACGGGCTCTCTATTACTAGAGGTTGTATTCTATTCTTCCGACAACTTCCGAAGCGAAAGGTTAACTTTCTACATCGCTCCATTCCGAAGTGGCTATCAGGCACTACTCGGAAGAGCGGCTTTCGCTCGTTTTAATGCAATACCGCATTATGCTTCTCTCAAGCTTAAGATGCCCGGTCCATGTGGCACCATCACAGTTAGCGGAAATACTGAGCGTTCTCTATGCGCAGAAGAATGTGCGGCGGCTTTAGACGCCGAGCACTAGACGACCTCACCAACCAGAAAAAATGACAGGTCGTCAAGACCACGTGTAAGGGCATATTTATTCCTAAGTGTTTTGGTGATTGATGACAACGCATTTGCGGACTAATTGTGTGCCTTGAGTATTCCAGACACTTCATTGCTAGGCACAAGACGATTGGGTGCCCCCCGAAGACTGATGAAGACAGCGTCTTTTCAACGTTTCTTTTTGGTGGATTTGAGTCGTAGGAAAGCCGTACTATTAAGAGGGGGGGCGCGTTGGAAAGGTTTGGGTGGAATCATCACGTACACATCTCCTTCTTGTCCCCTCCTTTTTCCTTGGAGCTTCTTCCGTTTTCTTGCCTCCCTTGTCTGGCTGCTGTGGTTGGTTGCGGTAGTACTGCTCCCAGGAAAACGGTAGTACCGCAGGCATCCGCGATAGTACCGCAGGTGCCCACGGTAGTACCGCTCCCCTGGAGCTGCACTACCGCTGCCCACCAGGCTAGTGCCGCCCCTTTGTGGTAGTAGGGGCGGATGTAATTTTTTACATCCGCACCTACCGCGGTAGTACCGCTTTCGCCGACCGGTAGTACTGCGCTATGCAGTCAGGCAGTAGTACCGCCCCTCGGCAGTACTACTATGTCGGGTTTTTGCTACTTCCGTTTCTTTGCGGAAGTAGGCATGGAAGTTCCCTTTCCCCCTAGCTGGGGTGTTTGCCTTGCGGTAGTACCACATGGGTGGTGCGGTAGTACCGCGCGTGCGGAAGTACCGCCCCCAGCTCCTGCGCGTCTGTTTATCTTTTCTGTTGCTGGGGTTGCGGCAGTACCGTGGGTCGGTACAGTAGTACCGCACAGCCGTGCGGTAGTACCACTTGGTTGCAAGTAGTAGTACCGCACGGCCTTGCGGTAGTACCGCTGGCCAGGCGCGGTAGTACCGCTGGCCGCGGGCTGGTTGGTGGGTAACGGTTGGCTCCTTTTCCCACACTATATAAGGGGTCCCCTTCTTCCCCGTTGATTTACCACTTCCACCCCCAAGCTCCATTATTGCTCTAAGCTCCATTTTCGCCTGATCTCCCTCCCTAGCCGACCAAACTTGTTGATTTGCTCGGGAGTGGTTGAGAAGGCCTCGATCTACACTTCCACCAAGAGATAATTTGATTCCCCCCACTAATCCCTTGCGGATATTGTTACTCTTGGGTGTTTGAGCATCCTAGACGGTTGAGGTCACCGCGAATCCATAGTCCATTGTGGTGAAGCTTCGTGGTGTCGTTGGGAGCCTCCAATTGAGTTGTGGAGATTGCCCCAACCTAGTTTGTAAAGGCTCGGTCGCCGCCTCCAAGGGCACCAATAGTGGAATCACGGCATCTCGCATTGTGTGAGGGCGTGAGGAGAATACGGTGGCCCTAGTGACTTCTTGGGGAGCATTGTGCCTCCACACCGCTCCAACAGAGACGTACTTCCTCTCAAAGGGAAGGAACTTCGGCAACACATCCTCGTCTCCACCGTCTCCACTCTTGGTTATCTCGTGCCTTTACTTGTGCAAGCTTATTTGTTTCATATATCTTGCTTGCTTGTGTTCCTATCCTTGTTGCATCATATAGGTTGCTCACCTAGTTGCATATCTAGACAACCTACTTTGATGCAAAGTTTAAATTGTTAAAGAAAAGCTAAAAATTGTTAGTTGCCTATTCACCCCCCCTCTAGTCAACCATATCGATCCTTTCAATTGGTATCAGAGCCTCGTATCTTTAGTAAGGACTTTACCGTCCAAAGAGTATGGTTGATACCGTAGACGGTGTGTGTCGGTGTCAAAACTGGCGGATCTCGGGTAGGGGGTCCCGAACTGCGTCTCTAGGCCGGATGGTAACATGAGGCAAGGAACACGATGTTTTACCCAGGTTCGGGCCCTCTTGATGGAGGTAAAACCCTACGTCCTGCTTGATTAATATTGATGATATGGGTAGTACAAGAGTAGATCTACCACGAGATCAAGGAGGCTAAACCCTAGAAGCTAGCCTATGGTATGTTTGCTGTATGATGAAGTTGTTCTACGGACTAAAACCCTCCGGTTTATATAGACACCAGAGAGGGTTAGGGTTACACAAAGTCGGTTACAATGGTAGGAGATCTTGAATATCCGCATCGCCAAGCTTGCCTTCCACGCCAAGGAAAGTCCCATCCGGACACGGGACGAAGTCTTCAATCTTGTATCTTCATAGTCCTGGAGTCCGGCTGAAGGTATAGTCCGGCTACCCGGACACCCCCTAATCCAGGACTCCCTCAGTAGGCCCTGAACAAGGCTTCAATGACGACGAGTCCGGCGCGTAGATTGTCTTCAACATCGCAAGGCGGGTTCCTCCTCCAAATTCTTTATAAAAGTTTGTAAACACCAAGAGTAGTGTCCGGCTCTGCAAAATAAGTTTCCATGTATTGCCACAGAGAGAATAATATTAACACAAATCTAATCTGCTGACGTATTCCGCAGCGTGACATCACACTACGGCCAAGCCTTTATTCGAATCGTTTTCACTTTTCCACCTCAGCGTGTTTTGCGAGGCGGTTTCCTTGGCATGTCTTGTCAAAGCAGAGATCGTGTCCCCTTTATTTACGGGATTCTCATCAATACGGACGTGGGTAACCAATCGTGCCCGTTAGCATGTCTTCTCGATTAAGGGCGAGTTCCTCACAGTTACGGGGAGGGCTCCTGGTATTCAACCTCTTATAAAGAGACCAAGGCCTTACTCCTTTTCTCCAATCTCAAAACAAGTTTGCCCGTCGCCTCGAGTTCCAACACCCTAGGCTCCAGATTCCAGGCGCTTCGGACCTTCGACAATGTCCGGTTCTGACCTTCAAGGCCGATGGATGCCCTCCTCCGTCACGGAGGAGGACGTGCTAAAGTTGAGAGAGGCTAGGTTCTTGACCGCTGAAATTTTGCATAGGTTGCCTGCTCAAAGGCAGGCTGTTCCCAGTCCCCAGCCCGGTGAGAGCGTAGTGTTCATGTCTCACTTCCTTCAGGGGTTAGGCTTCCTGATGGATCCCTTCGTGAGGGGGCTGATGTTCTATTATGGGCTGGAATTTCATGACTTAGCTCCGGAGTCCATCCTCCACATTTCCTCATTCATCGTTGTGTGTGAAGCGTTCCTCCGTGTTACTCCTCACTTCAGATTATGGCTCAAGACTTTTGGAGTGGAGCCAAAGATGATCGAGGGACGGCACGCAGAGTGCGGAGGCGCTATCATAAGTAAGAATGCTGATGCTCCATGGCCCGAGGGCTCCTTTCAAGAGGAGCTCGGGTTGTGGCAACGAGAGTGGTTCTATATGACCGCTCCCCGGAGCGCCAAGTGGGTGGCGCCTCCTGCCTTTCGCTCGGATCCCCCACCACGGCTAGCATCCTGGGTCAACAAAGGATTAGACTGGGGGTTATCCAAAGACGTGCCCTTGTTGCAGGGCCGCATTAGGGATCTCTTAGAAAGAGACCTCAACCTGGTCAAGGTGACGCAGGTCATGCTGATTCGCCGAACACTGCCCGGCAAACGTCGCTCCCTTTGTCTGTGGGAGTTTAATCCGGAGGGACCACGAGCACTCCAGCATTTTATGGGTGCAACGCCCGTGGAGATGTATAAAATGTTCTTCCGATCACAAGCAATGTGTCCGGATTTGACCGAGGACGCAGGTTTAAGCTGTAATCGCCCAGATACTCAAGTAAGTAACCTTGTGCCCGGACTTGCTATCCATAAAATTGTCATAAGTTCGCCCCTAAAAGAGCCGTCCTTTTAAACAGGAGTGGATGGCGAAGGCAAAGCTGATTAGGTGTCCGGCTCCCCTTCCTGAGACTAGGTCGGATCCCATGCTAGTCAGGATGTTGAAGATCGTGCCTTTGGAGGGAAGTGAGGGGGAGGACAAGGAAACTATGGCCTCCTCGAAGGAGGCTGCTCCGAAGGGAAGAACCGACAATTCCTCTCCTAAGGGGAAGAAGAGGGCCGCCTCTGATGACCCGGAGACCATGGCCTTAAAGCAGGGGAAAAAGTCCTTGTCAGAGGGTCCGACGCCGGGGAGATCCTTGGCCGAACTACGCCCTCAAAGGGATCAGCCCTCCAGCGAGCCGTAAGTTGAGAAAGATTTTCCTTTAGAGGGATGAGAGAAATCCTTGCTTTTTATCTGAGAAGATTAACCGAAATTTTACTTTTTAGCTCGGACCTCAGCCCTTCTCAGCAGAGCTCGTCTTCGGGGGATCTTCTTCCGGAGATGATGGAGAGTGGAACGCCTCCCCTGCCGTACCGCCTAGCGAGGCGGGCGACCCTGAGGTGTCGTCGCAGAGGGTTTCTCCGAATCCGGTAGGGGTGGAAGGTAGCCATATGTCCCCCCAAGGTTCTCCGCGTCTGGCCTTCGATGGAGGTCATAGGACGAGTCCGGCACCGTCCGATGCGCGGTCGGAGGAGCTGATGATTCTACTGGGGCGAGCTTCTATCTCA
Organism: Triticum dicoccoides; assembly: GCF_002162155.2. Lineage (NCBI taxonomy): Eukaryota > Viridiplantae > Streptophyta > Magnoliopsida > Poales > Poaceae > Triticum > Triticum dicoccoides. Next base: position 603,249,952 of record NC_041388.1, read on the forward strand.
GAGGAGCACCGTGCATTGATGGGTACGGTGATTGGAAGGATTTCGTCCGCGGAAAGCGGATTGCATGAGGCCGTCAGAAGTCTGCTGACGGGTTTTGAGGTACGTTTGATAATGTACTTCTTTGTCAGTTGCGCATAAACAAGATGCGCCCTATGTAGATAGTAGCCCCTGAGACTCTGTGCATTGTCAAAATTGACGGCGCGCAGAGGATCATAATCCCAGGTCTAAAATGTCGCCTTTGTATACAGGTGGCGAAGTGTCCGGAATCGAGCCGAACTGATGATTTTGCCGAATTAAAGCGGCAACTTGACGTGGCAGATGCCGACATCGCGCTCGTCAACGAGCGTCTTGATGAGGCTCAAGGTATGCAATTCCTCGGGCGGCATCTGGTAAGAGGAGCTTTATGCCAGTATCTTACAATGTGTGTGCTTGACGCAGATGGTGCGGCCGCCGTGGAGAGTCTTCGGGCGGAACTTGCCCGAGCTAAGGAACAAGCCAGGAAAAGTGATGCGGCTGCCGAGAAGACCCTTGAAGAGCTGAGAGCCGAACAGGCTTCTCACTGCCGAAGCAAGAAGGAGATGGCCGTGATGGCCGTGAAGTTAAAAAGTGTTGCTGACTGTTGCAAGTTTCTTGAGGAAGAAGACCGGGCGAGACAGACGGACTTAGAGAAGGCCGTTGCCGATGCCAAGGACGCTCGCTCTACGATGAGAGCTGCGAAGGAGGAGCTGCGTCAGGCCGGACAGATTGCGGCTGGAAAGCCCTTTATGCTACGGAGGAAGTTTTGCGATCCAAAGTTTGCTCCATTGGACCGGATGTGGAGTGCGGAGGACACCTATCTGGATTTGGCAGCGAGTGCTGCTGATGCGACCGAATACTTTCGAGATCAAGAAGATCGCGAAGTGGAAAGGCTTTTCTGGTCGCAGTTCCAGAATCTAGAGCGTCCACTGGCAGTGGACGATCGGTTGGCTCAATGGGCCGAACTGAATAGATTGTCCGGACTCGCCATGAAGTACGTCATGGGTCATCTTTAGCCGGGGAGATTGGAGCCGAAGAGTTATTTCAGCTTGGTGCAGCAATTCCTTGACGCGGTACCACGTATCAATGCGATGAAGAGGTCAGAATGCATAGAGGGCGCACGGATGGCTCTTGCCCGTGTCAAGACATACTGGGCAGAGATGGAGACCACCGTTGTTGCATCCCGAGATTCGGACAAAAGCCGAGTACCCTCCGAGCACTATTTTCAGGAAGTCCTTGAAGGCGCTCGTGTAATAGAGACGCAGTGCTCGAAGGATGCTATGTTCTGATAGCATATGTAATTATAAAGCAATATTTTGATGAATTGTAGTAGCCATTTATACTTGTGCCTTCAAGTATTTGGAACACCTCCTATGCGGCCGTTTTAAGATATATATACAAAATCTGAAAGATTGCAGTCGTTGGCTTCAGTCCCCACGCACATAGTGCGGGGGTGCTCGCAGAAGGCGCATTTTCGCACTTAATCCAACGTCTTGGTCCTACAAAGGAGGTGATAGCACAGCGAGCTAGGCAACTGGACTATAATGCTTTAACACTTTCACTTAGCCATAGGAGCTTGACAGTGGGACTATTTAGGTAGCCCCTGGTGGTTACTGAGCTCGCCCGAATTCGGGGCGCGTATGTGCCTGGCCGGGAAACGGCCCTTCGTTAATGCGGAGGAATCCTACAGATTCCAAAGAGTCATCGAGTGGTTGACCAGTCTTACGCCATATCATGACAGTTGGTTTTCGGCTTTCTCTACTGAGGTGCTCGCCTGGCCGAACCAGGGCACAATCGCAGTAGTTCTCCTGGTGCCGCCTTAGCCGATAGAGCGGAACGTAAGGCGGCCGAACACAGGAGCCGGGCAACCCAACATTTCACCAAAATCATGACTCGAAGCTGATGCATATAAGGCCAAACTCGCGACGGCGAACACTCCCTAAGGTATTCGGTCTTTATGAGAGCGGGCGAGGTAACACTCTGAGGTATAAGCCCCTAGTGTCCAGGTACGCGCAAGAATTCTGACGTGGCCACATGCCAAGACGCCAGCCTCCTCCTTGGTCATAGAACCAGGGGATGTGTATCAACAAGAGACAGTTGAAAGGATCGATATGGTTGACTAGAGGGGGGGGGTTGAATAGGCAACTAACAATTTTTAGCTTTTCTTTAACAATTTAAACTTTGCATCAAAGTAGGTTGTCTAGATATGCAACTAGGTGAGCAACCTATATGATGCAACGAGGATAGGTACACAAGCAAGCAAGAGATATGAAACAAGTAAGCTTGCTCAAATAAAGGCACGAGATAACCAAGAGTGGAGACGGTGGAGACGAGGATGTGTTGCCGAAGTTCCTTCCCTTTGAGAGGAAGTACGTCTCCGTTGGAGCGGTGTGGAGGCACAATGCTCCCCAAGAAGCCACTAGGGCCACCATATTCTCCTCACGCCCTCACACAATGCGAGATGTCGTGATTCCACTATTGGTTCCCTTGAAGGCGGCGACCGAACCTTTACAAACAAGGTTGGGGCTCTCTCCACAACTTAATTGGAGGCTCCCAACAAAAACCACGAAGCTTCACCACAATGGAATATGGCTCCGAGGTGACCTCAACCGTCTAGGGTGCTCAAACACCCAAGAGTAACAAAATCCATACAAGAAAGTATGGGGAAAGTAAATATCCTTTGGTGGAAGTGTAGATCTAGGTCTCCTCCTTCAATCCCTAGCAAATCAACAAGTTTGAGTGGCTAGAGAGAGAGATCGGGCAAGAGAGCTTGAAGGGCATTAATGGTGGAGTGAGAGAGGTCAAAGGTAGGAGTGGTAGGTGGGAGAAGCTCCCTTAAATAGTCACCCACATTTCCAACCGTCACTGTGTTTTTTGCACTGCAGCAGTACAACTGGTCCTCGTCCTGGTACAACCGGGACTCATGGTGTAACTGCAGAACCCTACCAAGCGGTACAACCGGACAGGCGGGCGGTAGTACCGGCTAAGAAAAATAACCGGACTAATCGCCTGGCTACCGCACAACCACCGCATCAAAACAGGAGCTTGACCGGTACTTGGGCGGTGCCTGGCCGGAACAACCGCATGACCTTGAGCTCTTGGGCGGCTAAGTTTTGAGCGGAAGAACCGCTCGGACCAACGGTGGTACCGGTCATCATGGAACGACCGGACCAACCGGGCCACTACCGCCCAAGAACCGCATCAAACCAGAAGCAAGAGCGGTACTTGAGCGGTGCATGGACGGAACCACCGCCCCAGCTGTTGCACAGCATGGTGGCGGTACCACCGCCCGGAGGCAGCGGTACAACCGCTCGAGCGAAGGTGGTGAGCGACAAGACCCAGCGGTACAACCGCTGCATAGAGCGGTACAACCGCTGGGCAGAAACAGTGAGCAGGAAAGAGGGGAAGAGGCAAGGAAAACTCTCTATCTCACACACACCTGAGGAAGGCAAAGAGAGGGTGAGAAAAGTGTACGTGAACTGATTCCCCCAGAGCTTCCTAATGAGGATTCCCTCTAGATAGTACGGGTACTCTACGACCAAAGAAAATAAAAGCGTAGAGGACACGTCTTCGATCTTTTCCTTCGAGAGGCAATAGCAATCCGATGTAAGCCTAAGCATCGAGAACCTGAAACATATAGCACACGATTAGACCACAAAGGGTTGTCATCATCATCCAAAACATAAAGTAGGGAAATGCCCTTTCAATCTCCCCCTTTTTGGTGGATGATGACAAAAACACGATTTGCAAGAGATAAGTCAATGAAATCTAGACGGAACTCCCCCTGAATGTGTGCCTCAACAAGTACTAGCTGTTAGAAAGCATGGGCACACTTTCAGGACTAGACTCCCCCTAGATTTTATAGACTCATCACTCTGAGCTCAAAAGGATAGACAAAATAATACTTAGAGGCAATAAAAAGGTAAACGGAGAACAAGTCTCACACACAGCACGGAACGAAATAAGTCCACAAACAAACACAAAACAGGAAAAACCCAAGCAAATCCCCGAGACCTATAGAACCCTCTCCCCCTTTGGCATCAAGACACCAAAAAGGAAAAGAGCGAAGCTAGCGACCCAAAGCTCAGGCGTCCTCCTCTGACTCCTCGGTTGCATCTGGATCTTCACCATCAGAGTTGTCATCGTCGTCGTGATCAAATTCTTCCATGGCATTGTCAGCTGCTGCAAACGAGGATGATGGCTGGGGAGGGGCTTCATCATCAGTCCAGGTGCTATGGGTAGAGATCCAATGCTCCTCTGGGGTGATGCTCTTCTCAGAGCCACTCTGAACCTGCATGTTGAGGTGCTTCATCATTGCAATTTGGTGACGCCGTGCAAGCTTCTCATTGACATGTGCCTCATACATTTTCTTCTGGATGTCAGCCTGGAGACAAAAGGTCTTCTTCACCATGGCAGTAAGTTTGGCCACCCACGAAGGCTTGGCCCCTGGCTCCAGCTCAAAGTCCTCATCGTCAGAAGTAGCATAGACATCCTCAGGAGCATGTTCAGGGAAGCGAGGCTCGTCATGCTTCTTCTTCTTAAGGAGCTTGACCTCATGAATAGTGAGGTTGTCTGGAGAAGTGAGAAGCTCTCCAGGACGATGAACAGCCCACACAGAGTTCAGAAAGCACATGACAAACGGAGCGTAGATTGGGACTTTACGGTAGATGACCATGTTGTACATCTCATGCCACAGCCAATTTGACACATCAAACGTTGCCCCTGTCCCCACCATGGTCTTCATAGCAACCATCAAATCAACCAGATAGCCATGAATCTCATCTTGATTGCCCACCTTGGGCAAGAGCACATTGCGGAACACTCAGTGCATGATGTCATAGACCTTCTCCAAATCCTTGGATTCTCCAAATAATCCCACGGCCCCGAATGTACAGAGGGGCAAGCTTCTCCTTAGGCATGGACTCAGGAAAATCATGAGGTTGAATGCCACCCCTTCCTTCCAGACCGGTATCCTCGTACCCAATAGCATTGCAGAAAGCCCTCCAGGGAACGTGAAACAATTCATCGCGACACATGAAGGTGAGAGTGCGTGCATCATCTTCCCCAAAATGAACCGTGGCATAGAACTGATGGATAAGTTGAACATCAAAGTCACAGTTGACTGACATGATCTTGACAAGATCAAACTCCTCGCAGAGAGCTAGCGCCTCACCAAAATACTCCATGTTGTTTCTCCAATGATCAAAATCAATTGTCCAGTGCTTGGCATATCTATTCTTGTTGTGCTCAAAGAGTTCATGAACAATCCGCACTTGCATCTCATTCCAGAACTAAACAGTGGTCCAACGGGGAGCAATGGGAACCTCATACGGATTCTTTGAGCGGAAGGCTTCCCAATCCTTGGCTTTCCAACGATGCAACGGCATAACCACATGTTGCTTAGCAGCTGCAGACTTTTCACGGCGAGTGGGCTTGGTGGGAATCACAACTTCTTCTTCATCATCAGACACAACCGGGCGCAAGGTTCTTCATGCCCTCTTCTTGGTCTTGCGAGGAGCAGAGCGAGAACTAGAGCCACCTGAACACACACACGAAAAGAGCACACAAAAACCCAACAAGGATGAGAGGATTGCACCCACTAGCAGAAAAGGAACAAGTTGCAACAACAGAGAAGATAGAACAGTGCTTAGTGGTTGATATACTCCGGTTGTACCGGATCTTCCACCGGTAGTACCGCTCTAGCGGTTGTACCGCCCGTAGGGGCGGTAGAACCGCTGACAGTGGCACTACCAGGGAAGAAAGATCTAACCGAGGCATACGAATCACATAAGTAATATTCCGAATTCTAAGTGCTGCAAACAAGATAGGAGGCTAACAGAGAACTCTTCTAAGCCATAGAACGAACACTAAACGCGGAAAGATAAGAAAAGCCCTAGACAAGGAAGAACCCTAAAAAATCTAGAGGCAAAGAACACGAGGCATTACCACCATCCATGGGAAGAGATCGGGAGGCCTCCACGGAGAGCCAAGGATCCGAAGCGCGAGACGCACTCCGGGGAAGGGGTAGAGATGGCCGGCGGCTAGGGCAAAAAGAAGAAGAACAAGGACAAAGGGAAAAAGACAACCGTTCAGCTCCGTCGAGTATATATAGGCCTGTACACACGCCCCAGTAGAACCGCTTAGGGGAGCGGTTGTACCGCTCGTCTGGTACAGACCGGTGGATGGAGGCGGTACTTTCGGTGCCTGGGAGGCAGCGGTAGCACCGCACGGCATCAACCGGTAGTACCGGACGTGGGTTACCATGGGTTTGTGCGGTGGAACCGCCCAAGCACCGAACGGAGACCCTTGGGACGGCACAACCCGGTACCAGCGGTAGAACCGCTCGTGGTACCGGTTGTACCACCCGACCACCTAAGCCCAAGCCAAGATCAAATGAGTGCAATCCGAAGGGAGGAAGAAGGGACACAAAACAGGAGAGAAACAACACCCTAGGAGAACCTAACACAAAGAGGAAAGAGAGAAAGAGAGAAAACAACACGAGAACAACAAGGCTAACTCCAACCTCCCGAAGAGAGGACGGTGGCTGAGGCCACCTATGTTTGAGTCAATTGGTATGGCACCGCGAAGAATTATCCTTGGGTCCATGACCAAAACTCGTCTTTGAAGCACAAGTACCATCAAATATGGCTAATGTGAAAGACACAATCAATTTATGCATAATGGGGGGGGGGAGTTCATTGAGAGAACAACACTCCCCCTATGTCCATGCCTACACCTAAACTAGACAACAAATTGAGCGTGGTAGGGTGTGCAAGGGTTCAAGCCACATTGCTCGAATCAATGATATTTAGCTCATGCCTTAACTCGCGAAATCTTGCTTCATCCAAGGGCTTCGTGAAAATATCTGCAAGGTTGTCATGAGTGTTGACATAGTTGAGCTCGATCTCTCCTCGTCTAATGTGATCCCGGATGAAGTGATACCGGATCTCAATATGCTTCGTCTTGAAATGTTGCACCGGATTGAGAGAGATCTTGATGGCACTTTCATTGTCACACCAAAGAGGCACTTTGTCACAAGTGACACCGTAATCCTTTAAAGTTTGCCTCATCCATAGGAGTTGAGCACAACAACTACCAACGGCAACATACTCCGCCTCAGTGGACGAGAGAGACACACAACTTTGCTTTTTGGAAGACCAACTTACCAAAGAGCAACCAAGGAATTGGCACCCTCCGGAAGTGGACTTCCTATCCACTTTGTCTCCCGCCCAATCGGAATCCGAGTACCCTACAAGCTTGAAGTTTGATCCTCTAGGGTACCATAGGCCAAAGTTTGGGGTATGAGCCAAATATCGAAAGATTCGTTTGACCGCCACATAGTGACTTTCCTTAGGTGCGGCTTGAAACCGTGCGCAAATTCCCACACTCAACATGATGTCCGGTCTAGATGCACAAAGGTAAAGCAAGGATCCAATCATGGAACGATATACCTTTTGATCCACCACTTTACCATTGGGATCTAAGTCAAGTTGGCACTTGGTGGGCATTGGAGTGGAAGCCGGCTTGACGTCACTTAGCTTGAATCTCTTGAGCATGTCTTGAGTGTATTTGGATTGATTGATGAAGGTTCCTTCTCTTCTTTGCTTCACTTCGAACCCTAGAAAGAACTTCAACTCTCCCATGGAGGACATCTTGAACTTTGAGGTCATGAGAGCGGCAAATTCCTCATTGAAAGCTTTTTTAGGAGAACCAAAGATAATATCATCAACATATAATTGGCACACAAACAACTCCCCTTTGACCTTCTTAGTAAAAAGAGTGGGGTCGACTAGCCCAACTTCAAAACCACGGTCTTGTAACAACTCGGTAAGGTGGTCATACCACGCACGTGGGGCTTGTTTAAGGCCATAGAGCGCCTTATCGAGTTGATACACATGATCGGGAAAGTAGGGATCCTCGAACCTGGGGGGTTGTTTGACGTAAACCAATTCATTAATGGGACCATTAAGAAAAGCACTCTTCACATCCATTTGTTGTAACTTAAAGTTATGATGAGAAGCATATGCAATCAACATGCGAATGGATTCAAGACGAGCAACGGGAGCAAAGGTTTCACCGTAGTCGATACCCTCGACTTGGGAGTAGCCTTGTGCCACCAAACGATCCTTGTTGTGAATGATAATCCCATGGGCATCTTGCTTGTTCTTGAATATCCACTTGGTTCCAATGACATTGTGGTTCCCCGTTGCCTTGGCACCAATCTCCACACTTTGTTGCACTCGCAGTTGTTGAGTTCTTCGTGCATGGCATTGAGCCAATCCGGATCTTCTAGCGCCTCATAGACCTTGTAGGGTTCCACACAAGAGACAAACGCGTGATGCTCACAATAATTTGCTAATTGTCTACGAGTGCTTACCCCCTTGCTTAAGCTTCCAAGCACATTCGTCATGAGATGATCCTTGGTGGAGAGCTTGGATGCAATCTTGGCGGCACGACGCTCTAATTCCTCCTCAGTGGTGAGTTGAGGAGCGGTTACTTGATCATCTTGAGCGCCGTCATGAACTTGTTCTTGATCTTGAACTTGCTTGGGGGAGAGAACTTCACCCTGGGCATCACTTGGTGTGTCAACACCGTCTTGATATGATCTTGCCCTTGGTCTTGTTCATGAGGTTGAGGGCCTTCACTTTGTTCTTCGGAAGCGTGTGGGCCTTGGGTTGGTGATGGCTCCACTTGAGTGGAGCATTGTCCTTCTCCTTCGGCCACAAGGGGTTCCTCAATGGGTAGGATAAAACCAACACCCATTCTTCTTATGGCTTGAGGAGGAATTTCATCACCTACATCACAAGTGCCACTCTGCTCCACTTGGGAGCCGTTATTCTCATCAAACTCCACGTTACACGTCTCCTCAATAAGTCCCGTGGATTTATTGAGGACACGGTAAGCATGAGAGTTTGTAGCATAACCAACAAATATGCCCTCATGAGCTCTAGCCTCAAATTTAGACAACCGAACACCTTTCTTGAGAATGAAACACTTACACCCGAATACCCGGAAGTACTTGAGGTTGGGCTTGTTACCGGTGAGTATCTCATATGGAGTCTTGTTCAAGCCCTTGCGGAGGTAGAGCCGATTGGATGCATGACACGCGGTGTTGATGGCTTCGGCCCAAAAGTTGTACGGAAACTTGAACTCCGCCATCATGGTCCTTGCCGCATCCATCAACGTCCGGTTCTTCCTCTCCGCAACACCGTTTTGTTGAGGGGTGTATGGTGCGGAATATTGATACTTGATTCCCTCATCACTAAGAAATTCATCCAAGGTGTAGTTCTTGAACTCGGTGCCGTTGTCACTTCTTATTGTCAAGATCTTTGCATTGTGTTGACATTGTGCTTCATTTGCAAAGTCAATGACGGTTTGTTGGGTCTCGCTCTTCCTCTTGAAGAAATACACCCATGTGTACCTTGAGTAGTCATCCACAATCACCAAGCAATACTTCCTACCTCCAAGACTATCGAAGGATGGAGGCCCAAAGAGATCCATGTGAAGGAGCTCCAAAGGCCTCTTTGAATAAATTATAGTCGTGGGAGGGTGAGCCTTCTCATGTAGCTATCCTTCGATACAGGCACTGCAAGCACGATCTTTAGCAAAACTAACATTCGTTAGTCCACGGACATGGTCCCCCTTGAGGAGACTTTGCAAAGATCTCATATTGACATGGGCTAAACGGTGATGCCAAAGCCATCCCACATCAACTTTAGCCATTAGGCATGTCGCGGTCTTAGTGGGTCGCTCGAAAATTTAATCACATATAGACCGTTCTCGACATGCCCAACAAAGGCTACTTTAAGAGTCTTGCTCCACAAGAGGGCCACGGTATCGATATCAAAGAAAGTGGCAAAGCCCATGATTGCAAGTTGACGAACGGAAAGTAAATTGTATGCAAGGGACTCAACAAGCATGACATTCTCGATCGTGAGATCATGAGAGATGACCACCTTGCCAAGTCCCAATACCTTATAAGATGAGGCGTCACCCCACTCGACATTGGTGGGCATAGATGGAACCTTGTGCACGTCCACCACCAAGTCCTTGCTTCCGGTCATATGATTTGTAGCTCCGCTATCGAGCAACCATGATCCACCACCGGAAGCAAACACCTACAAGAGATCAATGCTTGGTTTTAGGTACCCATTTTGTAATGGGTCCTTTGATGTTAGTAACAAGGGTCTTAGGAACCCAAATATACCATTCAATGTATTCATGAAGAGAACCAACAAATTTGGGATAAACATGCCCATCACTAGCACGGCATAACACATAAGAAGGATTAAAATCGCCGGCTTTGTTGGGAGGGGTGACATTGCCCTTCTTGACATTGTTCTTCTTCTTCTCCTCGGGGGCACTCTCTCCCTCCTTCGCAAAGGTTTGCATGAGAGGAGGAGGTCGTTTGGTCTTGTCATTCTTCTTCTTGTTCTTGGAGTCGGGCACGTACCCAACCCCTTCCTTGGCCACAACTCCCTTTTGGTTGATCAAGAGATCGTTGAGGTTCTTCTTGCCTTGTATGCAAGTCACAAGACCTCTCTCAAGTTGCTCCTTCAACTTAGCATTTTCCTTAACAAGATGTATATGCTCACAACACGGGTTAGTAGTATTTGCATTATCAACTAAAACCATATGAGGAAAAGTTGCTTTCTCCTTAGTTAGCTTCACTTGGAGTTGATCATGAGACTCCTTGAGACTAGCGTGAATACCCTTCAAGGCCTTGTGGGCCTTGTCAAGTATATCAAACTCCTCTTTGAGTCTAGCAAGATCAACCCCTAGTTTGGCCTTCTCGGAATTTAGCACACGAGAAACAATGAGGACATGATCATAATCTTTCTTTAACTTAGCATGATCAATGTTGTGTGACTCCTCAAGAGCCAAACGAAGACCACGCTCTTCCTCAAGAGCATTGGAAAGATCCGAGATCTCATCGACATAGTCACGACTATGCCCTTCCATCTTAGAGATGGTGTCCTCGTGAGCCTCGATCATATCACTGGCTTCACCAAGTTATTCCAAGAGAGCAACAAAGTGCTTCTTGGATTTTCCCTTGAGTTTGCCCATAAAGGCCTCAAACTCGTTAGCCTCCACATTAGCTCCCTCAAGTTCATTAATGCAATCCGTCGGGGAAGGATGATTAATGATGGTAGTTTTGATGTTGGAGGTTACCTTGTTGGTGTCTTTAGCCATGAGGCACTTGGCGGTGATGCTCTCGTTGGGTGAGTCGAAGAGAGATATCCGTGACGTTGTTGCAATGGCAACGGAGGCCATGGCAACCGACTCATCATCTTCATCATCGTCATCATCCTCATTGTACTCTTCTTGCACAACCAAAGCCTTGGGAGGAGTCTTCTTGGAGAAGTTCTTCTTGTTGGGGAACGACTTGGCCTTGTCCTTTCGGATGAGCTTGCCACCATTGTCTTCCCTCTTCTCATACGGGCATTCCGCAACGAAATGACTCACGTTGCCGCAATTGTAGCAAGTCCTTACATGTTGCTTGCCCCTTGTACCACTTGAGTTGTTTTTGCTAAAGTTTGGCCTCGAGTTTTTCTTGCTCCAAAATTGCCTTGAAGCAAGTGCCATGTGTTCATGATATGCATACTTCGTATCTTCGGGGTTGCTCTCCTCTTCTTCCTCTTCTTCGTCTTCCACGATGAGCTTGGCCTTCAATGCAAGGTTAGGCTTCTTTGCCCGTTGAGAACGGAGCACCGCATTGTCGGCGGTCTTGTCCAAAATGTTCATGGCCACAAACTCATCCAACACTTCGCTTGAGGTCAAAGTGTGGAAGTACGGTTTTTGACGAATGACGGAGGACATGGCCTTGTGATAGGGCATCATTGCCTTGAGGAATTTGCGCTTGATCCAATTGTCATCCGTGTCCTTGCTCCCGTGATCTCGTAGTGAGACCGCGAGTTTGGTTACTCTCCGATATAGCTCACGAGGTTCTTCATCTTCCTTCATTGCAAACTCATCGGCCTCATCTTGTACCACCTCATAGTTGGAGCGTTGAATGCTTGCGCTTCCCCGGTAAAGAGACACGACACAATGCCATGCATCTTTGGCCAAGGCAAAAGGACGAAGATGAGGTAGGTCTTCGGGTGGAATTGCATCTTGAATGATGAAGAGAGCATTCTCATTGAATTGATTGTCCGTGGCTTCTCGAGGAGTGAAGTTGCTTGGATCATGTGGATAGAAACCTTCTTCAATGATTCTCCAAAGGTTAGTGTTCACATGATTTAAATGACGTTTAAAGCGGTAAACCCAAGAATCAAAATCCTCATTTTTCACAATCTTAGGGGGAGGACCGGCATGATTCAAATGAGTGGAAGGAACCGGTCCACCATAAACAAGTGGTGGTTCCACATGGGCAAAGATGTCGGTGCCATTCTTGCCACTAGAAGAAGGAGCCTTTTCACTACTAGCTTCCCCCTTGTCGGGGATAGCATCCGTCACCTTGTTGGCGGGATCACCCACTTTCAACGGTGCGGTGGATAGTTTAAGCCCCTCAAGAAATTTAGTAAACATGCTTTCAACTTCGGTCATCATGGAGGTTTTCAATGTCTCCAAGGCCACATTGAACTCCTCACGAGAGACCGAAGTTCCCCCATCTCCCGTAGACGAGATCGGATTCACACCGGAGTGTTCCTCCACATCGTCTACGGTATCAACCATACTCTTTGGATGGTAAAGTCCTTAATAAAGAGACGAGGCTCTGATACCAATTGAAAGGATCGATATGGTTGACTAGAGGGGGGGGTGAATAGGTAACTAACAATTTTTAGCTTTTCTTTAACAATTTAAACTTTGCATCAAAGTAGGTTGTCTAGATATGCAACTAGGTGAGCAACCTATATGATGCAACGAGGATAGGTACACAAGCAAGCAAGAGATATGAAACAAGTAAGCTTGCTCAAATAAAGGCACGAGATAACCAAGAGTGGAGACGGTGGAGACGAGGATGTGTTGCCGAAGTTCCTTCCCTTTGAGAGGAAGTACGTCTCCGTTGGAGCGGTGTGGAGGCACAATTCTCCCCAAGAAGCCACTAGGGCCACCGTATTCTCCTCACGCCCTCACACAATGCGAGATGCCGTGATTCCACTATTGGTGCCCTTGAAGGCGGTGACCGAACCTTTACAAACAAGGTTGGGGCTCTCTCCACAACTTAATTGGAGGCTCCCAACAAAAACCACGAAGCTTCACCACAATGGAATATGGCTCCGAGGTGACCTCAACCGTCTAGGGTGCTCAAACACCCAAGAGTAACAAAATCCACACAAGAAAGTATGGGGGAAGTAAATATCCTTTGGTGGAAGTGTAGATCTAGGTCTCCTCCTTCAATCCCTAGCAAATCAACAAGTTTGAGTGGCTAGAGAGAGAGATCGGGCAAGAGAGCTTGAAGGGCATTAATGGTGGAGTGAGAGAGGTCAGAGGTAGGAGTGGTAGGTGGGAGAAGCTCCCTTAAATAGTCACCCACATCTCCAACCGTTACTGCATTTTTTGCACTGCAGCGGTACAACCGGTCCTCGTCCCGGTACAACCGGGACTGATGGTGTAACTGCAGAACCCTACCAAGCGGTACAACCGGACAGGCGGGCGGTAGTACCGGCTAAGAAAAATAACCGGACTAACCGCCTGGCTACCGCACAACCACCGCATCAGAACAGGAGCTTGACCGGTACTTGGGCGGTGCCTGGCCAGAACAACCGCATGGCCTTGAGCTCTTGGGCGGCTAAGTTCTGAGCGTAAGAACCGCTCGGACCACCGGTGGTACCGGTCATCGTGGAACGACCGGACCAACCGGGCCACTACCGCCCAAGAACCGCATCAAACCAGAAGCGAGAGCGGTACTTGAGCGGTGCATGGATGGAACCACCACCCCAGCTGTTGCAGAGCATGGTGGCGGTACCACCGCCCGGAGGCAGCAGTACAACCGCTCGAGCGAAGCTGGTGAGCGACAAGACCCAGCGGTACAACCGCTCCAGAGAGCGGTACAACCGCTGGGCAGAAACAGTGAGCAGGAAAGAGGGGAAGAGGCAAGGAAAACTCTCTCTCTCACACACACCTGAGGAAGGCAAAGAGAGGGTGAGAAAAGTGTACGTGAACTGATTCCCCCAGAGCTTCCTAATGAGGATTCCCTCTGGATAGTACCGGTACTCTACGACCAAAGAAAATAAAAGCGTAGAGGACACGTCTTCGATCTTTTCCTTCGAGAGGCAATATCAATCCGATGTAAGCCTAAGCATCGAGAACCTGAAACATATAGCACACGATTAGACCACAAAGGGTTGTCATCATCATCCAAAACATAAAGTAGGGAAATGCCCTTTCAACAGTAAAAAAGGTTTACGCAGGGTCTTAATCTGAAAAGAATCCTTGGAACGGGTCCCTACTGCACGTCTGCGCCTGTGTCTCCGTTGTGCCGTATCCTGGACGGGCGCAGCACGATGTTCATCTGTAAAAAGAGAGCAACTAAGTTGAAAAAGGGGCGTGCCGAACAAAAGTTATATGAAATAAACAAAGTGTAAAGTAAAATATGAAAAATTGAGCTTTATTGTCTCTTATTTTATACGTGTGAAGCCCCTAGTGCAGGGGTATATGGCACTAAGCCTTTATCAATGATACTTTTGTGCCGGACTCGTCTATCCGTGTCTGTGGTCTTAATGACCTGTTCCGATGTTCTGGCTGGTGAAGCCATTGTATTGTGGGGCTGTTAAAACGGCCGCACAATCCTCCGCTTGGGGGAGGTGTTCTCACTGCTTCCCCTTTAAGGAGATCATGCCGCGTGGACCGGGCATCTTAAGCATAAGATATGCGTAATGTGGTATTGCGTTAAAGCGGGCGAAAGCTTCGCGTCCCAGTAGTGCTTGATAGCGACTTGAGAATGGGACAATGTGGAAAGTCAGCTTTTCACGACGGAAGTTATCGGCTGAGCCGAAAATAACCTCGAGCCGGAGAAAACTCATGCAATGGGTGTCCGGACCTGGCGTTACTCCTTGAAAGGAGGTTTTGCTGTGGCGAATTCTTTTTGGGTCGATCCCCATGTGGTGGATTGAGTCCTGATATATCAGGTTGAGTCCGTTGCCACCGTCCATAAGGACATTTGAAAACTAGAGTCCGCCAATTATTGGATCGAGTACCAGGGCAGTCCAGCCTGGGTTCCTGACACTTCTAGAATAATCCAGATGATCGAAGATGATTGGTTTTGACAACCAGTGGCGGGATTCCTTTGGGATAGGTCGTGGGATGCGTACCTTTATGGGCGCCGCACGTTTTGTTATGTGGAGTAAGTTTACCGTTTTTACTTCTTGTGGGAAATTCTTTTGTTTCCTGGTACTCTGCTTTTGGGGTTCGTCCTCGTCTTTGCTTGGTGTGTCGAGCCCCTTGTGTTCGGTGTTGAGTCTGCCAGATTGTTTGAAAACCCAACAATCTCTGTGGGTATGGTTAGCCGGCTTTCCCGGAGTGCTGTGTATTTGACATATCCTATCCAAGATTTTGTTTAGGTTGGATAGGTCATCCCTGTTATCTTGGAGGGGCGGCTTTTTCTGATTCTGTCGTGAGCTTTTGAATCCGGCGTTGACTGCCGTGCTCTTCAGACTTTTTTCCTTAGTCCGGTGACGATCCTTATTGCGTCGCGGTTTTCCGTTGCCATCCCTAGTTTCGGATGTACTTGGGTCACTGGTGTTGCATCTTGCCAACCAGCTGTCCTCTCCTGCGCAAAAGTGGGTCATGAGGCTTGTTAGTGCGGTCATTGTTCTTGGCTTTTCTTGGCCGAGGTGTCTTGGGAGACATTCGTCTTGGACATTATGCCCGAAAGCCGCTAAGGCTTCAGCGTCCGGACAGTCAACTATCTGATTCTTTTTAGTAAGAAATCTATTCCAGAATCGCGGAGCTGACTCTCCGGGCTGTTGAGTTATGTGACTAAGATCGTCTGCATCCGGAGGGCGGACATAGGTCCCTTGAAAATTTGCTCGAAACGCGTCCTTGAGCTCTTCCAAACTTCCGATTGTGTTTTCAGGAAGGCTTTTGAGCCAATGCCGGGCTGGCCCTTTAAGCTTGAGGGGTAAGTATTTTATGGCATGGAGGTCATCTCCTCTATCCATATGTATGTGGAGGATCCAGACTCCAGGGTCTGTTGTTCCATCATATGCCTCTATGTTTACGGGTTTGAATCCCGCTAGAAATTCATAATCCAGGACCTCATCGGTGAAACATAGGGGGTGTGCAGCACCCCTGTTTTTGGGTGTGCCGGATTCTGATAATGGCTTTATTGCATTGCTTACGAGAGCTTGCTTTCTTGGCCCGTAAATGGACCTGGCTGGGCCATGATGCGAATCCTTAAGTGGGTCGCATGCCGGCTTAAGTGCGGCGCTGCTTGCCGCATTATGCTGGCCATGGGGTCGTCTATCCGACCGTGTGGCTTTCTCACTTTTGGAATGCGAGGGCTCTAAGGCCTCCTCGTCGAATTCAGGCAGTAGCTTTCTCTTCGGATAGCTTTTAGTGCGGTGACTGTCGCCGTATTTGTCTGCGGTATTGATTACTTTACTCCATCTGATCCTGAGTGCATCTTCCGCAGTTTTTAGCTTCCGCTTCTGCTTTTTCAGGCTGCGTGCGGTTGCAACGAGCCATTTGTGGAGGTTCTTCTGCTTCGTGGGCTTGTCCGGCGTAGGGTTGTCCGGAATGCCATTTTCGCCGGGGGAGGGATGTTCGGTTTCTCTATCTGGGTTGTCCTGTTGGGACGGTTGCTCTAAGGCATGCTCGTCGTCTACCGGCTCATCCTGCTCTATGGCTGGGTCTTTATCGAGGCGGGGCTTGGGTCGGCGTTTACGCTGACGCTTTGATTGTTTTTCGAGAGATCGATCCCTCTTTCCATCCCCGTTTTCCTCGTTGTTGCTTCCTTTAGAGGTATCCACCATGTACACATCGTGAGATGAGGTGGCTGTCCAATGCCCTATAGCGTTGGTTCTTGGTCTCCTGCATCGTCGTCCATACCGTCGATATCTTCGGAGTCGAAGTCGAGCATGTCGGTTAAGTCGTCGACAGTGGCTATGAAGTGGGTGGTGGGTGGGTTTTGAATTTCTTCATCATCCGAATCCCATCCTTGCTGACCGTAGTCCGGCCAGGGCTCTCCTGATAAAGAGAGAGACCTTAGCGAATTCAGGATGTCACCGAAGGGCGAGTGCTGAAAGATGTCTGCGGCGGTGAACTCCATTATCGGCGCCCAATCGGATTCGATCGGCAGGGGCGCGGGGGGCTCGGAGTTCGGAAAGGAATCTGGCTCCTCGGAGTCACGGGCCATGCGGAGTGCGGGGATGGAGTTCGGCTCGATCGCCTCTGAGATCGCAGCCCCTGAGGCAGCGTCCAACCACTGATCCTCGATCGGCGCAGTAGGCTCCGAATCAATGGTCGGAACCGACACGTGTGCGGCCTCCAAAGCGCTGTTCAGCGGCAGAGCTATATCATGCCCATCGAGACAGTGCGGCGCGCTTGGCTGTGGCTCGAATCCGTCGAAGATCAAGTCCCCGCGGATGTCAGCCGTGTAGTTTAGGCTTCCAAACCTGACCTGACAGCCAGGGGCGTAGCTTTCGATCTGCTCAAGGTGGCCAAGCGACTTGGCCCGCAGTGCAAAGCCGCCGAAGACGAAGATCTGTCCGGGGAGAAAAGTCTCACCCTGGACTGCATCGTTGTTGATGATCGAAGAAGCCATCGGGCCTAAAGGCGACGGCACAGAGGAACTCTCAATGAAAGCACCAATGTCGGTGTCAAAACCGGCGGATCTCGGGTAGGGGGTCCCCAACTGTGCGTCTAGGCCGGATGGTAACATGAGGCAAGGAACACGATGTTTTACCCAGGTTCGGGCCCTCTTGATGGAGGTAAAACCCTACGTCCTGCTTGATTAATATTGATGATATGGGTAGTACAAGAGTAGATCTACCACGAGATCAAGGAGGCTAAACCCTAGAAGCTAGCCTATGGTATGATTGTTGTATGATGAAGTTGTTCTACGGACTAAAACCCTCCGGTTTATATAGACACCGGAGAGGGTTAGGGTTACACAAAGTCAGTTACAATGGTAGGAGATCTTGAATATCCGCATTGCCAAGCTTGCCTTCCACGCCAAGGAAAGTCCCATCCGGACACGGGACGAAGTCTTCAATCTTGTATCTTCATAGTCCTGGAGTCCGGCTGAAGGTATAGTCCGGCTACCAGGACACCCCCTAATCCAGGACTCCCTCAGTGTGGAGGAACACTTCGGTGTGAATTCGACCTCGTCTACGGGCGATGGGGGAACCTCGGTCTCTCATGAGTTCAATGTGGCCTTGGAGACATTGAAAACCTCCATGACGACCGAAGTTGAAAGCATGTTTACTAAATTTCTTGAGGGGCTTAAACTATCCACCGTACCGTTGAAAGTGGGTGATCCCGCCGACAAGGTGACGGATGCTATCCCCGACAAGGGGGAAGCTAGTAGTGAAAAGGCTCCTTCTTCTAGTGGTAAGAATGGCACCAGCATCTTTGCCCATGTGGAACCACCACTTGTTTATGGTGGACCGGTTCCTTCCACTCATTTGAATCATGCCGGTCCTCCCCCTAAGATTGTGAAAAATGAGGACTTTGATTCTTGGGTTTACCGCTTTAAACGTCATTTAAATCATGTGAACACTAACCTTTGGAGAATCATTGAAGAAGGTTTCTATATGCATGATCCAAGCAACTTCACTCCTCGAGAAGCCGCGGACAATCAATTCAATGAGAATGCTCTCTTCATCATTCAAGATGCAATTCCACCCGAAGACCTACCTCATCTTCGTCCCTTCGCCTTGGCCAAAGATGCATGGCATTGTGTTGTCTCTCTCTACCGGGGAAGCGCAAGCATTCAACGCTCCAACTATGAAGTGGTACAAGATGAGGCCGATGAGTTTGCAATGAAAGAAGATGAAGAACCTCGTGAGCTTTATCAGAGAGTAACCAAACTCACGGTCTCACTACGAGATCACGGGAGCAAGGACACATATGACAATTGGATCAAGTGCAAATTCCTCAAGGCAATGATGCCCTATCACAAGGCCATGTCCTCCATCATTTGTCAAAGACCGGACTTCCACACTTTGACCTCAAGCGAAGTGTTGGATGAGTTTGTGGCCATGAACATTTTGGACAAGACCGCCGATAATGCGGTGCTTCGTGCTTAAAGGGCAAAGAACCCTAACCTTGCATTGAAGGCCAAGCTCACCGTTGAAGAAGAAGAAGAGGAAGAAGAGGAGAGCAACCCCGAAGATAAGAAGTATGCGTATCATGAACACATGGCACTTGCTTCAAGGAAATTTTGGAGCAAGAAAAACTCGAGGCCACCCTTTAGCAAAAACAACTCAAGTGGCACGAAGAGCAAGCAACGTGTAAGGACTTCCTACAATTGTGGCAACGTGAGTCATTTTGTTATGGAATGCCCATATGAGAAGAGGGAAGACAATGGTGGCAAGCTCATCCGAAAGGACAAGGCCAAGTCGTTCCCCAACAAGAGCAACTTCACCAAGAAGACTCCTCCTAAGGCATTGGTGGTACAAGAAAAGTACAATGAAGATGATGACGATGATGAAAGTGATGAGTTGGTTGCCATGGCCTCCGTTGCCATTGCGACGACTCCACGGGTGTCTCTCTTCGACTCACCCAATGAGAGCATCACCGCCAAGTGCCTCATGGCTAAAGCCACCAACAAGGTAACCCCCAACATCAAAACTACCATCATTAATCATCCTTCTCCGACGGATAGCATTAATGAACTTGAGGAAGATAATGTGGAGGCTAATGAGTTTGAGGCCTTTATGGGCAAACTCAAGGGAAAATCCAAGAAGCACTTTGTTGCTCTCTTGGAACAACTTGGTGAAGCCAATGACATGATCGAGGCTCGTGAAAACACCATCACTAAGATGGAAGGGCATAGTCGTGACTATGCTGATGAGATTTCGGATCTTTCCAATGATCTTGAGGAAGAGCGTGGTCTTCGTTTGGCTCTTGAGGAGTCACACAACGTTGATCAGGCTAAGTTAAAGAAAGATTATGATCATGTCCTCATTGTTTCTCATGTGCTAAACTCTGAGAAGGCCGAACTTGAGGTTGATTTTGCTATACTCAAAGAGGAGTTTGATCTACTTGACAAGGCTCACAAGGTCTTGAAGGGTGCTCATGCTAGCCTCAAAGAGTCGCATGATCAACTTCAAGTAAAGCTAACCAAGGAAAAAGCCACTTTCCCTCGTATGATGTTAATTGATAATGCAAATGCTACTAACCCGTGTTGTGAGCATGTGCATCTCGTTGAAGAGAACGCTAAGCTAAAGGGGCAACTTGAGAGAGGTCTTGCGACTTGCATACAAGGCAAGAAGAACCTCAACGATCTCTTGATCAACCAAAATGGAGTTGTGGCCAATGAAGGGGTTGGGTAAGTGCCCGACTCTAAGAACAAGAAGAAGAATGACAAGACCAAACGACCTCCTCCTCTCATGCAAACTTTTGTGAAGGAGGGAGAGAGTGCCTCCAAGGAGAAGAAGAAGAACATTGCAAAGGGTGGCAATGTCAAGAAGGGTAATGCCACCCCTCTCATCAAAGCCGGCGATTTTAATCCTTCTTATGTGTTATGTCGTGCTAGTGATGGGCATGTTTATGCCAAATTTGTTGGTTCTCTTCATGAATACATTGAAAGGTCTATTTGGGTTCCAAAGA
Organism: Triticum dicoccoides; assembly: GCF_002162155.2. Lineage (NCBI taxonomy): Eukaryota > Viridiplantae > Streptophyta > Magnoliopsida > Poales > Poaceae > Triticum > Triticum dicoccoides. The sequence goes on from NC_041388.1 coordinate 603,270,685, forward strand.
CCCTTGTTACTAACATCGAAGGACCCATTAAAAAATGGGTACCTAAAACTAAGCATTGATCTCTTGTAGGTGTTTGCTTCTGGTGGGGGATCATGGTTGCTCGATAGCGGAGCTACAAATCATATGACCGCAAGCAAGGACTTGGTGGTGGACGTGCACAAGGTTCCATATATGCCCACCAATGTCTACTGGGGTGACGCCTCATCTTCTAAGGTATTGGGACTTGGCAAGGTGGTTATCTCTCATGATCTCACGATCGAGAAGGTCATGCTTGTTGAGTCCCTTGCATACAATTTACTTTTCGTTCGTCAACTTGTAATCATGGGCTTTGCCACTTTCTTTGATATCGATACCGTGGCCCTCTTGTGGAGCAAGACTCTTAAAGTAGCCTTTGTTGGGCATGTCGAGAATGGTCCATATGTGATTAACTTTTCGGAGCGACCCACTAAGACCGTGACGTGCCTAATGGCTAAAGTTGATGTGGGATGGCTTTGGCATCGCCGTTTAGCCCACGTCAATATGAGATCTTTGCAAAGTCTCCTCAAGGGGGACCATGTCCGTGGACTAACGAATGTTAGTTTTGCTAAAGATCATGCTTACAATGCGTGTATCGAAGGAAAGCTACATGAGAAGGCTCACCCTCCCACGACTATCATTTATTCAAAGAGGCCTTTGGAGCTCCTTCACATCGATCTCTTTGGGCCTCCATCCTTCGATAGTCTTGGAGGTAGGAAGTATTGCTTGGTGATTGTGGATGACTACTCAAGGTACACGTGGGTGTATTTCTTCAAGAGGAAGAGCGAGACCCAACAAACTATCATTGACTTTGCAAATGAAGCACAACGTCAATATAATGCAAAGATCTTGACAATTTGAAGTGACAACGGCACCGAGTTCAAGAACTACACCTTGGATGAGTTTCTTAGTGATGAGGGGATCAAGCATCAATATTCCGCACCTTACACCCCTCAACAAAACTGTGTTGCGGAGAGGAAGGACCGGACGTTGATGGATGCGGCAAGGACCATGATGGCGGAGTTCAAGTCTCCGTACAACTTTTGGGCCGAAGCCATCAACACCGCGTGTCATGCATCCAATCGGCTCTACCTCCGCAAGGGCTTGAACAAGACTCCATATGAGATACTCACCGGTAACAAGCCCAACCTCAAGTACTTCCGGGTGTTCGGGTGTAAGTGTTTCATTCTCAAGAAAGGTGTTCAGTTGTCTAAATTTGAGGCTAGAGCTTATGAGGGCATATTTGTTGGTTATGCTACAAACTCTCATGCTTACCGTGTCCTCAATAAATCCACGAGACTTATTGAGGAGACGTGTAACGTGGAGTTTGATGAGAATAATGGCGCCCAAGTGGACCAAAGTGGCACTTGTGATGTAGGTGATGAAATTCCTCCCCAAGCCATAAGAATAATGGGTGTTGGCTTTATCCTACCCATTGAGGAACCCCTTGTGGCCGAAGGAGAAGGACAAAGCTCCACTCAAGCGGAGCCATCACCAACCCAAGGCCCACACGCTTCTGAAGAACAACATGAAGGCCCTTATCCTCGAGAACATGACCAAGAGCAAGATCACGCTCAAGACGGTGTTGACACATCAAGTGATGCCCAAGGTCAAGTTCTCTCCTCCGAGCGAGTTCAAGAACAAGAACAAGCTCAAGACGATGCTCAAGATGATCAAGTGACCACTCCTCGTCTCACCCCCGAGGAGGAATTAGAGCGTCGTGCCGCCAAGGTTGCTTCCAAGATCTCCACCAAGGATCATCTCATTACGAATGTGCTTGGAATCTTACGAAAGGGGGTAAGCACTCATAGACAATTAGCAAATTATTGTGAGCATCACGCGTTTGTCTCTTGTGTGGAACCCCACAAGGTCTATGAGGTCTCTTGTGTGTAGATTGGTTCCAAGACCGACGGGGAACCACAATGTCATCAGAACCAAGTGGATATTTAAGAACAAGCAAGATGCCCATGGGATTATCATTCGCAACAGGGCTCGTTTGGTAGCACAAGGCTACTCCCAAGTCGAGGGTATCGACTACGGTGAAACCTTTGCTCCCGTTGCTCGTCTTGAATCTTTTCGCATCTTGATTGCCTATGCTTCTCATCATAACTTTAAGTTACAACAAATGGATGTGAAGAGTGATTTTCTTAATGGTCCCATTAATGAATTGGTTTATGTCAAGAAAACCCCCGGGTTCGAGGATCCCTACTTTCCCGATCATGTGTATCAACTCGATAAGGCACTCTATGGCCTTAAACAAGCCCCACGTGCGTGGTATGACCACCTTACCAAGTTGTTACAAGACCGTGGTTTCGAAGTTGGGCTAATCGACCCCACTCTTTTTACTAAGAAGGTCAAAGGGGAGTTATTTGTGTGCCAATTATATGTTGATGATATTATCTTTGGTTCCCCTAACAAAGCTTTCAATGAGGAATTTTCCGCTCTCATGACCTCAAAGTTCGAGATGTCTTCCATGGGAGAGTTGAAGTTCTTTCTAGGGTTCAAAGTAAAGCAAAGAAGAGAAGGAACCTTCATCAATCAAGCCAAATATACTCAAGACATGCTCAAAAGATTCAAGCTAAGTGATGTCAAGCCGGCTTCCACTCCCATGCCCACCAAGTGCCAACTTGACATAGATCCCAATGGTAAAGCGGTGGATCAAAAGGTATATTGCTCCATGATAGGTTCCATGCTTTACCTTTGTGCATCTAGACCGGATATCATGTTGAGTGTGGGAATTTGTGCACATTTTCAAGCCACACCTAAGGAAAGTCACTATGTGGCGGTCAAATGGATCTTTCGATATTTGGCTCATACCCCAAACTTTGGCCTATGGTACCCAAGAGGAGCAAACTTCAATCTTGTAGGGTATTCGGATTCCGATTGGGCGGGAGACAAAGTGGATAGGAAGTCCACTTCCGAAGGGTGCCAATTTCTTGGTTGCTCTTTGGTAAGTTGGTCTTCCAAAAAGCAAAGTTGTGTGTCTCTCTCGTCCACCGAAGCGGAGTATGTGGCGGCCGGTAGTTGTTGTGCACAACTCTTATGGATGAGGCAAACTTTAAAGGATTACGGTGTCATTTGTGACAAAGTGCCTCTTTGGTGTGACAATGAAAGTGCCATCAAGATCTCTCTCAACCCGGTGCAACACTTCAAGACGAAGCATATTGAGATTCGGTATCACTTCATCCGGATCACATTAGGCGAGGAGAGATCGAGCTCAACTATGTCAACACTCATGATAACCTTGCAGATATCTTCACAAAGCCCTTGGATGAAGCAAGATTTCGCGAGTTAAGGCATGAGCTAAATATCATTGATTCGAGCAATGTTGCTTGAACCCTTGCACACCCCATCATACTCAACGTGTTGTCCTATTTAGATGTAGGCATGGACATAGGGGGAGTGATGTTCTCTCAATGAACTCTCCCTCCCCCCATTATGCATAAATCGATCAAGTCTTTCACATTAGCCATGTTTGATGGTACTTGTGCTTCAAAGACGAGTTTTGGTCATGGACCCAAGGATAATTCTTCACGGTGCCATACCAATTGACTCAAACATAGGTGGCTACGTCCACCGCCCTCACTTTGGAGAGGTGGTGTCTCGTGGTTGTTTCGTTTGTCGTGTGCCTTTCTGGCTTTGTGTGTTGCGTGGTCCTGTGGTGTCGTGTTGGCTCGGAGTGTTTGTGCAAAGGTCCAGTTTTTCGTGTGCTCGAAACGTGCATCTTCTTGAGCTCACGGTACTACCGCGTCTGGCCGTGGTACTACCGCTTTGGTAGGCACGGTACTACCGCGCCACAGCATGGTACTACCGCTCTGGTGCAGTACTTCGGAAGTACCGCGCCGGGCGGTACTACCGCGTTGGGGCACGGTACTACCGCGCCGTCGAGGGAGCGTGGGGGTTATGACTCGGGCAGGGGAGTTCCAACTCCCCATACCCATTCATTTGTCTCTCTCCCCACGTCTCTCTCTCTCTCGCTCAAGAACGGTGCCGGAGGCCCTCACCGGATCTCCGTCTCTGGCCACTCTCCTCGGATTCCGGCTGGTGGGATCGTTCCCCACCACTTCCTCTTGCCATGGACCAAGGTTTTTCCCCAAATCACTCTTTTTCTTGGCTGTTCTCTTGCTTCTAGGTTTTTGGGGAGAAACTTGTTGTTCTTGAGATTTTAGGCCAAATCTATGCAAGAGTACGATGTAGGAGAGTCGTGATGCGTAGGAATCATACTTGATATGCTGTCTTGTGGTAGCTTTGTCCAACCATAGTACCGCCGTGGTTTCGCGGGCTTTTCTCAGATTTGAACCTGTTCAAATCTGACGCGGTGCGGTACTACCGTGTCTGATGTGCGGTACTACCGCTCCTGCGGTACTACCGCCCGTCAGGTGCAGTACTACCATGCAAGCTCGTGCGGTACTACCGCTCAACAGACGCGGTACTACCGCGCTAGCCGAGGCGCTAAGGTCGTACTACCGCTCCTAGACCCGGTACTACCGCGACCTTGCACGGTACTACCGCATCTATGAGCAGTACTACTACCTTAGCTTCGCAGCACTTGGCAGTACTACCGTAGGGATCAAATCTCTCTCTAGGCATTTATCATGTGTGCTTTCTGCTTGTTTCTCTTGCTTTGTTGTGGTCTTTGCATTAATCCCTCTTGGCTGTTGTGGGTGTTTTGCATTTTGTGTCTCAGGTGGTGGCTCTCGCTGTTCCAATCCCAGTCGTGACACTGGCTCCAAGCGTCTGCGCAACCCCCAAGATGAAGCCCCAAAGGGCTCCAATGCCCCCAAGCGCAATGTCAAGACCACTGCCAGCAAGCAAAAGGAACCTGCTAAGGGCATGGACGAGATTTCTGTCTTTGAGTATGTCGAACGCCAGAGGATCAATCCCTATGTGACTCCTCGGGCTGTGGTCAGAGGCACTAAGATGTTGTGGAACAAGCAATAGGTTCTCATCTATCTGGATGTGATCAAGAGCAAGCAGAATACCTTCATGGAGGTCAAGTGGATAGACATGCATCACATGCGGAAGGACAAGTTTCGTGACTATTTTGGAGAGGCTCTAGACTTGGTGGAGCAGTTTGCTATTGAGCCGGTGATCTCTTTTCACCATGACTATGACCCTGAACTCATCTGTCAGTTCTTTGCCTCAGTGTACTTTCATCCCGGGGAGGAGTGGAGGATGACCTGGATGACCAATGGCCGTCAGCTGTCTGCTACATGGAAAGAGTTTATGGATCTGCTGCACATTCCTGATGACGGGCTTCACACCCCCGTTGGTGTTCGCCCCCATGCCAACTCTGAGTCTGCCAACAAGAACCTGCTTCATGCATCGCATCTTCCGCAACACTCTGTTCCCACGCATTAGCGACAAGGACAAGGTCCATGCATATCTAGTGGACATGTTGCTCCTGTGTGCAGAGGCAGGTTCTTCTCAGACTCAGCCACTTGATGTCTCACACATCATGTGGTGTGAGCTTCGGTTTGCGGTGTTCACTCGCAAGGTACCTATCTATGGACCGTACCTGTTTCTGCTACTCTCCACCACTTGGGAGAAGATGTACCCGGGTGATGAGTTCCTTGCTCCAGACTGGATTCGCCATGAGTCCATCAGCCTCCGCGTCAAGCCCAACTGGGCCAACACCACTACCCGTGCTGAGGCCTCTTCTGCTAGGAGGGCTGCTGGTGAGGAGGAGGCTGCTGCTGCTGAGAATGTTGCTGAGGACCGTGCTGCTAGGTCCACCACTCCTTCCTCTGAGCCGTCATGGGCCAAGAAGCTAAAGGACAAGATGAAGACTCTGTTCTACATGCAGGCGAAGGGACAGTACAGGGCTCACGTGGCAGACAAGGAGAGTCGCCGCCGTGACAAGAAGGTTATGAGGCTCTTTGGAGAGGATGTGTCTAGTGGGTCTGAGGATGTCATCACACCTGAGGCTGCCTGGATGTCAAAGCAGGGATACAAGTGGACCAGTTCAGAGGATGACTTCGAGGAGACTATCCCCGCCGCTGAGTCTGACGAGGAGCACGAGGAGCAGTGGGACGACTTCTCTGCGTGAGCCACCCCGTGTGTGTAGGTGTCCTCTCTGCCTTTTTGGCGTCTCGATGCCAAAGGGGGAGAGAGTGTAGGGATTTGCATTGTGTCGTGCTTGGCGTGTTTATTTGTGCGTTGTGTCGTGCTTGGCGCGTTTATTTGCTTTGTCTTTTGGACCTCGTTTGTGCTTGTTTGCTTTGTTTGCTCTTGTTTGGTTTGTGCTTTCGAGACCTTTCCTCATATGGTGTAAGACATATGCACTTTATCTATCGTAGTTAACTTATGTGTGTGCTATCTTGTCTAGTAATAGATATGCCTTGTCTCTATAATATAGGGGGAGCTTTGATCCTAGTATTCGTGTGCCGTGCAGTCCAAAGCACTCTTCTAGGTGGCACACATCTAGGGGGAGCCCGTCTATATTCTAGAGAGGAGGGGTTTGCATTTACTTAATTTTATTTTCCTTGTGCAAATCCGTATTGTCATCAATCCACCAAAAAGGGGGAGATTGTAAGGGCATATTTATCCCTAAGTGTTTTGGTGATTGATGACAACGCATTTGCGGACTAATCATGTGCCTTGAGTATTCCAGACACTACATTGCTAGGCACAAGACGATTGGGTGCCCCTCGAAGACTGATGAAGACGGCGTCTTTTCTATGTTTCTTTTTGGTGGATTTGAGTCGTAGGAAAGCCGTACTATTAAGAGGGGGGGGCGCGTTGGAAAGGTTTGGGTGGAATCATCACGTACACGTCTCCTTCTTGTCCCCTCCTTTTTCCTTGGAGCTTCCTCCGTTTTATTGCCTCCCTTGTCTGGCTGCTGTGGTTGGTTGCGGTAGTACTGCTCCCAGGAAAACAGTAGTACCGTAGGCATCCACGGTAGTACCGCGCGGTGGCGCGGTAGTACCGCTCCCCTGGTGCCGCACTACCGCTGCCCACCAGGCTAGTGCCGCCCCTTTGCGGTAGTAGGGCGGATGTAATTTTTTACATCCGCACCTACCGCGGTAGTACCGCTTTCGCTGAGCGGTAGTACCGCGCTATGCAGTCAGGCAGTAGTACCGCCCCTCAGCAGTACTACTGTGTCGGGTTTTTGCTACTTTCATTTCTTTGCGGAAGTAGGCACGAAGTTCCCTTCCCCCTGGCTGGGGTGTTTGCCTTGCGGTAGTACCGCATGGGTGGCGCGGTAGTACCGCGCGTGCGGAAGTACCGCCCCCAGCTCCTGCCCGTCTGTTTATATTTTCTGTTGTTGGGGTTGCGGCAGTAGCGTGGGTCGGTACGGTAGTACCACACAGCCGTGCGGTAGTACCGCTTGGTTGCAAGTAGTAGTATCGCGCGGCCTTATGGTAGTACCGCTGGCCAGGCGCGGTAGTACCGCTGGCCGTGGGCTGGTTGGTGGGTAACGGTTGGATCCTTTTCCCACACTATATAAGGGGTCCCCTTCTTCCCCGTTGATTTACCTCTTCCACCCCCAAGCTCCATTATTGCTCTAAGATCCATTTTCGCCCGATCTCCCTCCCTAGTCGACCAAACTTGTTGATTTGCTCGGGAGTGGTTGAGAAGGCCTCGATCTACACTTCCACCAAGAGATATTTGATTCCCCCCACTAATCCCTTGCGGATCTTGTTACTCTTGGGTGTTTGAGCATCCTAGACGGTTGAGGTCACCGCGAAGCCATAGTCCATTGTGGTGAAGCTTCATGGTGTCTTTGGGAGCCTCCAATTGAGTTGTGGAGATTGCCCCAACCTAGTTTGTAAAGGCTCGGTCGCCGCCTCCAAGGGCACCAATAGTGGAATCACGGCATCTCGCATTGTGTGAGGGCGTGAGGAGAATACGGTGGCCCTAGTGGCTTCTTGGGGAGCATTGTGCCTCCACACCGCTCCAACGGAGATGTACTTCCTCTCAAAGGGAAGGAACTTCGGCAACACATCCTCGTCTCCACCGTCTCCACTCTTGGTTATCTCGTGCCTTTACTTGTGAAAGCTTATTTGTTTCATATATCTTGCTTGCTTGTGTTCCTATCCTTGTGGCATCATATAGGTTGCTCACCTAGTTGCATATCTAGACAACCTACTTTGATGCAAAGTTTAAATTGTTAAAGAAAGGCTAAAAATTGTTAGTTGCCTATTCATCCCCCCCCTCTAGTCAACCATATCGATCCTTTCACCACAGACATGGTTAGACGAGTCCGGTGCACCACTACATATGCATGAGATTGGTTTGATGGTCAAACCCTCCTAAACGGTATCAGGGGCTTCCCGCGTGTAATCAGGGCTAGTCTGGCGCAACTTGAATTATCTTGAATTTTAATAGTTTATTGATAATAACCATTTTTTTGGCACGGCAACTTTCACCTAAGTTCTTCTCTTTTACATATGACAATCGTGCTACACCCGTCCAGGACACGGCACAATAGAGACACAGGCGCAGACGTGCAGAAGGGACCCGCTCAAAGGTTTCTTTTCAGATTAAGATCCTGCGTAAACCTTTTTTACTGTCTCTTGTTGTTCACATCCTACGGATACTCAATACAACCGATAAGGATGCTGATGTTATTGGCATGTGGCCACGTCAGGATATTGCACGTACCTGGACACTCGGGGTTTATTATTAAGGGCATCGTCCAGCCCGACATATGTTATAAAGACCAAATACCTTAGGGAGTGTTCGGCGTCACGAGTTTGGCCTTATGTGCATCAGCTCCGAATCATGTCTTTGGTAAAATGTTGGGTTTGCCCGGCTCCCACGCTTTGGTACCTTACATTCCGCTATATCGGCTAAGGTAGCACTGGGAGAACTACTGCGATTGTGCCCTGGTTCATCCGGATGAGCACCTCAGTAGAGAAAGCCGAAAACTGTCTGTCAAGATAAAGCGCGAGACTGGTTAACCACTCAATGACTCAACGGAATCTTCGAGATTCCTCTGCATTAACGAAGGGTCGTTTCCCGGTTATGTACGTACGCGCCCTGTATTCGGACGAGCGCAGAAGTACCAGGGGCTATATAGTAGCCCCACCGTCAAACTCCTATGGCTAAGTGAAAGTGTTAAAGCAATATAGTCTGATTGCCTCGTTCGCTGTGCTACCACCTCCTTCGTGGACCAAGACGTTGGATCAAGTGTGAATACGCGTTTTTTGCGAACACCCCCGCATTATATGCGTGGGGGTGGAAGCCAACGACTGCAAACTTTCAGGTTATATACATATATACATAAACAGCCGCACAGGAGGCATCATAATACTTTCAGGAAAAAGTATAAACACAACCTTGATAACTCAATAAAACATTGTTTTTACAATGGGAGTACATGTCACTAAAACATAATATTCTTCGAGCACTAAGCCTCTATCGAACGAGCGCCTTCAAGGACTTCTTCAAAGTAGTGCTCGGCACCCACTCGGCCCACGGCTGAACCCTGTGTTGCAATAGTGGTGGCCTCCATCCCTGCCCAGTATGTCTTGACATGGGCAAAGGCCATCCGTGCACCCTCTATGCACACCGACCTCTTCATAGCATCGATGTGCGGCACATCACCAAGGAATTGTTGCACTAAACTAAAGTAACTACTCGGCCTTGGCCCTCCCGGCCACAGATGATCCACAAAAGACCTCATGGCAAGTCCGGACAACCCATGGAGCTCGGTCCACTCGGCCATTCGCTCATTCAACAGCAGCGGATGCACTGGAACATGGAACTGTGACCAGAACAACTTTTCCACTTCACGATCTTTTTGATCCTTGAAGTACTCGGTCGCATCAGCAGCACTTGCTGCCAAATCCATGTAGGCGTCTGCAGAACTCCATAGTTGATCAAGAGGAGCATACTTCGGATCTCCGAACTTAGTCCGCAATAGGAAGGGCTTCCCAGCCACGATATCCGCAGCTTGATGCAGCTCCTCCTTCGTCCCTCAGATTTTGGAGTGGGCTTCCTTGGCTGCTACCATGGCCTTCTCCAGGCCCGTCACCCTCGCTCGGCTTTCTTTTTCAAGAAGCAGGTAACTGTCAGCGGCATCTTTCAACTCAACGGCCATCTTGGCTATTCTTTCCTTGCTCTGGCAATGCACGGCCTGTTCGGCCCTCAACTCTTCAACCGTCTTTAGAGCGGCCGCATCGCTATTCCTTGCTTGTTCCTTGGCTCGGGCAAGCTCCGCCCGAAGGGTCTCCACGGTGGCAGCTCCATCTGCAGTCACAACATATTAAAGATACTGGCATCATGCTCCTCTTACTATGTGTTGGTCACCAGAAAAATCACTTACCCTGTGCCTCGTCAAGCCGCTTGTTGACAAGCACGATGTCGGCATCTACCGCATCAAGTTGCCGCTTTAGCTCGGCAAACCCATCAGTCCGGCTAGCCACCGGAGCTTCAGCCACCTGCACATAAAGGCGGTCTGGTTATTACCTGAGATGGCCTCTTGCTCCAGAAGATCCTTCAGTGCGTTCGACCGCACATTGTACGGTACCAGACTCTTTCTGTTGCTCTCTTTAGGAGCCGAATACTGAGGACTCCAGGTAGCCAAAGGATTACCCTCTGACCTTGGCGGATCAGGAGAGACCCTCCGCGACGACACTTCAGGGTTGCCCGCCTCAGGAGGCGGGGTGACAGGGGAGGCGTTTCGCTCTCCATCATCTCCGGAAGAAGATCCCCCGAAGACGAACTCTGCCGAGAAGGGCTACGATCCGAACTACAAGATATAAGCTTCGGTTATTGTCTTCAAAAGTAAGGTAGGACACTTTCACTATTAAAATACCTTTTGATTACTTACAACTCGGTAGAGGGCTGATCCCCGTGCGGACATTGTGCGGCAAGAATACCCTCCGAGGCAGGACCCTCTGGTCAAGATTTCTTCTCCCGTTTGGAAACCTTTGTTTCCGGATCTTCAGAGGTGGTCCTCTTCCTTCCTCGAGGAGAGGGAATGTCAGATTCTTCTCCTTGGTTATCCTCCCTCGCGGAGGCGCTCATTCCCCTGGTTGGGACGAGTAGCGAGTGAGGCCCGCTTTCGGCCTCTTTATTACCCCCTTCATCTTCCTTTGAAGGCACCTGATGAGGCGCCGTCTTGAGCATTCTGTCCAGTACTGGATTGGCCAAGCTTTCGGGAAGGGGGGCGAACACCTGATCATCTTTGCCTTTTGTTATCCAGTCCTGGTCAAAGAGCGACTTTTCAGAATGATGTCATGATAAATAAAAGGACAACATGTTCGGCCACGGGTTTACTTACTTGGGTATCAGGGCGGTTGCAGCTTAGACCCGCATCCTCGGTGGTGTCCGGACACTCTATTTGGGGTCCGAAGAACAATTTGTACATCTCTTCGAGTGCCATGCCGAGGAAGTGCTGAATAGTTCGTGGTCCTTCTGGGTTGAATTCCCACATACGGAGGGGTTGACGTTTGCAAGGCTGGACTCGACGAACTAGCATAACTTGCATTACCATAAGCAGGCTGAAAACTCTCTCAAAGAGATCTCGGATGCGGCTCTGCAATATCGGCACATAATTTGTTGGACCCCAGCTCAGCCCCCTGCTGATCCATGACGTCAGTTGTGGTGGGGGTCCCGAGCAAAAGGTAGGGGTGGCTACCCACTTGGTACTTCGGGGAGCTGTGATATAAAACCACTCCCGCTGCCACAAGCTGGACGCCTCTAGGAAGGAACCCTCTGGCCATGGAGCATCAGTGCTTTTGCTTATTACGGCACCTCCGCACTCTGTGTGCTACCCCTCGATCATCTTCGGCTTCACATTTGAAGGTCTTGAGCCACAGGCCAAAGTGAGGGGTAATGCGGAGGAAGGCCTCACATACGACGATGAACGACGAAATGTGAAGGAGGGAATCTGGGGCCAGATCGTGAAAATCCAGCCCATAATAGAACATGAGCCCCCTAACAAAGGGATCCAGAGCGAGGCCTAGTCCTCGGAGTAAGTGAGAGATGAACACAACACTCTCATTGGGTTTGGGAGTGGGGCTGACCTGCCCTCGGGCGGGCAGCCTATGCGAAATCTCGGCGGTCAGATATCTGGCCTCTCTCAGCTCCTTGATGTCCTCCTCTGTGATAGAGGAAGGCATCCATCGATCTTGGAGGTTGGATTCGGACATGGTTGAAGGTCTGAAGCGCCTGACTTGAGCCTGGGGTGCTGGAACTCGAGGCGGGGGAAGGATTCGATTGAGAATGATAGGAAAAAAGGACAGGTCTTGGCCTCTTTATAAAGAGGGTGAATGTCAAGCGTCCTCCTCGCGGCCGTTTTGGACTCGCCTAAAATCGAGGAGTCATACCAACGGGCACGAGTGGGTTGCCCACGTCTGTACTGATGAGAATCCCGTAATAAGGGGGACACAATCTCTGCTTCAACAAGACGTGTCAAGAAAACCACCTCGCAATATGTGCTGTGCTGGTTGGGAAAAATGGTTCGGAGAATGACCGGGCCATGACATAACGTCGTGCTATCAAAACACGTCGACAGATTAGATTTGTGGAAATATTATTCTCTCTCTACGGTGGTATGTGGAAATTGTTTTGCAGAACTGAACACTATCCCTGGGTTCAAAATCTTCTATGGAGTATTCGGAGGAGGAACCCGCCTTGCAATGCCGAAGACAATACTGCGCGCCGGACCCATCGTCATTGAAGCCTGGTTCACGGGCTACTGAGGGAGTCCTGGATTAGGGGGTCTCCGGACAGTCGGACTATATCCTTTGGCCAGACTGTTGGACTATGAAGATACAAGATTGAAGACTTCGTCCCGTGTCCGGATGGGACTCTCCTTGGCATGGAAGGCAAGCTAGGCAATACGAATATGTAGATCTCCTCCCTTGTAACCGACTCTGCGTAACCCTAGCCCCCTCCGATGTCTATATAAACCAGAGGGTTTAGTCCGTAGGACAACATACAATCATACCATAGGCTAGCTTCTAGGGTTTAGCCTCTACGATCTCGTGGTAGATCAACTCTTGTAATACTCATATCATCAAGAACAATCAAGCAGGACGTAGGGTATTACCTCCATCAAGAGGGCCCGAACCTGGGTAAACATCGTGTCCCCTGCCTCCTATTACCATCCGCCTTAGGCGCACAGTTCGGGACCCCCTACCCGAGATCCGCCGGTTTTGACACCGATAATCACCCAGTTACGTTGTGACGTTTTATAGCACACAAGGTCTTCCTCTGGTATTTGGGAGTTGTGTAATCTCATAGTCATAGGAACATGTATAAGTCATGAAGAAAGCAATAGCAATAAAATAAAAAATCATAGTGCTAAGCTAACGGATGGGTCAAGTCAATCACATCATTCTCTAATGATGTGATCCCGTTCATCAAATGACAACTCTTGTCCATGGCTAGGAAACTTAACCATCTTTGATTAACAATCTAGTCAAGTAGAGGCATACTAGCGACACTCTGTTTGTCTATGTATTCACACATGTACTGAGTTTCCGGTTAATACAATTCTAGCATGAATAATAAACATTTATCATGATATAAGGAAATATAAAAACAACTTTATTATTGCCTCTAGGGCATATTTCCTTTAGTTAGGCTACTAATCTTGGACGTGATGCCTATATAATGATCATTACCTGGATATCGTCATAATTATTTGAAGTTCTATCAATTGCCCAACAGTAATTTGTTTACCCAGCATGTGCTATTTTTCTCGAGAGAAGCCACTAGTGAAATCTACGGGGCCCGGGTCTCTTCTTTATCTATTTGCCTTCGAGATCTATTTTTATTCGCTTTTATTTTTAGATCTATTAATCCAAAAACCCAAAAATACCTTGCTGCATTTTTTTGTTATTTATTTTATCTCATGTTCCCGCAAGATCTATTTATCCAATCTACTACAATTTTATCTATTTTTTTACCCGGGAGGATTGACAAGCCCTCTTTTACGTCGAGTTGTGAGTATTTGTTCTTTCTGTGCATGTACCATTTACATAGTGTTGCATGGTTCTCCTACTAGTTCGATAACCTTGGTCTCATCACTGAGGGAAATACCTACCGTAGCTGTGTTGCATCATCCCTTCCTCTTTGGGGAATACCGACATAGTTCAAGCCGCATCAAAAGGAATTTCTTGCATTGTTGCTAGGGAGACATCATCAACATCTATCAGGTTCCTAATCACAAAGCTCATCTCCTTGCAATTTACATTATTTGCCATTTGCCTCTCATTTTCATCTCCTCCACTTCACAAAATTTGCCGTTTTATTCGCCTTCTTTTTCCTTTGCCTTTTTTTGGTTCGATCTTATGTTTGTTTGTGCCTTCATGTGCCTTCTATTTTTCTTGCATCTTTGCTTGCCAAAATTCTATTGTTATGGATCCACTCAAAGTTTTCTACATGGATCATCTTTGATCCATATGTGCTCGTGCTGAAACCCCAACTAGTTTAGTTGAGGGAAAATCATTAGATGAGGATGCTCACTTTGCTTGTCATCATTTGTCTGAAAAAGGGAAGCTCTTATGGAATCAAATAAATTGTTTGCTATGCTATGCTTGGAATCTTTGTGAAATTTGTGATTTTACTTGTTGCTCTAAGAACCCTAAAAAACACCTCCCCTATCTATGTGAGTTTAATGACAATGAAATCTTATCATGTTATGCCAAGGAGGTTTATAGTTACTATGATATCGAACAAATTGAAGAATTTGTTGCTTTTAAGGGTGCTCATGAAATTGCTTCTTTGATTGAAATGTATGATATTACTATCTACAAATCTGAAAATTTTGACATACTTAAATATTGCTATGAAAACTATGCTCATAATGCCTATGTTAAAGAATTTATTCAAAGAATGTCCTCTGCTTTGGAAGAAAATAATGATATGCATGAAGCTATGGATAACTATGATTCTGTTGATTTGATTGAATTATCCCCTCTTGATGAACATGATGCTTGCTATTCTTTTGGCCATGATGCCAATATTAATGATGCTTATGGAGATGAACTTGCTATAGTTCCTTATGTTAAACATGAAATTATTGCTATTGCACCCACACTTGATAGCTCCTTGAATGAAAAGCATGATTGGAATGATATTATTATAAATTCTATTAATGCCATCTATGTTAGTGATATGCAAAACCCCAAGCTTGGGGATGATAATTTTGCTATGTCCACTACTTATTGTAATGATCATGATTGGGGTGATTCTTCTTATGATCTTGAAAATTTATTTAAGCCTCATGATGAATATGTTATTTGTAATAATATTGAAAGTGGGTTTGAAAGAGCGTCTGAGGGTGTCCTGGATTAGGGGGTGTTCGGGTAGCCGGACTATACCTTCAGCCGGACTCCAGGACTATGAAGATACAAGACTGAAGACTTCGTCCCGTGTCCGGATGGGACTTTCCTTGGCGTGGAAGGCAAGCTTGGCGATGCAGATATTCAAGATCTCCTACCATTGTAACCGACTTTGTGTAACCCTAACCCTCTTCGATGTCTATATAAACCGGAGGGTTTTAGTCCGTAGGACAACTTCATCATACAACAATCATACCATAGGCTAGCTTTTAGGGTTTAGCCTCCTTGATCTCGTGGTAGATCTACTCTTGTAATACCCATATCATCAATATTAATCAAGCAGGACGTAGGGTTTTACCTCCATCAAGAGGGCCCGAACCTGGGTAAAACATCGTGTTCCTTGCCTCCTGTTACCATCCGGCCTAGACGCACAGTTTGGGACCCCCTACCCGAGATCCGCCAGTTTTGACACCGACATTGGTGCTTTCATTGAGAGTTCCTCTGTGTCGCCGCTTTTAGGCCCGATGGCTCCTTCGATCATCAACAACGATGCAGTCCAGGGTGAGACTTTTCTCCTCGGACGGATCTTCGTCTTCGGCGGCTTCGCACTGCGGGCCAATTCGCTTGGCCACCTTGAGCAGATCGAAAGCTACGCCCCTGTCCATCAGGCCAGGTTTGGAAGCCTAAACTACATGGCTGACATCCGCGGGGACTTGATCTTCGATGGATTTGAGCCACAGCCAAGCGCGCCGCACTGTCTCGATGGGCATGATATAGCTCTGCCGCCGAACAGTGCCTTGGAGGCCGCACACGCATCGGTTCCGACCATTGATTCGGAGCCTACTGCGCTGATCGAGGATCAGCGATTGGACACTGCCTCAGGGGCTATGATCTCAGAGGCGATCGAGCCGAACTCCAGCCCCGTACTCCGCATGGCCCATGACTCCGAGGAGCCGGATTCCTCTCCAAACTCCGAGCCCCCCGCGCCCCTGCCGATCGAATCCGATTGGGCGCCGATAATGGAGTTCATTGCCGCGGACATCTTTCAACACTCGCCCTTCGGCGACATCCTGAATTCTCTAAAGTCTCCCTCTTTATCAAGAGAGCCCTGGCCGGACTATGGTCAGCAAGGTTGGGATACAGACGATGAAGAAATTCAAAACCCACCCACCACCCACTTCGTAGCCACTGTCGACGACTTAACCGACATGCTTGACTTCGACTCCGAAGACATCGACGGCATGGACGACGATGTAGGAAACGAACAAGAACCAGCACCTGTAGGGCGCTGGAAAGCCACCTCGTCATATGACATATATATGGTGGACACTCCAAAGGATGGAGATGGTCATGGAACAACGGGGGACGATACCTCTAAGAAATAGCCCAAGCGCCGGCGTCAGCAGCGCCGCTCTAAATCCCGCCAAAGCAAAAATGGTGATTCCGGCACGGGAGATGATACTACTCCGGATAGCGCCGAAGAACACCCCCTCCAGCAAGATTCAACACAGGAGGACAGAAGCCAGCCCTCACGAGAGGGCAGCGGACCAAGAGGTTGAGGACGATAATTATACGCCTCCCTCCAAAGACGAGGCAAGCCTCGACGACGACGAGTTCGTCGTGCCAGAGGATCTCGCCAAACAAGAGCGTTTTAAACACAGGCTTATGGCCACGGCAGGCAGCCTCAAGAAAAAGCAGCAACAGCTTAGAGCTGATCAGGATTTGCTAGCTGACAGATGGACTGAAGTCCTTGCGGCCGAAGAGTATGAACTCGATCGCCCCTCCAAGAGTTACCCAAAGCGCAGGCTGCTACCCCGACTAGAGGAGGAAGCACCTACATCACCAACGCATGACATGGCCGACCGGCCACCTCGTGGCCGCGACAGAGAGGCCTCTCGGCCCTCCACTCAAGCCATGCCCCGGCGCCGCGTCAAGCATACTAAGGCACAGGAAAATGCGCCTGACCTGCGCGACATACTGGAGTACAAGGCAAGGCAAACAAGATCGATCTACAGATCGCGCAGGCGCCCCACGGCACGTGACGGTGATCGTCACTCCGGACGCAATGAATCCGGTCGGGCCGAACTCAACCGACAAAGGTCCTTCGAGTTGCGTCGTGATATAGCCCAATACAGAGGCGCCGCACACCCACTATGCTTCATAGATGAAGTAATGGATCATAAAATCCCTGAGGGCTTCAAAACCGTAAACATCGAATCATACGATGGCACAACAGATCCTGCGGTATGGATCGAGGATTATCTCCTTCATATCCACATGGCCCGCGGTGATGATCTACACGCCATCAAATACCTCCCACTCAAACTTAAGGGACCGGCCCGACATTGGCTTAACAGCTTGCCAGCAGACTCAATCGGTTCTTGGGAGGACCTGGAAGCCGCATTCCTTGACAACTTCCAGGGCACTTATGTGCGACCACCGGATGCCGATGACCTAAGCCACATAATTCAGCAGCCAGAGGAATCGGCCAAGCAATTCTGGACACGGTTCCTAACAAAGAAAAACCAGATAGTCGACTGTCCGGACGCAGAGGCCTTAGCGGCCTTCAAGCATAATATCTGTGACGAGTGGCTTGCCCGACACCTGGGACAGGAAAAGCCGAAATCTATGGTAGCCCTCACGACACTCATGACCCGCTTTTGCGCGGGAGAAAACAGCTGGCTAGCTCACAGCAACAATTTAACCAAGAACCCTGGTAATTCGAATACCAAGGACAAAAGCGACAGGTCGCGTCGGAACAAACAAAAGCGCCCCGTTAACAGCGACAGCAACGAGGATACGACGGTTAATGCCGGATTCCGAGGCTACAAATCCGGTCAACGGAAAAAGCCATTCAAAAGAAATACTCAGGGCCCGTCCAGTTTGGACCGAATACTCGACCGCTTGTGCCAGATACATGGCACCCCCGAAAAGCCAGCCAATCACACCAACAGGGACTGTTGGGTGTTCAAGCAGGCAGGCAAGTTAAGAGCCGAAAACAAAGACAAGGGGCTGCATAGCGACGACGAGGAGGAGCCCAGGCCCCGAACAACAGTGGACAGAAGGGATTTCCCCCGCAAGTGCGGACGCTGAACATGATATACGCAACCCACATCCCCAAGAGGGAGCGGAAGCATGCGTTACGGGACATATATGCGATAGAGCCAGTCGCCCCAAAGTTCAACCCATAGTCCTCCTGCCCGATCACCTTTGATCGAAGGGACCACCCCACTAGCATCCGCCACGGCGGCTTCACCGCATTGGTTCTAGACCCAATCATGACGGATTTCATCTCACAAGAGTCCTCATGGACGGCGGCAGCAGCCGGAACCTGCTTTACCAGGATGCAGTGCGAAAAATGGGCATAGATCCCTCAAGGATCAAGCCCACCAAAACGACCTTTAAAGGCGTCATACCAGGTGTAGAAGCCAACTGTACAGGCTCAGTCACACTGGAAGTGGTCTTCGGATCTCCGAATAACTTCCGAAGCGAGGAGTTAATCTTCGACATAGTCCCGTTCCGTAGTGGCTATCACGCACTGCTCGGGTGAACCGCATTCGCAAAATTCAACGCGGTACCGCACTATGCATACCTCAGGCTCAAGATGTCAGGCCCTAGAGGAGTAGTCACGGTCAATGGGAACACCGAACGCTCCCTTCAAATGGAGGAGCACACGGCAGTGCTCGCAGCAGAAGTACAAAGCATCATCTCTAGGCAGTTCTCCAGTTTGGCCTTCAAAAAGCCGGACACTGCCAAGCGCGCCCGGAGTACCCTACAACAAGACCGCCTGGCACGTTCTGACCTAGCGTAGCAATGCGGCCCCAACCCTAGCCCTTGCGATATAGCGAAACCAGTGCTTCGCGTACATAACTACGCTCTTGAAATACCATGGGCACAGGGGAAGGGGCACTATCACGGCACGCCCGAAATACGGCTTAAACCGCACCAGGGGCTGCCGGATTCCTTTTTTTCTTTTTTTTCTCTTACTTTGAGGACTCCATACTTCGGATGACCCGTTCGGCAATTCAACTGCCGCACAAACGATGCAAGATCCAGGAAAGCAGACAAGCCACGCCGCATTATGGAACTTCCAGGTGGTCTCTATTGCGAGCAGTATACCTATTTTTTAATACAATTCCGCGGCCTGCCCCTGGCCAGGACATGTTAAATAGTCCAATTTCTTTTGCTTATCGCACTATTTGTATTGTTCCGCTTTCATAGCAGCCATTCTATAAACAATGCATAACTTTTTGTCTTCTTTTTGCATTATCCCCTTTTTATATATATGTTTATTAATAACATGATGCATCCGTACACTTTGGTACGACAAAATACGCTAGGGGCTTTAGTACCCATCAATATGGCGTGAGAAGTCCGTACACTTTCACAAGTGCGGCACCCCGAACTTATAGCACTATATGCATCGGCTCCGAATCATGATTTGGGTCAATAGTTGGGTTTGCCCGGCTCCTATGTTTTGGTGCCTTACGTTCTGCTATATCGGCTAAGGTAGCACTAGGAGAACTACTGCAATTGTGCCCCAGTTGAGCTGGGCTGAGCACCTCAGTAGAGAAAGCTAAAACTGACTGTCATGATGAGGCGAGAGACCGGTCGCTATTCGAGAGGTTTTTCGAGTCCTTAAAGACTTATGCCGCTTCGAGCGAGGAATCGGCTTTGTCCGGCCAAGGCGTGGATAGCGCCCCGAACTCGGTCTTCTGAATACTAGGGGCTTCGCCGAAATTTAAAATTATAGAGTTCTATGGCTAAGTGAGAGTGTTCAAGCATTATAGTCCGATTGCCTTGTTCGTTGTGCTGAGCGCCTCCCTCGACGGACCCAATCATGGGAAAAAGAGCGCTCAGGTTTATCCCGAACACCCCAGCACTAGTGGCATGGGGGCAGAAGCCGACGACTGGCCATCTCTCAATTTTTTGATAAACGGTCGCACACAAAGTAATATTTTAAATTCAAGCATTGCTTAGCGCATATGAACAAGTTTTCAGCGCACAGGATAATACGAGCGAGTTCATTCAAAAATTACATCCATGGTACATTCATCCGCCATAAGGCGGGCACCAGCCAGAACATCCTTGTAATAGTTCTCGGGCTTGCGATGCTCCTTCCCCAGCGGCGGCCCGTCCCTCACAAGCTTCTCGCCGTCCAGCTTACCCCAGTGCACCTTTGCACGGGCAAGGGCCCTATGGGCACCTTCGATGCAGACGGAGCGCTTGATGACCTCGAGCCTTGGACAAGCCTCCACCAGCCGCCGCACTAGTCCGAAGTAGCTCCCAGGCAGGGCCTCTCCAGGCCACAGCCGAACTATGAAGCCCTTCAGGGCCTGTTCGGCCGCCTTGTGGAGCTCGACCAGCTGCTTCAGCTGGTCGCTCAAGGGCACAGGGTGTCCGGCCTCAGCATACTAAGACCAGAACACCTTCTCCGTTGAGCTGCCTTCCTCGGCTCGGTAGAATGCGGCGGCATCGGATACGCCGCGGGGAAGATCTACGAATGCCCCTGGAGAGCTCCGGATTCGGGTAAGTAACAAGTAGTTTACTTTTATATGTCTGGTTTGCATAGAGAATGCCTTACCCGCCGCTATTTTCTTCACCGCATCCAATTCCTGGAGGGCCTTCTGGGTTTCGGCCTTGGCAGATTTGGCAGTTTTAAGGGCTGCAGCAAGCTCGGACGCTCGCGTCTTCGAGTCGAGCTCCAAACTCTCATGCTTTTTCATGAGAGGCTGAAGCTCTTGCTGCACCTCGCCGACCTGCGCCTCAAATTTCTCTCGCTCGGTGCGCTCTGTGGCCGCTCTCTTCTTGGCCTCGGACAGCGCCTGCTTAAGGGTCGCCACCTCAGTTGTGGCCCCTACAATAAGCAGTATACTCCTGTCATTTTTTGCAATTGCGTCTTCTTATAGGCATTTTTTCTATAAGGTATCTCTTACCTTCTTTCTCCTCGAGCTACCGTTTGGCAAGGCCGAGCTCTTGCTCGGTCCACTCGAGGCCCTGCTTCAGGGCACCCACCTCCACAGTCAGTGCGGCGGTGGCCAGCAGCGAAGCCTGCATACGTATATTGACTCTTTCTAGTTAGACTCCTGCGATATTTAATAGATCCTCTATTCGGCTTTTCTTTACGAACGCCAAACAGAGCATCAGGGGCTACTGTCTATGCGGTAATATTTTTACATATTTTTACTTACCTCGAAGCCTGTTAGAAGGCTAGCACAAGCTTCAGTAAGTCCGCTTTTGGCGGACCGAACCTTCTGGATCACCGTACTCATGATGGTACGGTGCTCCTCGTTGATGGAGGCGCCCTTAAGCACCTCCAGCAGATTGTCCGGCGCCTCCGGCTGGACGGAGGACGCCGGCTCGATAGGCTTGCTCCTCTTGGCAGGAGTTCACCTGTCGCGGTCCGGAACCGTTGATGATTCCGGCGTGGTGTCCGGCTTAAAGCCAGACTTGGAGCCCTAGGAGGTCTTGTCCCCTTTACTCCTGGAGTCCGGGAGGTCGCCTCGCGGCTCCTCCTGGACCACCTCCTCTTGCTCCAGAGCTTGTCGCGACGCCACTTCGGCGTCATCCGCAGCACAGGGGGAGGCAGCAGGTGGGACTGAATTCATGTCCGATGAATCCAGGGAGCCGCTCGACGACTCGTTGAGCCCGTCCTTGGGCGGGCTGCATGATTATATTCGACATTAGGGAAAGCTGTGCAACAAAAGGAATATCATGAGTTACTCTGGTATCCGAACACTTACAATTTCGCCGGACGCTTGGCCCTGTCCGGCCACTCCTCTTCGTCCTCGTCGGCGTCGGGGGCGTAGTCCGGCGGAGGGGTTTTCCTCTTCTTGGACCCCTCGGCCTCCCCTACTGGGGTGGCCTTCCTCTTCTTTCCTCCCCCCCGCTGGAGGGGGAGAGGTTTCTTCTTCCTCCTCCTCGTCTTCACGGGAGGAGTGTGTCTCGGACTCATCGGACGACGAGTCCGACACCACCATATGCCGGGAACTCTTTCGAGTCCCCGTGGCCTTCTTCTTCTTGGCCTTCTTCTCCGGCACCACATAAGGTGACGGAACCAGCAGCTTCACTAGGAGAGCGGGGGCTGGGTCTTCGGGCAAGGGAGCCGGACAGTTAATCATTCCGGACTTCGCCTGCCGATCCTGTCAAAGGTGAGGGAGTTTAGATCCCGCATAGAGTCAAACTTTGAAGAAAACTTAACATCCTGTAAAAGATGAAAATATTTTACCTCGCCAGCAAGACGCTGCGAGCTGAATCCGCGGTCTTCGGAGGCGGATGTGGGAGCCTCGGCGCCTTTGCTTAACCCCTTCCAGACATCTTCGTACGTCGTGTCGAAGAGCCTGCTCAGAGTTCGGTGCTGCGCCGGGTTGAACTCCCACAAATTGAAGTCTGGTTCTTGACACGGAAGGATCCGGCGAACGAGCATGACCTGGACTACGTTGACAAGCTTGAGCTGCTTGTTCACCAGGGACTGGATGCATTTTTGCAGTCCGGTCACCTCTTCTTCGTCGCCCCACGACAAGCCCGTCTCCTTCCAGGACGTGAGCCACGTAGGGGGTCCGGATCGGAACTCAGGGGCTGCGATCCACTTCGGATCATGTGGCTCGGTGATGTAAAACCACCCTGACTGCCACCCCTTCAAGGTCTCCACAAAGGAGCCCTCGAGCCATAGGACGTTGGCTATTTTTCCCGCCATGGCACCTCCGCACTCCGCCTGGTTGCCGCGCACCACCTTTGGCTTGACGTTGAAGGTCTTGAGCCAGAGGCCGAAATGGGGGCAGATGCAGAGGAAAGCCTCGCACACGACGATAAACGCCGAGATAGTGAGGATGAAGTTCTGGGCCAGATCGTGGAAATCTAGGCCGTAGTAGAACATGAGCCCGCGGACAAATGGGTGGAGAGGAATGTTGGGGAACGTAGCAATAATTCAAAATTTTCCTACGTGTCACCAAGATCAATCTATGGAGTCATCTAGCAACGAGGGATGAGTGGATCTACATACCCTTGTAGATCGCGCGCGGAAGCGTTCAAGAGAACGGGGTTGATGGAATCGTACTCGTCGTGATCCAAATCACCGATGATCCTAGCGCCGAACGAACGGCACCTCCGCGTTCAACACATGTACGGAGCAGCGACGTCTCCTCCTTATTGATCCAGCAAGGGGAAGGAGAGGTTGAGGAAGATGGCTCCAGCAGCAGCACGACAGCGTGGTGGTGATGGAGCTGCAGTACTCCGGCAGGGCTTCGCTAAGCTCTATGGAGGAGGAGGAGGTGTTGGAGAGGGAGAGGGAGGCACCAAGGCGTAGGGTGAGAGGCCCTCCTTCCCCCACTATATATAGGGAGCCTAGGGAGGGGGCGCCGGCCCTAGGAGATGCAATCTCCTAGGGGGGCGGCGGCCAAGGGAGGAGTCCCTCCTCCCCAAGGCACCTAGGGGGTGCCTTCCCCCTTTGGGACTCTTCCCCTAGGGTTTTTTCCACCCTAGGCGCATGGGCCCTAGAGGGAAGTGGCGCCTCAGCCCACTTTGGGCTGGATCCCTTCCCACTTCAGCCCATGGGGCCCTCCGGGATAGGTGGCCCCACCCGGTGGACCCCCGGGACCCTTCCGGTGGTCCCGGTACAATACCGGTGACCCCGAAACTTGTCCCGATGGCCGAAATAGCACTTCTTATATATAATACTTTACCTCCGGACCATTCCGGAACTCCTCGTGACGTCCGGGATCTCATCCGGGACTCCGAACAACATTCGGGTTACTGCATATACATATCCCTACAACCCTAGCGTCACCAAACCTTAAGTGTGTAGACCCTACGGGTTCGGGAGACATGCAGACATGACCGAGATGACTCTCCGGTCAATAACCAACAGCGGGATCTGGATACCCATGTTGGCTCCCACATGTTCCACGATGATCTCATCGGATGAACCACAATGTCAAGGACTTAATCAATCCCGTATACAATTCCCTTTGTCTATCGGTACGATACTTGCCCGAGATTCGATCGTCGGTATCCCGATACCTTGTTCAATCTCGTTACCGGCAAGTCTCTCTACTCGTTTCGTAACACATCATCCCGTGATCAACTCCTTGATCACATTGTGCACATTATGATGATGTCCTACCGAGTGGGCCCAGAGATACCTCTCCGTCACACGGAGTGACAAATCCCAGTCTCGATTCGTGCCAACCCAACAGACACTTTCGGAGATACCCGTAGTGCACCTTTATAGTCACCCAGTTATGTCTTGACGTTTGGCACACCCAAAGTATTCCTACGGTATCCGGGAGTTGCACAATCTCATGGTCTAAGGAAATGATACTTGACATTAGAAAAGCTTTAGCGAACGAACTACACGATCTTTATGCTAGGCTTAGGATTGGGTCCTGTCCATCACATCATTCTCCTAATGATGTGATCCCGTTATCAACGACATCCAATGTCCATGGTCAGGAAACCGTAACCATCTATTGATTAACAAGCTAGTCAACTAGAGGCTTACTAGGGACATGGTGTTGTCTATGTATCCACACATGTATCTGAGTTTCCTATCAATACAATTCTAGCATGGATAATAAACGATTATCATGAACAAGGAAATATAATAATAACCAATTTATTATTGCCTCTAGGGCATATTTCCAACAGTCTCCCACTTGCACTAGAGTCAATAATCCAGTTCACATCGATATGTGATTAACACTCAAGGTCACATCCCCATGTGAACAACATCCAAAGAGTTTACTAGTGTCACTAAACTAGTTCACATCATCATGTGATTAAGACTCAATGAGTTCTGGGTTTGATCATGTTTTGCTTGTGAGAGAGGTTTTAGTCAACGGGTCTGCAACATTCAGATCCGTATGTACTTCGCAAATTTCTTATGTCATCTTGTAGATTCAACTACTACGCTACATTCGGAGCTATTCCAAATGACTGTTCTACTATACAAATCCAGTTTACTACTCAGAATAATCTGGATTAGTGTCAAAGTTTGCATCGGTGTAACCCTTTATGACGAACTCTTTTACCACCTCCATAATCGAGAAAATTCCTTAGTCCACTAGTTACTAAGGATAACTTTGACCGCTGTCCTGTGATCCATTCTTAGATCACTCTTGTACCCCTTGACTGACTCATGGTAAGGCACATTTCAGGTGCGGTACACAGCATAGCATACTGTAGAGCCTATGTCTTAAGCATAGGGGACGACCTTCGTCCTTTCTCTCTATTCTGCCGTGGTCGAGCTTTAAGTCTTAACTTCATACCTTACATCTCAGGCAAGAACTCCTTCTTTGACTGATCCATCTTGAATACCTTCAAGATCATGTCAAGGTATGTGCTCATTTGAAAGTACCATTAAGCGTTTTGATCTATCCTTATAGATCTTGATGCTCAATGTTCAAGTAGCTTAATCCAGGCTTTCCATTGAAAAACACTTTCCAAATAACCCTATATGCTTTCCAGAAATTCTACGTCATTTCTGATCAACAACATGTCAACAACATATATTCATCAGAAATTCTATAGTGCTCCCACTCACTTCTATGGAAATACAAGTTTCTCATAAACTTTGTATACACCCAAAACTTTGATCATCTTATCAAAGCATACATTCCAACTCCGAGATGCTTACTCCAGTCCTCAGAAGGATTACTGGAGCTTTGCATACTTATTAGCATCTTTCAGGATTGACAAAACCTTCTAGTTGTATCACATACAACCTTTCCTCAAGAAAATCGTCGAGGAAACAATGGTTTTTGACATCCTATCTGCAAGATTTCATAAATAATGCAGTAATCGCTAATATAATTCCAACAGACTCTTAACATCGCTACGAGTGAGAAAGTCTCATCGTAGTCAACTCCTTGAACTTGTCGGAAAACATTTTAATGACAAGTCGAGCTTTCTTAATTGTGATACCTACCAACATTGTCCGTCTTCCTTTTAAAATCCATATGTACCTAACAGCCTTACGACCATCAAGTAGTTCTCCCAAAGTCTACACTTTGTTTTCATATATGGATCCTCTCTCGGATTATATGGCCTCGAGCCATTTTGGAATCCAGGCCCACCATCGCTTCTCCATAGCTCGTAGGTTCATTGTTGTCTAGCAACATGACTTCCAAGACAGGATTACGTACCACTCTGAAGTAGTACGCATCCTTGTCATCCCACGAGGTTTGGTAGTGACTTGATCTGAAGTTTCATGATCACTATCATAAGCTTCCACTTCAATTGGTGTAGGTGCCACAGGAACAACTCCTGTGCCCTGCCACACACTAGTTGAAGAGACGGTTCAATATCCTCATCAAGTCTCCACCATCCTCCCACTCAATTCTTTCGAGAGAAACTTTTTTTCGAGAAAGGACCCGATTCTAGAAACAATCCCTTATTGCTTTCGGATCTGAGATAGGAGGTATACCCAACTGTTTTTGGGTGTCCTATGAAGATGCATTTATCCGCTTTGGGTTCGAGCTTATCAGCCTGAAACTTTTTCACATAAGTGTCGCAGCCCCAAACTTTTAAGAAATGACAGCTTAGGTTTCTCTAAACCATAGTTCATACGGTGTCATCTCATCGGAATTACGTGGTGCCCTATTTAAAGTGAATGTGGTTGTCTCTAGTGCCTAACCCATAAACTATCGTGGTAATTCGATAAGAGACATCATGTTATGCATCATATCCAATAGGGTGCAGTTATGATGTTCGGACACACCATCATACTATGGTGTTTCAGGCTGTATTAGTTGTGAAACAATTTCCACAATGTCTTAATTCTATGCCAAACTCGTAATTCAGATATTCATCTCTATGATCATATCATAGATATTTTATCCTCTTGTCACGACGATCTCTCACCTTCACCCTGAAATTACTTGAACCTTTCAATAATTCAGACTCGTGATTCATCAAGTAAATATACTCAACATCTACTCAAATCAACTGTGAAGTAAGAACATAACGATATCCACTACACGCCTCAGCACTCATTGGACTGCACACATCAAAATGTATTACATCCAACAAGTTGCTTTCTAGTTCCATTTTACTGAAAAACTAGGCTTTCAGTCATCTTGCCCATGTGGTATGATTTGCATGTCTCAAGTGATTCAAAATCAAGTGAGTCCAAACGGTCCATTTGCATGGAGTTTCTTCATGCATATACACCAATAGACATGGTTCGCATGTCTCAAACTTTTCAAAAAATGAGTGAGTCCAAAGATCCATAAACATGGAGCTTCTTCATGCGTTCTATACCAATATGACTCAAATTGCAGTGCCACATTTGTGTGATACTATCATTACTATCTTATACCTTTGGCATGAAAATGTGTATCACTACGATCGAGATTCAACAAACCATTCATTTTAGGTGTAAGACCATTGAAGGTATTATTCAAATAAACAGAGTAACCATTATTCTCCTTAAATGAATAACCGTATTGCGATAGACATAATCCAATCATGTCTATGCTCAACAGAAACAACAATCTCGATGGTAGAGGGAGCGTATGATATTTGATCAACCTTGGAAATACTTCCAACACATATCGTCATCTCACCTTTAGCCAGTCTCCGTTTATTCCATAGCTTTTATTTCGAGTTACTAACACTTAGCAACCGAACCGGTATCTAATACCCTGGTGCTACTAGGAGTGCTAGTAAAGTACACATCAACACAATGTATATCCAATATACTTCTATCGACCTTGCTAGCATTCTCATCTACCAAGTATCTAGGGTAATTCTGCTCCAGTGGCTGTTCCCCTTATTACAGAAGCACTTAGTCTCAGGCTTGGGTTCAACTTTAGGTTTCTTCACTAGAGCAGCAGCTGAATTGCCGTTTCATGAAGTATCCCTTCTTGCCCTTGCCCTTCTTGAAACTAGTGGTTTCACCAACCATCAACAATTGATGCTCCTTCTTGATCTCTACTTTTGTGGTGTCAAACATCGCGAATATCTCAAGGATCATCATATATGTCCCTAATATATTATAGTTCATCACGAAGCTCTAGCAGCTTGGTGGTAATGACTTCAGAGAACCATCACTATTTCATCTGGAAGATCAACTCCCACTCGATTCAAATGATTGTTGTACTCAGACAATCTGAGCACAAGCTCAACAATTGAGCTTCTCTCCTTAGTTTGTAGGCTAAGAAAATCGTCGGAGGTCTTATACCTCTTGACGTGGGCACGAGCCTGAAATCCCAGTTTCAGCCCTCGAAACATCTCATATGTTTTGCGACGTTTCAAAACATCTTCGGTGCCTCAACTCTAAACCGTTTAACTGAACTATCATGTAGTTATCAAAATTTGTATGTCAGATGTTCCCAACATCTACAGACGACGTTCGAGGTCCAGCACACTGAGCAGTGCATTAAGGACATAAGCCTTCTATGAAGCAATGAGGACAATCCTCAGTTTACGGACCTAGTCCGCATAATTACTACTATCAACTTTCAACTAAATTTTCTCTAGGAACATATCTAAATAGTAGAACTAAAGCGCGAGCTACGACATAATTTGCGAAGACCTTTTGACTATGTTCAGGATAATTAAGTTCATCTTGTGAACTCCCACTCAGATAGACATCCCTCTAGTCATCTAAGTGATTACATGATCCGAGTCAACTAGGCCGTGTCCGATCATCACGTGAGACGGACTAGTCAACATCGGTGAACATCTTCATGTTGATCGTATCTACTATACGACTCATGCTCGACCTTTCGGTCTCTTGTGTTCCGAGGCCATGTCTGTACATGCTAGGCTCGTCAAGTCAACCTAAGTGTTTTGCATGTGTAAATCTGTCTTACACCCGTTGTATGTGAACGTTAGAATCTATCACACCCGATCATCACGTGGTGCTTCGAAACAACGAACTGTCGCAACGGTGCACAGTTAGGGGGAACATCTTCTTGAAATTATTATGAGGGATCATCTTATTTACTACCGTCGTTCTAAGTAAACAAGATGCAAAAACATGATAAACATCACATGCAATAAATAATAGTGACATGATATGGCCAATATCATATAGCTCCTTTGATCTCCATCTTGGGGCTCCATGATCATCTTGTCACTGGCATGACACCATGATCTCCATCATCGTGTCTCCATGAAGTTGCTCGCCAACTATTACTTCTACTACTATGGCTACCGATTAGCAATAAAGTAAAGTAATTACATGGCGTTGTTCAATGACACGCAGGTCATACAATTAATAAAGACAACTCCTATGGCTCCTGCCGGTTGTCATACTCATCGACATGCAAGTCGTGATTCCTATTACAAGAACATGATCAATCTCATACATCACATATATCATTCATCACATCCTTTTGGCCATATCACATCACATAGCATACCCTGCAAAAACAAGTTAGACGTCCTCTAATTGATGTTTGCATGTTTTACGTGGCTGCTATGGGTTTCTAGCAAGAACGTTTCTTACCTACGCAAAAACCACAACGTGATATGCCAATTGCTATTTACCCTTCATAAGGACCCTTTTCATCGAATCCGATCCGATTAAAGTGGGAGAGACAGACACCCGCTAGCCACCGTATGCAACTAGTGCATGTCAGTCGGTGGAACCAGTCTCACGTAAGAGTACGTGTAAGGTCGGTCCGGGCCGCTTCATCCCACAATGCCGCCGAATCAAGATTGGACTAGTAACAGTAAGAATATTGAACAAAATCAACACCCACAAATACTTTGTGTTCTACTCGTGCATAGAAATTACGCATAGACCTAGCTCATGATGCCACTGTTGGGGAACGTAGCAATAATTCAAAATTTTCCTACGTGTCACCAAGATCAATCTATGGAGTCATCTAGCAACGAGGGATGAGTGGATCTACATACCCTTGTAGATCGCGCGCGGAAGCGTTCAAGAGAACGGGGTTGATGGAGTCGTACTCGTCGTGATCCAAATCACCGATGATCCTAGCGCCGAACGGACGGCACCTCCGCGTTCAACACACGTACGGAGCAGAGACGTCTCCTCCTTCTTGATCCAGCAAGGGGAAGGAGAGGCTGAGGAAGATGGCTCCAGCAGCAGCACGACAGCGTGGTGGTGATGGAGCTGCAGTACTCCGGCAGGGCCTCGCTAAGCTCTATGGTGGAGGAGGAGGTGTTGGAGAGGGAGAGGGAGGCACCAAGGAGTAGGGTGAGAGGCCCTCCTTCCCCCACTATATATAGGGAGCCTAGGGAGGGGGCGCAGGCCCTAGGAGATGCAATCTCCTAGGGGGGCGGCGGCCAAGGGAGGAGTCCCTCCTCCCCAAGGCACCTAGGGGGTGCCTTCCCCCTTTGGGACTCTTCCCCTAGGGTTTTTCCCACCCTAGGCGCATGGGCCCTAGAGGGAAGTGGCGCCCCAGCCCACTTTGGGCTGGATCCCTTCCCACTTCAGCCCATGGGGCCCTCCGGGATAGGTGGCCCCACCCGGTGGACCCCCGGGACCCTTCCGGTGGTCCCGGTACAATACCGGTGACCCCGAAACTTGTCCCGATGGCCGAAATAGCACTTCCTATATATAATTCTTTACCTCCGGACCATTCCGGAACTCCTCGTGATGTCCGGGATCTCATCCGGGACTCCGAACAACACTCGGGTTACTGCATATACATATCCCTACAACCCTAGCATCACCGAACCTTAAGTGTGTAGACCCTACGGTTCGGGAGACATGCAGACATGACCGAGATGACTCTCCGGTCAATAACCAACAGCGGGATCTGGATACCCATGTTGACTCCCACATGTTCCACGATGATCTCATCGGATGAACCACAATGTCAAGGACTTAATCAATCCCGTATACAATTCCCTTTGTCTATCGGTACGATACTTGCCCGAGATTCGATCGTCGGTATCCCGATACCTTGTTCAATCTCGTTACCGGCAAGTCTCTTTACTCGTTTCGTAACACATCATCCCGTGATCAACTCCTTGATCACATTGTGCACATTATGATGATGTCCTACCGAGTGGGCCCAGAGATACCTCTCCGTCACACGGAGTGACAAATCCCAGTCTCGATTCGTGCCAACCCAACAGACACTTTCAGAGATACCCGTAGTGCACCTTTATAGTCACCCAGTTACGTTGTGACGTTTGGCACACCCAAAGTATTCCTATGGTATCCGGGAGTTGCACAATCTCATGGTCTAAGGAAATGATACTTGACATTAGAAAAGCTTTAGCGAACGAACTACACGATCTTTATGCTAGGCTTAGGATTGGGTCTTGTCCATCACATCATTCTCCTAATGATGTGATCCCGTTATCAACGACATCCAATGTCCATGGTCAGGAAACCGTAACCATCTATTGATTAACGAGCTAGTCAACTAGAGGCTTACTAGGGACATGGTGTTGTCTATGTATCCACACATGTATATGAGTTTCCGATCAATACAATTCTAGCATGGATAATAAACGATTATCATGAACAAGGAAATATAATAATAACCAGTTTATTATTGCCTCTAGGGCATATTTCCAACAAGGAAAACCCAGTCCACGGAGGAAGTGGGGAAGAAATACTACCCTCTCATGGGGCCTTGGGGTGGGGAGAAGCTGCCCCTCCTCAGGAAGCCGGTGCGCGATGTCTTTGGACAGGTATCCGGCCTTCCTTAGCCTTTTGACATGGCCCTCTGTGACGGAGGAGACCATCCACTTGCCTCCCGCTCCGGACATTGTTGGAGAAGGTTGAGGTAGGAAGTGCGGGCTTGGGCGCTGGAGCTCGGGTGCGCAGAAGATGGATAGGCAAAGGAGGAAGAAGGCGTAGGTAAAAAGGTGGATCCTTATCCCCTTATATGAGCGGATGCGACTATGCGTCCCCACCAGCCTAGTAAAACTCGCTTGCCTCCCAAGTGCCGTGATAGATGGTGTGGTTGGGTTACCCACGTCTGTATTGATGAGAATCCCGTAAATGGGGGACACGATCTCTTCTTTGACAAGACATGCCAAGAAAACCGCCTCGCAAAACACGCTGAGGTGGAAAAGTAAAAACGATTCAAATAAAGGCTTGGCCATAGTGTGATGTCATGCTACGGAATACGTCAGCAGATTAGATTTGTGTTAATAATATTTTCTCTGTGGCAATACATGGAAACTTATTTTGCAGAGCCGGACACTACTCTTGGTGTTTACAAACTTTTATGAAGAATTTGGAGGAGGAACCCGCCTTGCAATGCCGAAGACAATCTACGCGCCGGACTCGTCGTCATTGAAGCCTGGTTCAGGGGCTACTGAGGGAGTCCTGGATTAGGGGGTGTTCGGGTAGCCGGACTATACCTTCAGCCGGACTCCAGGACTATGAAGATACAAGATTGAAGACTTCGTCCCGTGTTCGGATGGGACTTTCCTTGGCGTGGAAGGCAAGCTTGGCGATGCGGATATTCAAGATCTCCTACCATTGTAACCGACTTTGTGTAACCCTAACCCTCTCCGGTGTCTATATAATTCGGAGGGTTTTAGTCCGTAGGACAACTTCATCATACAACAATCATACCATAGGCTAGCTTTTAGGGTTTAGCCTCCTTGATCTCGTGGTAGATCTACTCTTGTAATACCCATATCATCAATATTAATCAAGCAGGACGTAGGGTTTTACCTCCATCAAGAGGGCCCGAACCTGGGTAAAACATCGTGTTCCTTGCCTCCTGTTACCATCCGGCCTAGACGCACAGTTCGGGACCCCCTACCCGAGATCCGCCGGTTTTGACACCGACAGCGTCAACTTTAGGTAAAAATAATCCCACATATTTGGAGAGTGTTCAATCTTATCAATTTTTTTATGAAAGTAGGTTCAGAGAGGTCATGACTTTAGCTGATGTTAATCCCACTGTCTTAGAAGATTAAGACTTTTATGCATGTTGATCATGAAAAGAAAATTTTATATAATTGCTATACTGTTGAATTTGAGTATGATCCTACATGTAACTATTATGATAAAGGAAAACGTGGTTGCAAAAATTTTGATGTTACTCAATTACCTCTCGTTATGTTGAGATCGTCAATGTTTTATTCTTCTTCTTTGCATATGTTAGATGTTTCTTGTCTTGATAATTTATTTGCTTATAAAATTCCTATGAAAAGGAAGTATGTTAGACTTAAATGTGTTTGTTATATGTTTCATGATGCTCTCTTTTTGTTTCAATTCTTATCTTTCGTGTGAGCATCATCGAAATCTTTATGCCTAGCTATAGGCATAAAACGATAGCGCTTGTTGGGAGGCAACCAAATGTATAAAATTTATTTTTTGTCATTTTCTTTCTATTCTTGAGTGTTTGCAAAATTATGCTACTGTTACGATTGTGTTTTTATGTTTTAATTAGCGTTTGTGCCAAGCAAAGCCTTTGGGGTCATAGTTGATTTGATATTGTTGAAAAACAGAAACTTTTGCGTCTAGTAAAACAATTTTATTTTTTAACAGAAGCGCAATAAAATCCTGATTTTTGTACACAAGATTGACATACAAATTTTCCATGTTGTCCTAATATTTCAGAATTTTTGGAGTTACAGAAGTATTCGCAGTTTTCAGATTGCTACAAACTGTTCTGTTTTTGACAGATTCTATTTTGTTTGCGTTGTGTGCTTATTTTGATGAATCTATTGTTTGTATTGGAGGGTATAAGCCATGGTAAAGTTGGAATACACTAGACATAATGCAAAAATAAAATATGAATTGGTTTGCCACAGTACTTAGACTAGTGATTTGCTTTGTTATACTAATGGATCTTACGAAGGTTTTCTTGAGTTTTGTGTGATTGAAGTTTTCAAGTTTTGAGTGAGATCGCGATGGATGAAGGAATAAGGAGTAAGAAGAGCCTAAGCTTGGGGATGCCCCATGGCATCCCAAGCCATTATCTAAAAGTGAAGCAAGCAACTAAGCTTGGGGATGCCCTCGAGTGGCATCCCCTCTTTCTGCTAACGACCATTGGTATTTTACTTGGAACTATATTTTTATTCGTCACAAATCATGAGTTTTTCTTGGAGCGTCTTATATTATATGAGTCTTTGTTTCTTTTTATTTTTAGTTTAAGTCAAGTATCCTTGCTGAACACACCTATTTGAGAGAGCCAAAATTATAATATGATTTGTTAGAATTGCTCCATGTGCTTCACTTAAATCTTCTTGAGCTATGGAATTGCTCTAGTGCTTCACTTACATCTTTTTGAGCACGATGTGCTTTATTATTTTTGAAGAAATTCTCTCATGCTTCACTTATATTATTTTGAGAGAAGAAATTTTTATGCTCATGTTCTTCACTTAGATTTGTTTGAGCCATTAAAAACAACATATGAAACTAGTCCCAAAGTGATAGATATTCAAGAGGGATATAATAAAAACTATCGTGGTATGCAACCTAAAATCCTGGGCTGCTGAGTTGAGTTGAAGTTTCCCATCGATATGGATCTGACTCTTCTCTTTGAATTAGTTTCAGTCCTGTGAACCTCTTCACCGAAGCCAAATTCTGAACACCAATGGTTGTGAATTATTTGTACTAAACTTTTAACCTTTCATGATTTCTTAGTTCAGAATATCCTTGAATTGGTTAACTATCAACTTTCAGATATTGTGTTATTATATATCTACTATTAAGAGATCACGTAACTTGCCTTTATATTTTCTACTGTTTATTATATAAATTTTCATGTTCTGCCAAACTAAAAACACTTTTTCACCATATTTGAATTTAATTATTCAATTTTCAAGATAAAAAACTTTTGCTACACTGAACTTCGTGATAAGCCTAGAAAAAGTCTCATTACACCTCAAATTAATTTTTTTGTGGGTAACACTTCAATTTAATTGATTTGCGGCAATTAATAGTATACTGTGATTACTATTTGCATCCATAGTATACTTAATAAATATATATATATGTGGTAGAGTGTTTAGAACACACATCCACGACGAATATCCCAATATGTCTCTAGAGTACTACACAATGAAGCTGGCGTGTAAGTATGTAACTAAATAGAAATTCTTGATTACATGATATATGAAATATGTCTTTCATGTTGTTGGTGTTTTTGAGCTTGATAGTGGACCATGCGTGTGTTCATGCATTCTTTGTATTTACTTTCAAATTGCAAGCATTTGCATGGGGTTGTATATACTTCCGTGTCTCGCACCTAGCTTGCACCCACCATACAATTTTCTCGCTGTTTCATACTTTGCAAGCCTCACTGAGTTGGGGAACGCAGTAATTTCAAAAAAAATCCTACGAACACGCAAGATCTATCTAGGTGCTGCATAGCAACAAGAGGGGAGAGTGTTGCCAACGTAGCCTCGTAGACCGAAAGCCGAAGTGTTTAGTAACACGGTTGATGTAGTCGAACGTCTTTGCGATCCAATCGATCCAAGTAGCGAACGCACGGCACCTCCGTGATCTGCACACATTCAGCTCGGTGATGTCCCTCGTACTCCTGATCCAGGTGAGGTCGAGGGAGAGTTTCGTCAGCACGAGGGCGTGATGACGGTGATGATGAAGTTACCGGCGTAGGGATTCGCCTAAGCACTACAATGATATGATCGAGGTGGAAATATGTGGAGGGGGGCACCGCACACGGCTAAGACAACAGTCAACTTGTGTGTTCTAGGGTGCCCCCTGCCCCCGTATATAAAGGAGCAAGGGGGAGGCCGGTGCTACCTCTTGAGCACTATGTTGGTTTTCCCTTGAAGAGGAAAGGGTGATGCAGCAAACTAGCATAACTATTTCCCTCGGTTTATGAGAACCAAGGTATCAATCCAGTAGGAGGCCTCTATCCAGCATGCATCTAGAGTATTAAGTTCATAAGAACAGAGTAACGCATTAGGTAAGATGACATGATGTAGAGGGATAAACTCAAGCAATATGATATAAACCCCATATTTTTATCCTTGATGGCAACAATACAATATGTGTCGTTTCCCTTTCTGTCACTGGGATCGAGCACCGCAAGATTGAACCCAAAGCTAAGCACTTCTTCCATTGCAAGAAAGATCAATCTAGTAGGCCAAACCAAACTGATAATTCGAAGAGACTTTCAAAGATAACCAATCATACATAAAAGATTTCAGAGAAGAATCAAATATTTTTCATAGATAGACTTGATCATAAACCCACAATTCATCGGATCTCGACAAACACACCGCAAAAAGAGTTACATCGAATAGATCTCCAAGACGATCGAGGAGAACTTTGTATTGAGATTCAAAGAGAGAGAAGAAGCCATCTAGCTAATAACTATGGACCCGAAGATCTGAAGTAAACTACTCACACATCATCGGAAGGGCCATGGAGTTGATGTAGAGGCCCTCCGTGATCGTTGCCCCCTCCGACGGAGCTCCGAAAAAGGCCCCAAGATGGGATCTCTTGGGTACAGAAGGTTGCGGCGGTGGAAATAGGGTTTCGTGGTGCTCCTAGATGTTTTCAGGGTATATGAGTATATATAGGAGGAAGAAGTAGGTCGGTTGAGCCACGAGGGGCCCACGTGGGGGGAGGGCGCGCCCAGGGGGGTAGGCGCGCCCCCTGCCTCGTGGACCCCTCGTCCGTTTCTTGACGTCCACTCCAAGTCCTATGGATCACGTTTGTTCCAAAAATCACATTACCGAAGGTTTCATTCCGTTTGGATTCCGTTTGAAATTCCTTTTCTGCGAAACACTGAAATAGGCAAAAAAAATAGTAATTTGCACTGGGCCTTGGGTTAATAGGTTAGTCCCAAAAATAATATAAAAGTGTAAAATAAAGCCCATTAACATCCAAAACAGATAATATAATAGCATGGAACAATAAAAAATTATAGATACGTTGGAGACGTATCAGCCGGTCGGCCCTATAGGGGCGCGCACCAAGTAGGATTCCTACTAGGAATAGGAATCCTATTCCTAGTAGGTTTCCAACAAGGAAGAGAGGGGGAAGGAAGGAGAGGGAGAGAGGGAGAAGGAAGGAGAGGGGGCGCCGCCCCCTCTTAGTCCAATTCGGACTCCTCA
Organism: Triticum dicoccoides; assembly: GCF_002162155.2. Taxonomy (NCBI): domain Eukaryota; kingdom Viridiplantae; phylum Streptophyta; class Magnoliopsida; order Poales; family Poaceae; genus Triticum; species Triticum dicoccoides. Next base: position 603,307,929 of record NC_041388.1, read on the forward strand.
AGGGGGGGCGGCCAGCCCTAGGCCCTCTCCTCTCTCTCACAAGGCCCATGTTGGCCCATTATTTCCCCCGGGGGTTCCGATAACCCCCCAGCACTCTGATATTTATCCGATGACCCCCGGAGCTCATCTGGTGCCCGAATAACATCGTCCAAAATATCAATCTTTACGTCTCGACTATTTCGAGACTCCTTGTCATGTCTGTGATCACATCCGGGACTCCGAACTACCTTTGATACATCAAAACACATAAACTCATAATACTGATCATCATCGAACGTCAAGCGTGCGGACCCTACGGGTTCGAGAACTATGTAGACATGGTCGAGGCTCACTTCTGGTCAATAACCAATAGCGGAACCTAGATGCTAATATTGGTTCCTACATATTCTACTAAGATCTTTATCGGTCAAACCGCATAACAACATACGTTGTTCCTTTTGTCATTGGTATGTTACTTGCCCGAGATTCGATCGTCGGTATCTCAATACCTAGTTCAATCTCATTACCGGCAAGTCTCTTTACTCGTTTCGTAATGCATCATCCCATAACTAAATCTTTAGTCACAATGCTTGCAAGGCTTATAGTGATGTGCATTACCGAGAGGGCCCGGAGATACCTCTCCGACAATCGGAGTGACAAATCCTAACCTTGATAGATGCCAACTCAACAAACACCATCGGAGACACCTGCAGAGTATCTTTATAATCACCCAGTTACATTGTGACTTTTGATAGCACACTAAGTGTTCCTCCGGTATTTGGGAGTTGCATAATCTCATAGTCATAGGAACATGTATAAGTTATGAAGAAAGCAATAGCAATAAACTAAACGATCATAGTGCTAAGCTAACGGATGGGTCAAGTCAATCACATCATTCTCTAATGATGTGATCCCGTTCATCAAATGACAACTCTTGTCCATGGCTAGGAAACTTAACCATCTTTGATTAACGAGCTAGTCAAGTAGAGGCATACTAGTGATACTCTGTTTGTCTATGTATTCACACATGTACTAAGTTTCTGAATAATACAATTCTAACATGAATAATAAACATTTATCATGATATAAGGAAATATAAATAACAACTTTATTATTGCGTCTAGGGCATATTTCCTTCAGTCTCCCACTTGCACTAGAGTCAATAATCTAGATTACATTGTAATTATTCTAACACCCATGGAGTCTTGGTGTTGATCATGTTTTGATCGTGAGAGAGGCTTAGTCGATGGGTCTGCAACATTCAGATCCGTATGTATCTTGGAAATCTCTATGCCTCCCTCCTTGACTTGGTCGCAGATGGAATTGAAACGTCTCTTGATGTGCTTGGTTCTGTTGTGAAATTTGGATTCCTTTGCCAAGGCAATTGCACCAGTATTGTCACAAAAGATTTTTGTTGGACCCTATGCACTAGGTATGACACCTAGACCGGATATGAACTCCTTCATCCAAACTCCTTCATTTGCTGCTTCTGAAGCAGCTATGTACTCCGCTTCACACGTAGATCCCGTCGCGACGCTCTGCTTGGAACTGCACCAACTAACAACTCCACCATTCAATATATATAAATACGTATCCAGTTTGCGACTTAGAGTCATTCGGATCAGTGTCAAAGCTTGCATCGACGTAACCGTTTATGACGAGCTCTTTTTTACCTCCATAATCGAGAAACATATCCTTAGTCCTTTTCAGGTATTTCAGGATGTTCTTGACCGCTATCCACTGATCCACTCCTGGATTACTTTGGTACCTCCCTGCTAAACTAATAGCAAGGCACACATCAGGTCTGGTACACAACATTGCATACATGATAGAACCTATGGCTAAAGCATAGGGAATGGCTTTCATTTTCTCTCTATCTTCTGCAGTGGTCGGGCATTGGGTCTTACTCAACTTCACACCTTGTAAAACCGGCAAGAACCCTTTCTTTGCTTGATCCATTTTGAACTTCTTCAAAACTTTATCAAGGTATGTGCTTTGTGAAAGTCCAATTAAGCGTCTTGATCTATCTCTATAGATCTTGATGCCCAATATATAAGCAGCTTCACCGAGATCTTTCATTGAAAAATTCTTATTCAAGTATCCTTTTATGCTATTCAGAAATTCAGTATCATTTTCGATCAACAATATGTCATCCACATATAATATCAGAAATGCTACAGAGCTCCCACTCACTTTCTTGTAAATACAGGCTTCTCCAAAAGTTTGTATAAAACCATATGCTTTGATCACACTATCCAAGCGTATATTCCAACTCCGAGAGGCTTGCACCAGTCCATAAATGGATCGCTGGAGCTTGCACATTTTGTTAGCACCTTTTGGATCGACAAAACATTCCGGTTGCATCATATACAACTCTTGTTTAAGATATCCATTAAGGAATGCATTTTTTACATCCATTTGCCAAATTTCATAATCATAAAATGCGGCAATTGCTAACATGATTTGGATGGACTTAAGCATCGCTACGAATAAGAAAATCTCATCGTAGTCAACACCTTGAACTTGTCTAAAACAGTTTTTCGACAATTTGAGCTTTGTAGATAGTAACACTACTATCAGCGTCCGTCTTCCTCTTGAAGATCCATTTATTCTCTATGGCTTGCCGATCATTGGGCAAGTCCACCAAAGTTCATACTTTGTTCTCATACATGGATCCCATCTCATATTTCATGGCCTCAAGCCATTTTGTGGAATCTGGGATCATCATCGCTTCCTCATAGTTTGTAATTTCATCATGGTCTAGTAACATGACTTCCAGTACAGAATTACCGTACCACTCTGGTGTGGATCTTACTCTGGTTGACCTATGAGGTTCGGTAGTAACTTGATCAGAAGTTTTATGATCATCATCATTAGCTTCCTCACTTACTAGTGTAGGAATCACTGGAACTGATTTCTGTGATGAACTACTCTCCAATAAGGGATTAGGTACAATTACCTCATCAAGTTCTACTTTCCTCCCACTCACTTCTTTCGAGAGAAACTCCTCTAGAAAGGATCCATTCTTAGCAACGAATATCTTGCCTTCGGATCTGTGATAGAAGGTGTACCCAACAGTCTCCTTTGGGTATCCTATGAACACACATTTCTCCGATTTGGGTTCCAGCTTATCAGGTTGAAGTTTTTTTCACATAAGCATCGCATCCCCAAACTTTAAGAAATGACAACTTGGTTTTCTTGCCAAACCACAGTTCATATGGTGTCATCTCAACGGATTTATATGGCGCCCTATTTAACGCGAATGCAGCCGTCTCTAAAGCATAACCCCAAAATGATAGCGGTAAATCAGTAAGAGACATCATAGATCGCACCATATCTAATAAAGTGTAGTTACGACGTTCAGACACACCATTACGCTGTGGTGTTCCAGGTGGCGTGAGTTGTTGCGAAACTATTCCGCATTGTTTCAAATGAAGACCAAACTCGTAACTCAAATATTCTCCTCCACGATGAGATCGTAGAAACTTTATTTTCTTGTTACGATGATTTTCCACTTCACTTTGAAATTCTTTGAACTTTTCAAATGTTTTAGACTTATGTTTCATTAAATAGATATACCCATATCTGCTCAAATCATCTGTGAAGGTTAGAAAATAATGCTACACACCACGAGCCTCAACACTCATCGGACCGCTTAATCAGTATGTATTATTTCCAATAAGTTAGTTGCTCGCTCCATTGTTCCGGAGAACGGAGTCTTAGTCATCTTGCCCATGAGGCATGGTTCGCAAGTATCAAGTGATTCCAAAAGCCCATCAGTATGGAGTTTCTTCATGCGCTTTACACCAATATGACCTAAACGGTAGTGCCACAAATAAGTTGCACTATGATTATTAACCTTGCATCTTTTGCTTCAATATTATGAAATATGTGTATCACACTACAATCGAGATTCAATAAACCATTCACCTTGGGTGTATGACCATAGAAGGTTTTATTCATGTAAACAGAACAACATTATTCTCTGACTTAAATGAATAACCATATCGCATTAAACATGATCCACTCATACTCATGCTCAATGCAAACACCAAATAATATTTATTTAGGTCCAATACTAATCCCGAAGGTAGCGGGAGTATGAGATGTTGATCCTATCAACCTTGGAATCACTTCCAACATATATCGTCACCTCGCCCTTAACTAGTCTCTGTTCATTTTGCAACTCCTGTTTCGAGTTACTAATCATAGCAACTGAACCCGTATCAAATACCCAGGGGCTACTATGAACACTAGTAAAGTACACATCAATAACATGTATATCATATATACTTTCATTCACTTTTCCATCCTTCTTATCCGCCAAGTATTTGGGGCAGTTCCGCTTCTAGTGACCATTTCCTTTGCAGTAGAAGCACTCAGTTTCAGGCTTGGGTCTAGCTTTGGGCTTCTTCGTGGGAGTGGCAACTTGCTTGTCATTCTTCTTGAAGTTCCCTTTCTTTCCCTTGCCCTTTTACTTGAAACTAGTGGTCTTGTTAACCATCAACATTTGATGCTTTTCTTCATTTCTACCTTCATCGATTTCAACATCACGAAGAGCTCGGGAATCGTTTTCGTCATCCCTTGCATATTATAGTTCATCACAAAGTTCTAGTAACTTGGTGATAGTGACTAGAGAACTCTGTCAATCACTATTTTATCTGGAAGATTAACTCCCACTTGATTCAAGCGATTGTAGTACTCAAACAATCTGAGCACATGCTCACTGGCTGAGCTATTCTCCTCCATCTTGTAGGCAAAGTACTTGTCAGAGGTCTCATACCTCTCGACTCGGGCATGAGTCCGAAATACCAATTTCAGCTCTTGGAACATCTTATATGCTCCGTTGCATTCAAAACGTTTTTGAAGTCCCGGTTCTAAGCCGTAAAGCATGGCGCACTAAACTATCAAGTAGTTATCATACCGAGCTTGCCAAACGTTCATAACGTCTGTATCTGCTCCTGCAATAGGTCTGTCACCTAGCGGTGCATCAAGGACATAATTCTTCTGTGCAGCAATGAGGATAATCCTCAGATCACGGACCAAGTACGCATCATTGCTACTATCATCTTTTAACTTATTTTTCTTTAGGAACGTATCAAAAATAAAACGGGGAAGCTATACGCGAGCAATTGATCTACAACATAGATATGCAAATACTATCAGGACTAAGTTCATGATAAATTTAAGTTCAATTAATCATATTACTTAAGAACTCCCACTTAGATAGACATCCCTCTAGTCATCTAAATGATCACGTGATCCAAATCAACTAAACCATGTCTGATCATCACGTGAGATGGAGTAGCTTTCAATGGTGAACATCACTATGTTGATCATATCTTCTATATGATTCACGTTCGACCTTTCGGCCTTAGTGTCCGAGGCCATATTTGCATATGCTAGGCTCATCAAGTTTAACTCAAGTATTCTACATGTGCAAAACTGGCTTGCACCCATTGTATGTGAACGTAGAGATTATCACACTCGATCATCACATGGTGTCCAGCATGAAGAACTGTCGCAACGGTGCATACTCAGGGAGAACACTTATACCTTGAAATTTTAGTAAGGGGTCATCTCATAATGCTACCGTCGTACTAAGCAAAATAAGATGCATAAAAGATAAACATCACATGTAATCAAAATATGTGACATGATATGGCCACCATCATATTGCACCTTTGATCTCCATCTCCAAAGTACCGTCATGATCTCTATCGTCACCATGATCTCCATCATCTTGATCTTTATCAACATGTCATCACATGGTCATCTCATCAACTATTGCTTTTGCAACCATTGCTATCGCATAGCGATAAAGTAAAGCAATTATATGGCGCTTGCATCTAATGCAATAAACAGACAACCATAAGGCTCCTGCCAGTTGTCGATAACTTTAATAAAACATGATCCTCTCATACAACAATTTATATAACCACGTCTTGACCATATCACATCACAACATGCCCTGCAAAAACAAGTTAGATGTCCTCTACTTTGTTGTTGCAAGTTTTACGTGGCTGCTATGGGCTTAGCAAGAACTGTTCTTACCTACGCATCAAAAAAACCACAACGCAGTATAGTGATTGTTTTTTTATCTTCAGAAAGAACCCTGTTCATTGAATCCAATTCAACTAAAGTTGGAGAAATAGACACCCACTAGCCACCATTGTGCGAAGCACGTCGGTAGAACCAGTCTCGCGTAAGCGTACGCGTAATGTCGGTCTGAGCCGCTTCATCCAACAATACCACTGAACCGAGAATCTACTAGTGACGGCAAGAAATATGTATATACCCACGCCCACAACTCCTTTGTGTTCTACTCATGCATATAACATCTACGCATAGACCTAGCTCGGATGCCACTGTTGGGGAACGCAGTAATTTCAAAAAAATTCCTACGAACACGCAACATCTATCTAGGTGATGCATAGCAACGAGAGGGGAGAGTGTTGTCCACGTACCCTCGTACACCGAAAGCGGAAGTATTAGTAACGCGGTTGATGTAGTCGAACGTCTTCGCGATCCAACCGATCCAAGTACCGAACGCATGGCACCTCCACGATCTGCACATGTTCAGCTCGGTGACGTCCCTCGTACTCTTGATCCAGCTGAGGCCAAGGGAGAGTTTCATCAGCACGACAGCTGATGACGGTGATGATGAAGTTACCGGCGCAGGGCTGCGCCTAAGCACTACAACGATATGACTGAGGTGGAAATCTGTGGAGGGGGGCACCGCACACGGCTAACACAACTATCAACTTGTGTGTTCTAGGTTGCCCCCCTACCCCCGTATATAAAGGAGCAAGGGGGAGGCCGGTCGGCCCTATAGGGGCGCGCCCCAAGTAGGATTCCTACTAGGAATAGGAATCCTATTCCTAGTAGGTTTCCAACAAGGAAGAGAGGGGGAAGGAAGGAGAGGGAGAAGGAGGGAGAGGGAGAAGGAAGGAGAGGGGGGCGCCGCCCCCTCCTAGTCCAATTCGGACTCCTCAAGGGGAAGGGGCATGGCCAGCCCTAGGCCCTCTCCTCTCTCTCTCTCAAGGCCCATGTTGGCCCATTAGTTCCCCTAGGGGTTCCGATAACCCCTGGAACTCTGATATTTATCCGCTGACCCTCGGAACTCATCCGGTGTCCGAATAACATCGTCCAATATATCAATCTTTACCTCTCGACAATTTAGAGACTCCTCGTCATGTCCGTGATCACATCCGGGACTCCGAACTACGTTCGGTATATCAAAACACATAAACTCATAATACCGATCGTCATCGAACGTTAAGCATGCGGACCCTACGGGTTCGAGAACTATGTAGACATGGCCGAGACTCACTTCTGGTCAATAACCAATAGCGGAACCTGGATGCTCATATTGGTTCCTACATATTCTACGAATATCTTTATCGGTCAAACCGCATAACAACATATGTTGTTCCTTTTGTCATCGGTATGTTACTTGCCCAAGATTTGATCGTCGGTATCTCAATACCTTGTTCAATCTCATTACCGGCAAGTCTCTTTACTCGTTTCGTAATGCATCATCCTGTAACTAACTCATTAGTCACATTGCTTGCAAGGCTTATAGTGATGTGCATTACCGAGAGGGCCCAGAGATACCTCTCTGACAATCGAAGTGACAAATCCTAATCTCGATCTATGCCAACTCAACAAACACCATCGGAGACACCTGTAGAGCATCTTTATAATCACGCAGTTACGTTGTGACGTTTGATAGCACACTAAGTGTTCCTCCGATATTCGGGAGTTGCATAATCTCATAGTCATAGGAACATGTATAAGTTATGAAGAAAGCAATAGCAATAAACTAAACGATCATAGTGCTAAGCTAATGGATGGGTCAAGTCAATCACATCATTCTCTAATGATGTGATCCCGTTCATCAAATGACAACTCTTGTCCATGGCTAGGAAACTTAACCATCTTTGATTAACGAGCTAGTCAAGTAGAGGCATACTAGCGACATTGTGTTTGTCTATGTATTCACACATGTACTAAGTTTCCGGTTAATACAATTCTAGCATGAATAATAAACATTTATCATGATATAAGGAAATATAAATAACAACTTTATTATTGCCTCTAAGGCATATTTCCTTCACACTGGGCCAGGCCCGATGGATGCAACAAGAGGCTTGATGACCCACAAGTATAGGGGATCGCAACAGCTTTCGAGGGTACAGTATTCAACCCAAATTTATTGATTCGACACAAGGGGGAGCCAAAGAATATTCTCAAGTATTAGCAGCTGAGTTGTCAATTCAACCACACCTGGAAACTTAGTATCTGCAGCAAGTGTTTAGTAGCACAGTAATATGATAGTGGTGGTAGGAGAAACAAAAATAACGACAGCAAAAGTAATGTTTTTGGTATTTTGTAGTGATTGTAATAGTAGCAGCGGGAAAGTAAATAAGCGTAAACCAGTATATGGAAAACTCGTAGGCACCGGATCAGTGATGGATAATTATGCCGGATGTGGTTCATCATGTAACAGTCATAACATAGGGTGACACAGAACTAGCTCCAATTCATCAATGTAATGTAGGTATGTATTCCGTATAAAGTCATACATGCTTATGGAAAAGAACTTGCATGCCATCTTTTGTCCTACCCTCCTGTGGCAGCGGGTTCCTATTGGAAACTAAGGGATATTAAGGCCTCCTTTTAATACAGAACCGGAACAAAGCATTAGCACATAGTGAATACATGAACTCCTCAAACTATGGTCATCACCGGGAGTGGTCCCGATTATTGTCACTTCGGGGTTGCCGGATCATAACACATAGTAGGTGACTATAGACTTGCAAGATAGGATCAAGAACTCACATATATTCATGAAAACATAATAGGTTCAGATCTAAAATCATGGCACTCGGGCCCTAGTGACAAGCATTAAGCATGGAAAAGTCATAGCAACATCAATCTCAGAACATAATGGATACTAGGGATCAAACCCTAACAAAACTAACTCGATTACATGATAAATCTCATCCAACCCATCACTGTCCAGCAAGCCTACAATGGAATTACTCATGCACGGCGGTGAGCATCATGAAATTGGTGATGGAGGATGGTTGATGATGACGACGGCGACGAATCCCCCTCTCCGGAGCCCCGAACGGACTCCAGATCAGCCCTCCCGAGAGGTTTTAGGGCTTGGCGGCGGCTCCGTATCGTAAAACGCGATGATTTCTTCTCTCTGATTTTTTTCTCTCCGAAAGCAAATATATAGAGTTGGAGTTGGCGTTGGAAGGCATCCAAGGGGACCACGAGGTAGGGGGCGCGCCCCCACCCTCGTGAGAAGGGTGTGGGCCCCCTGGTCTTCATCTTTGGCGTGGATTTTTATTATTTTTTCTAAGATGTTCCGTGGAGTTTCAGGTCATTCCGAGAATATTTGTTTTCTGCACATAAAACAACACCATGGCAATTCTGCTGAAAACAGCGTCAGTCCGGGTAAGTTCCATTCAAATCATACAAGTTAGAGTCCAAAACAAGGGCAAAAGTGTTTGGAAAAGTATATACGACGGAGACATATCAACTCCCCCAAGCTTAAACCCTTGCTTGTCCTCAAGCAATTCAGTTGACAAACTGAAAGAAAGAAAGAAAAACTTTTACAAACTCTGTTTGCTCTTGTTGTTGTAACTATGTCAAGCCAGCATTCAAGTTTTCAGCATAGATCATAACTAACCATATTTGCAATAATTCTCAGGTCTCATAATTACTCATATCAATAGCATAATCAACTAGCAAGTCATAATAATAAATCTCGGATGACAACACTTTCTCAAAACAATCATAATATGATATAACAAGATGGTATCTTGCTAGCCCTTTCTGAGACCGCAAAACATAAATGCAGAGCACCTTTAAAGATCAAGGACAGACTAGACATTGTAATTCATGGTAAAAGAGATCCAATCATAGTCATACCCAATATAAATTAACAACGATGAATGCAAATGACAGTTGTGCTCTCCAGCTAGTGCTTTTTAATAAGAGGGTGATGACTCAACGTAAAAATTAATGGATAGGCCCTTCGCAGAGGGAAGCCGGGATTTGTAGAGGTTCCAGAGCTCGGTTTTGAAATAGATATGAATTGTATTTTGAGCGATATACTTTCATTATCAACGTAACAACTAAGAGATGGCGATATCTTCCATGCTAAACACATTATAGGAGGTTCCCAAATAGAATGGTAAAGCTTATACTCCCCCTCCACCAACAAGCATCAATCCATGGCTTGCTCGAAACAACGAGTGCCTCCAACATACATCAGGTCCCAGGGGAGTTTTGTTTGCAATTAATTTTGATTTATTTTGCATAAAGCATGGGACTGGGCATCCCGGTGACCAGCCATTTATCTCGTGAGTGAGGAGCGGAGTCCACTCCTCTTGAGAATAACCCGCCTAACATGGAAGATAAGGACAGCGTTGGTTGATACATGAGCTATTTGAGCATACAAAATAGAATGTTTATTTGAAGGTTTAGAGTTTGGCACATACAAATTTACTTGGAACGGCAGGTAGATACCGCATATAGGAAGGTATAGTGGACTCATATGGAATAACTTTGGGGTTTAAGGGATTGGATGCACAAGTAGTATTCCCACTTAGTACAAGTGAAGGCTAGCAAAAGACTGGGAAGCGACCAACTAGAGAGCGACAACAGCCATGTACATGCATTAAAATTAATAAACATTGGATGCAAGCATGAGTATGATATAATCCACCATGAACATAAATATCGTGAAGGCTATGTTGATTTTGTTTCAACTACATGCTTGAACATGTGCCAAGTCAAGTCACTTAAATCATTCAAAGGAGGATACCACCCCATCAGACCACATCATAACCATCTCAATAGCATGTTGGCACACAAGGTAAATCATTATAACTCATAGCTAATCAAGCATGGCACAAGCAACTATGATCTCTAATTGTCATTGCAAACATGTTTATTCATAATAAGCTGAATCAAGAATGAGGGGCTCATCATATTTACAAAAACAAAAGAGGTCGAGTTCATACCAGCTTTTCTCATCTCAGTCAGCCCATCATATATCATCATAATTGCCTTTCACTTGCACGACCGAACAGTGTGAATAATAATAAGAGTGTACGTGCATTGGACTAAGCTGGAATCTGCGAGTATTCAATAAACAGGAGAAGACAAAGCAATATGGGCTCTTGGTTAAATCAACAATAATGCATATAAGAGCCACTTCAACAATTTAATTATGGTCTTCTCCTATTGACCACCAAAGAAAAGAAAAGAAATACAACTATTTACACGGGAAAGCTCCCAACAAGCAAAAGAAGAACGGGAAATATTTTTGGGTTTTCTTTTTAATTATTGCTACTACAGCAGAAAATAAACTACTACTAATTTTTTTTGTTTTTTTCTTAAGGTTTAACAAACACACAAGAAGAAAGCAGGAAAAAGAAAATAAATTAGCATGGATATTACAGTGAAAAAGTATGAGCACCGACATCTAGCAATGAGTGTGTGTGAACATAAATGTAATATCAGTGAGAAATACGTACTCCCCCAAGCTTAGGCTTTTGGCCTAAGTTGGTCTATGGCCACGGCTGGCCTGGCGGATATCCATAATAATAGTTGTTGGGGTCGTACTGTGATGAGGAAGAATAGTTGGGATCATACTGATGTGCAGCGGTTATCGCCTGCTAAGCTGCAGCGTGGAGTCGAGCTGCCTCCGCTCTCCTCTCGTACTCTTCTGCCTCCTCTCTAGTAATAACATATCTTCTTTTTGTCTGTGAATCAAAGAAGGTAGGAGCAGGGAGATCGAAAATCACAGCAAAAGTGGCTGGAACTCGTGCTTGAGTTGGTTTTTCGGGTTTGTGTGAGACAGAGGAAAAAGATGGGTGCTGGGATAAGTGGAGGAGGGCCACAGTGGGCCCACGAGGCAGGGGGCGCGCCCTAGAGGGGGGGCGCCCACCACCCTCGTGGCCAGGTGGCAGCTCCTCCTGCGGTAATTTTTGCACAGTAAATCCTCAAATATTCCCGAAAAAATCATATTAAATTGGCATGTCATTCTGAGGACTTTTATTTTCGGGATATTTTTATATTGCACGGGTAAGTCATGAAACAAATAGAAAAATGCTATTTTTACTTTATTTAATATAAATAACAGAAAGTATAGAGAGGGTACAGAAGTTTGTGCTTCTAGTTTCATCCATCTCATGCTCATCAAAAAGAATCCACTAACAAGGTTGATCAAGTCTTGTTAACAAACTCATTCCGATAATCATGAAACCGGAGAAATTTCGAATAACACTAAGTTACCTCAACGGGGATATGCACATCCATAATAATAAGTATATCATATTTCTTCTTGACAGTAGGAAGAGGCAATTCAAAACCTCCAAATATAATCGATGGAATTTTTCCAATAGAGTTGATACTATGAACTTGAGGTTGTTTCCTCGGAAAGTGTACCGTATGCTCATTACCATGAACATGAAAAGTGACATTGCCTTTGTTGCAATCAATAACAGCCCCTGCAGTATTAACAAAAGGTCTTCCAAGAATAATAGACATACTATCATCCTCGGGAATATCAAGAATAACAAAGTCCGTTAAAATAGTAACATTTGCAACCACAACAGGCACATCCTCACAAATACCGACAGGTATAGCAGTTGATTTATTAGCCATTTGCAAAGATATTTCGGTAGGTGTCAGCTTATTCAAGTCAAGTCTATGATATAAAGAGAGAGGCATAACATTAACACCGGCTCCAAGATCACATAAAGCAGTTTTAATATAATTTCTTTTAATGGAGCAAGGTATAGTAGGTACTCCGGGATCTCCAAGTTTCTTTGGTATTCCACCCTTAAAAGTATAATTAGCAAGCATGGTGGAAATTTCAGCTTCCGGTATCTTTCTTTTATTAGTAATGATATCCTTCATATATTTAGCATAAGGATTTTTTTTGAGCACATCAGTTAATCTCATACGCAAAAAGATAGGCCTAATCATTTCAGCAAAACGCTCAAAATCCTCGTCATCCTTTTTCTTGGATGGTTTCGGAGGAAAAGGCATGGGTTTCTGAACCCAAGGTTCCCTTTCTTTACCATGTTTCCTAGCAACAAAGTCTCTTTTATCATAACGTTGATTCTTTGATTGTGGGTTATCAAGATCAACAACAGGTTCAACTTCTACATCATTGTCATTACTAGGTTGAGCATCATCATGAACATCATCATTAATATTTTCATTAGGTTCATGTTCATTACCAGATTGTGTTTCAGCATCAGACATAGATCTATCATTTGGATTATCAGGTGGTTCAGCAATAGGTTCACTAGAAGTTTGCACAGTTCTATCATTTTTCTTCTTGTTCTTTTTAGAAGAACTAGGAACATCAATAATATTTCTTTGAGAATCTTGCTCGATTCTCTTAGGGTGGCCTTCAGGATACAAAGGTTCCTGAGTCATTCTACCAGTTCTAGTAGCCACTCTAACAGCATAATCATTTTTCTTACTATTCATTTCATCAAGCACTTCTTTTTGAGCCTTAAGTACTTGTTCTACTTGAGTGGTAACCATAGAAGCATGTTTGCTAACAAGTTTAAGTTCACCTTTAATATCAGCCATATAATCACCCAAGCGTCTAATCATATAAGTATTTTCTTTTAATTATCTACCAAAATAAGCTTTGAAGTCGTCTTGCTTAAGCATAAAGTTATCAAACTCATCCAAGCACTGACTAGCAATTTTAGTAGGAGGGACTTCAGCTTTATCATATCTATAGAGAGAATTTACCTTTACTACCTGTGTCGGGATATCGGGATCAGGAGGTTCTTCAGTAAATAAAGAATTAAGATCATATGTTTCTTCAATAGGCGGTATATTAAGACCATGTATTTCTTCAATAGGAGGTAAATTCTTAACATCTTCAGCTTTAATACCTTTTTCTTTCATAGATTTCTTTGCCTCTTGCATATCTTTGGGACTGAGAAATAGAACACCTCTCTTATTCGGAGTTGGTTTAGGAATAGGTTCAGTAATTGGAGCAGGAGTTGGCTCAGGAGCTGGCTCAGGAGGTGCCCAATTATTTTCATTTGTCAACATATTATTCAATAGGATTTCAGCTTCATCCTGTGTTCTTTCCTTGAAAAGAGGACCAGCACAACTATCCAGGTAATCTCTGGAAGCATCGGTTAGTCCATTATAAAAGATATCAAGTATTTTAGGTTTCTTAAGAGGATGACCAGGCAAAGCATTAAGTAACTTGAGAAGCCTCCCCCAAGCTTGTGGGAGACTCTCTTCTTTAATTTGCACGAAGTTGTATATTTCCCTCGAAGCAGCTTGTTTCTTATGAGCAGGGAAATATTTAGCAGCGAAGTAATAAATCATATCCTGGGGACTACGCACACAACCAGGATCAAGAGAATTAAACCATATCTTAGCATCACCCTTTAATGAGAACGGAAATATTTTGAGTATATAGAAGTAACGCGATCTCTCATCGTTAGTGAACAGGGCAGCTATATCATTTAACTTAGTAAGATGTGCCACAAGAGTTTCAGATTCATAGCCATAGAACGGATCAGATTCGACCAAAGTAATTATATCAGGATCAACAGAGAATTCATAATCCTTATCAGGAACACAAATAGGTGAAGTAGCAAAAGCAGGGTCGGGTTTCATTTTATCTCTAAGTGATTCTTTGTTCCATTTAACTAATAACCTCTTAAGCTCATATCTATCTTTGCAAGGTAAAATAGTGGCAGAAGATTCCATATCAAAAAGATAGCCCTCAGGAATAACAGGCATATTTTCATCATCACTATCATCATCGTATTCAGATTCAATAATTTCTTTTTCTCTAGCCCTAGCAATTTGTTCATCAAGAAATTCACTAAGGGGCACAGTAGTATCAGGCATTGAAGCAGTTTCATCATAAGTATCATGCATAGCAGAAGTGGCATCATCAATAACATGCGACATATCAGAACGAATAGCAGAAGCAGGTGTAGGTGTCGCAAACTTACTCATAACAGAAGGTGAATCAAGTGCAGAGCTAGATGGCAGTTCCTTACCTCCCCTCGTAGTTAAGGGATAGATCTTGGTTTTTGGATCTCTCAAGTTATTCATAGTTTCCAGCAGATATAAATCCCAAGTGACTCAAAGAATAGAGCTATGCTCCCCGGCAACGGCGCCAGAAATTTGTCTTGATGACCCACAAGTATAGGGGATCGCAACAGCTTTCGAGGGCAGAGTATTCAACCCAAATTTATTGATTCGACACAAGGGGAGCCAAAGAATATTCTCAAGTATTAGCAGCTGAGTTGTCAATTCAACCACACCTGGAAACTTAGTATCTGCAGCAAGTGTTTAGTAGCACAGTAATATGATAGTGGTGGTAGCAGCAACAAAAGTAAAGACAGCAAAAGTAATGTTTTTGGTATTCTGTAGTGATTGTAACAGTAGCAGCGGGAAAGTAAATAAGCGTAAACCAGTATATGGAAAACTCGTAGGCATCGGATCAGTGATGGATAATTATGCCGGATGTGGTTCATCATGTAACAGTCATAACATAGGGTGACACAGAACTAGCTCCAATTCATCAACGTAATGTAGGCATGTATTCCGTATATAGTCATACGTGCTTATGGAAAAGAACTTGCATGACATCTTTTGTCCTGCCCTCCCGTGGCAGCGGGGTCCTATTGGAAACTAAGGGATATTAAGGCCTCCTTTTAATAGAGAACCGGAACAAAGCATTAGCACATAGTGAATACATGAACTCCTTAAACTATGGTCATCACCGGGGTGGTCCCGATTATTGTCACTTCGGGGTTGCCGGATCATAACACATAGTAGGTGACTATAGATGTCGGGTGGTAGGTGCGACATATGCCAACGGGTGGCTTATCATTGTGGGAGCCAGTAAGACGTCGCCGGTGCCTGGAAACAGGATGAGGCGAAGACATGCACGCTGACGAATCTTACCCAGCTTCGGGGCTCTCCGTGGAGATAACACCCCTACTGCTGCTCTGCGGGGTCTCTGCATGATCACTAGAGGGACAAGTAGTTACACAATGCTCCTTGAGCTGTTCGGTGGGAGGAGGAAGAAGGGCACGGCTAGCTTGCTTCTTCTCCTTGTGTGGTGTCTAAAACTAGCAGGGATCCAACCCTTTGCATGGGTGTCCCGGGGGGTTTATATAGGCCTACCCCCCGGGGGTACAATGGTAATCCGGCTGGGCGCGGGGCCCAGCCATCTGTGACTACGCTCGCCGGCTTCTGCGCCGACTGCTGGGGCCCGCCGGCTGGTGGGTCCCGCCGGCTGCCAACTCCTTGGCAACAGGCAGGCCCCACTGCCAAGGGTCTTGTCGGTGGCTGGTTACTGTTGCCTCAACCTGATGACGAGGGCTTCGTCAAGGTAAGCATGGTTACAGTGTCGCCGTCCGGCGGGCGATCGTTGTAGCCTTACCGCGTCTTGTCTCCTTAATGGGGCATCTCCTTCGAGGGGGGAAGCGAGCCGGCTACGGGGAGCCGGCCCTGTCTCGGGCCGACTAAGGGAGGCCAGGCCGCCTTCAGGTGTCTCTCTGCCTGAAGGGGCCCACCGCCCGTGGGCCGTACTGGTAACCCGTCGTGGATGACATCAGGGTCAGTGTGGAAACAGTGCCGCGCCGGACGGGTCATGGCCACCCGTACGGTGCACTGTGCCAGGCGTGCTTCGAGATTCGGGGGTGGCAGGCTTCACTGTAGCCACACCCCGTCACATCGCCGCTAGGTGGATGCAAACTTTGAGGGTACGGTCTCGACCGCTTTATGGGAGCCGGCTTCTTGGAGTCGGCCTCCTCGCGGCCGGCTTCTCGAAGTTGGCCCTCCCATGGCTTTCTTCATGAGGGCTAAAGTCGGGCCGCCTTCCGAAAGCCGGCCTGGGTGACAGCCAGCAAGGGGAAGGCGGCCCCATGTCTTGGATTCTTGAGAGCCGGACGGGCTCGTAATTTTTTCAGAAGGGCCAGGGGAAGCCGGCTAGGCTACCCATGGCTATTTACTCCGACAGTAGTCCCCGAAGCTGATCGAGCTTCGAGGCGGACAAAGGGACGAGAAGCTTGGTCAGCTTCCTATCCTGAAGAGCCGGCTTTGTTGGTGTATGCCGATTTCGGGGAGCCCTGCGTCTTGCAGGCGGGAAAGTGGTCGACCCGCATGCTGACCGCGGGCCCTCCCGCGGGCCACGTGGCAGCAAGACCCTGCCAGCGCACGCGCGCGACGGGACACCGCCGCAGGCCCGGGCCTGCCACTCCTAGGCCTCGGCCCGAACGCTGATCTTCTACGGCCCAGGTGGACCGCTCGCCTTCCCGTGGCGATTTTATTTCACCGTTAGGGCGCAATAAACGCGGGACATGGGGGAGTGGGCACGATCGATCCCCACGTTTCCCCACGCCGTGCCTCCTCGGCTCCGCCATGCGAGCCTATAAGTAGGGGGAGGAGGGGGAGAGACAGAGGTTTGCACGCTCTCTCTCGCTCCGCCCCTTCTCGTCCTCCTTTCTTCCTCTCGTTGCCGCCGCAGCCTCCCGTCTCAGCGCCGCCGCGCCGCCACATCGTCTTGCTCCCATGGCGTTGTCGAGCTCGTGGGATGGCTCCAACGTCCATGAGGACCATGTTGAGTTCCTCCGCCAGACTCGGCGCCTGCCCGACGCCAACCTCGTGCGGGTCCGCCTGGCGCCAGAGACGGAGATCTCGCCGGCACTGGAGGAGGGCGAGCGGGTCGTCTTCCACTCGCACTTCCTGCGCGGCTTCGGCCTTCCGGCGAGCGGATTCCTGCGCTCCTTCCTCGAGTTCTACAATCTTCAGCCGCATCACCTCACGCCCAACGCGGTCATGCTGCTGTCGGCCTTCGTCTCTCTCTGCGAAGGTTTCTTGGGGCTGCTCCCCACGCTGGAGCTCTAGGGGGAATTCTTCCAGAGCAAACTCGGCACCGTCGTCGCAGGCGTGCCCGCCCCCTGTGGGGCCTACATCGCCATGAGGAGGTCGGGCGAGAACAACCCATTCCCGTCCATCCCCCTAATCCAGTCGGTGAAGATCTGGCAGAAGTCGTACTTCTACGTGAAGAACGTCGCCGAGCAAAGAGACCACGTCAACCTGCCGGCTTACGTAGCCGGCCCGCCGGCTGGGAGGCATCCCTCATGGAGTTTCCGGTCCAGGTCACTGTCTCAGGCCGGGAATGCTGCCGTCTCCCGCCTTCTGTTGGGGAACGTAGCAGAAATTCAAAATTTTCCTACGTGTCACCAAGATCTATCTATGGAGAGACCAGCAACGAGTAGAAAGAGAGTGCATCTACATACCCTTGTAGATCGCTAAGCGGAAGCGTTCAAGTGAACCGGGTTGATGGAGTCGTACTCGTCGTGATTCAAATCACCGATGATCCTAGTGCCGAACGGACGGCACCTCCGCGTTCAACACACGTACAGCCCGGTGACGTCTCCCACGCCTTGATCCAGCAAGGAGAGAGGGAGAGGTTGAGGAAGACTCCATCCAACAGCAGCACAACGGCGTGGTGGTGGTGGAGGAGCGTGGCAATCCAGCAGGGCTTCGCCAAGCACCATGGGAGAGGAGGAGTAGGGAGAGAGGTAGGGTTGTGCCAGAACTTCGTGTATAGATCCCATGCGCCTCCCCACTATATATAGGGGTGGAGGGGCTGGTTTCTTGCCCTCCAAGTCCATTGGGGCGTTGGCCAAGGTGGGAGGAAAGAAATCTCATTATTTCCTTCCCCACCGATTGTTATCCCCCCTTTTTAGGGATCTTGATCTTATCCCTTCGGGATATGATCTTATTCCTTCTAAGGGGGGATCTTGGTGCGCCTTGACCAGGGGTGTGGGGCCTTGCCCCCACTACCCACGTCCATGTGGGCCCCCCCATGCAGGTGGGCCCCACTCCGGAACCTTCTAGAACCTTCCCGGTACAATACCGAAAAATCCCAAACATTTTCCGGTGGCCAAAATAGGACTTCCCATATATAAATCTTTACCTCCGGACCATTCCGGAACTCCTCGTGACATGCGGGATCTCATCCGGGACTCCGAACAACATTCGGTAACCACATACAAACTTCCTTTATAACCCTAGCGTCATCGAACCTTAAGTGTGTAGACCCTACGGGTTCGGGAGACATGTAGACATGACCGAGACGTTTTCCGGTCAATAACCAACAGCGGGATCTGGATACCCATGATGGCTCCCACATGTTCCACGATGATCTCATCGGATGAACCACGATGTCAAGGACTTAATCAATCCCGTATTCAATTCCCTTTGTCTATCGGTATGTTACTTGCCCGAGATTCGATCGTCGGTATCCAATACCTTGTTCAATCTCGTTACCGGCAAGTCACTTTACTCGTTCCGTAACACATCATCCCGTGATCAACTCCTTGGTCACATTACGCATATGATGATGTCCTACCGAGTGGGCCCAGAGATACCTCTCCGTTTACACGGAGTGACAAATCCCAGTCTCGATCCGCATAAAACAATAGATACTTTCGGAGATACCTGTAGTGCACCTTTATAGTCACCCAGTTACGTTGTGACGTTTGATACACCCAAAGCACTCCTACGGTATCCAGGAGTTACACGCTCTCATGGTCGAAGGAAGAGATACTTGACATTGGCAAAGCTCTAGCAAATGAACTACACGATCTTTTGTGCTAGTCTTAGGATTGGGTCTTGTCCATCACATCATTCTCCTAATGATGTGATCCCGTTATCAATGACATCCAATGTCCATAGCCAGGAAAACATGACTATCTGTTGATCACAACGAGCTAGTCAACTAGAGGCTCACTAGGGACATATTGTGGTCTATGTATTCACACGTGTATTACGATTTCCGGATAATACAGTTATAGCATGAATAAAAGACAATTATCATGAACAAGGAAATATAATAATAATACTTTTATTATTGCCTCTAGGGCATATTTCCAACAGTCTCCCACTTGCACTAGAGTCAATAATCTAGTTCACATCACCATGTGGTTAACACTCACAGGTCACATCGCCATGTGACTAATACCCAAGAGTTTACTAGAGTCAGTAGTCTAGTTCACATCACTATGTGATTAACACTCAATGAGTTTTATGTTTGATCATGTTGCTTGTGAGAGAGGTTTTAGTTAACGGGTCTGAACCTTTCAAATCCGTGTGTGCTTTACAAATCTCTATGTCATCTCCTAGATGCAGCTACCACGCTCTATTTGGAGCTATTCCAAACAACTGTTCTACTTGGAGCTATTCTAAATTATTGCTCCATTATATGTATCCGGTCTCTCTACTCAGAGCTATCCGGATAGGTGTCAAGCTTGCATCATCGTAACCTTTACGACGAACTCTTTTACCACCTCCATAATCGAGAAAATTCCTTAGTCCACTAGTTACTAAGGATAACTTTGACCGCTGTCCTGTGAGCCATTCTTGGATCACTCTTGTACCCCTTGACTGACTCATGGCAAGGCACACTTCAGGTGCGGTACACAGCATAGCATACTGAAGAGCCTACGTCTTAAGCATAGGGGACGACCTTCGTCCTTTCTCTCTATTCTGCCGTGGTCGAGCTTTAAGTCTTAACTTCGTACCTTACAACTCAGGCAAGAACTCCTTCTTTGACTGGTCCATCTTGAACACCTTCAAGATCATGTCAAGGTATGTGCTCATTTGAAAGTATCATTAAGCATTTTGATCTATCCTTATAGATCTTGATGCTCAATGTTCAAGTAGCTTAATCCAGGCTTTCCATTGAAAAACACTTTCAAAATAACCCTATATGCTTTCCAGAAATTCTACGTCATTTCTGATCAACAATATGTCAACAACATATACTCATCAGAAATTCTATAGTGCTCCCACTCACTTCTTTGGAAATACAAGTTTCTCATAAACTTTGTACAAACCCAAAATTTTTGATCATCATCAAAGCATACATTCCAACTCCGAGATGCTCACTCCAGTCCTTAGAAGGATTGCTGGAGCTTTGCATACTTATTAGCATCTTTCGGGATTGACAAAACCTTCCGGTTGTATCACATACAACCTTTCCTCATTAAAATCGTCGAGGAAACAATGTTTTGACATCCTATCTGCAAGATTTCATAAATAATGCAGTAATCGCTAATATAATTCCAATAGACTCTTAGCATCGCTACGAGTGAGAAAATCTCATCATAGTCAACTCCTTGAACTTGTCGGAAAACATCTTAACGACAAGTCGAGCTTTCTTAATGGTGACATTTACCATCATTGTCCGTCTTCCTTTTGAAATCCATCTGTACTCATTAGCCTTACGACCATCGAGCCGTTCTGCCAAAGTCTACACTTTGTTTTCATACATGAATCCTCTCTCGGATTTTATGGTCTCAAGCCATTTATCGGAATCCGGGCCCACCATCGCTTCTCCATAGCTCGTAGGTTCATTGTTGTCTAGCAACATGACCTTCAAGACAGGATTACGTACCACTCTGAAGTAGTACGCATCCTTGTCATCCTACGAGGTTTGGGAGTGACTTGATCCGAAGTTTCATGATCAATATCATAAGCTTCCACTTCAATTGGTGTAGGTGCCACAGGAACAACTCCCTGTGCCCTGTCACACACTAGTTGAAGAGACGGTTCAATAACCTCATCAAGTCTCCACCATCCTCCCAGTCAATTCTTTCGAGAGAAACTTTTCCTCGAGAAAGGACCCGATTCTAGAAACAATCCATATTGCTTTCGGATCTGAATTAGGAGGTATACCCAACTGTTTTGGGTTTCCTATGAAGATGCATTTTATCCGCTTTGGGTTCGAGCTTATCAACCTGAAACTTTTTCATATAAGCGTCGCAGCCCCAAACTTTTAAGAAACGACAACTTAGGTTTCTCTAAACCATAATTCATACGGTGTCATCTCATCGGAATTACGTGGTGCCCTATTTAAAGTGAATGTGGTTGTCTCTAATGCCTAACCCATGAACGATAGTGGTAATTCGATAAGAGACATCATGGTACGCACCATATCCAATAGGGTGCAACTATGATGTTCGGACACACCATCACATTATGGTGTTCCAGGCGGTATTAATTGCGAAACAATTTCCACAATGTCTTAATTGTGTGCCAAAACTCGTAACTCAGATATTCATCTCTATGATCATATCATAGACATTTTATCCTCTTGTCACAATGATCTGCTACTTCACTCTGAAATTACTTGAACCATTCAATAATTCAGACTTGTGTTTCATCAAGTAAATATACTCAACATTTACTCCAATCATCTGTGAAGTAAGAACACAATGATATTCACTGCATGCCTCAACACTCATTCGACTGCACACATCAAAATGTGTTACTTCCAACAAGTTGCTATCTTGTTCCATCTTACTGAAAATGAGGCTTTTCAGTCATCTTGCCCATGTGGTATGATTTGCATATCTCAAGTGATTCAAAATCAAGTGAGTCCGAACGATCCATTTGCATGGAGTTTCTTCATGCATATACACCAATAGACATGGTTCGCATGTCTCAAACTTTTCAAAAATGAGTGAGTCCAAAGATCCATCAACATGGAGCTTCTTCATGCGTTTTATACCATTATGACTTACATGGCAGTGCCACAAGTAAGTGGTACTATCATTACTATCTTATATCTTTTGGCATGAAAATGTGTATCACTACGACCGAGATTCAATAAACCATTCCTTTAGGTGCAAGACCATTGAAGGTATTATTCAAAAATAGAGTAACCATTATTCTCCTTAAATGAATAACCGTATTGCGATAGACATAATCCAATCATGTCTATGCTCAACGCAAACACCAATCTCGGTGGTAGAGGGAGCGTGCGATGCTTGATCATATCAACCTTGGAAACACTTCCAACATATATCGTCAGCTCACCTTTAGCTAGTCTCCGTTTATTCCGTAGCTTTTATTTCGAGTTACTAACACTTAGCAACCGAACCGGTATCCAATACCCTGGTGCTACTAGGAGTACTAGTAAAGTACACATTAACATAATGTATATCCAATATACTTCTATCGACCTTTCCAGCCTTCTTATCTACCAAGTATCTAGGGTAATGCTGCTCCAGTGGTTGTTCCCCTTATTACAGAAGCACTTAGTCTCGGGTTTGGGTTCAACCTTGGGTTTCTTCACTAGAGCAGCAGCTGAATTGCCGTTTCATGAAGTATCCCTTTGTTCCCTTGCCCTTCTTGAAACTAGTGGTTTCACCAACCATCAACAATTGATGCTCCTTCTTGATTTCTACTTTCGCGGTGTCAAACATCATGAATATTTCAAGGATCATCATATCTATCCCTGATATGTTATAGTTAATCACGAAGCTCTAGCAGCTTGGTGGCAATGACTTTGGGGAAACATCACTATCTCATCTGGAGGATCAACTCCCACTCGATTCAAGTGATTGTTGTGCTCAGACAATCTGAGCACAAGCTCAACGATTGAGCTTTTCTCCCTTAGTTTGCAGGCTAAGAAAATCGTCGGAGGTCTTATACCTCTTGACGTGGGCACGAGCCTGAAATCCCAATTTCAGCCCTCGAAACATCTCATATGTTCAACGACGTTTCGAAAACGTCTTTGGTGCCTCTACTTAAACCATTTAATTGAACTATCACGTAGTTATCAAAACGTGTATGTCCGATGTTCGCAACATCGACAAACGACGTTGGGGTTCAGCACACTGAGCGGTGCATTAAGGACATAAGCTTTCTACTGATCGCATAATCGCTACTATCAACTTTCAACTATATTTTCTCTAGGAACATATCTAAAACAGTAGAACTAAAGCGCGAGCTACGACATAATTTGCAAAAGGTCTTTTGACTATGTTCAGGATAATTAAGTTCATCTTATGAACTCCCACTCAGATAGACATCCCTCTGGTCATCTAAGTGATTACATGATCCGAGTCAACTAGGCCGTGTCCGATCATCACGTGAGACGGACTAGTCATCATCGGTGAACATCTTCATGTTGATCGTATCTACTATACGACTCATGCTCGACCTTTCGGTCTCTGTGTTCCGAGGCCATGTCTGCACATGCTAGGCTCGTCAAGTTAACCCTAAGTGTTTTCGCTGTGTAAAACTGTCTTACACCCGTTGTATGTGAACGTAAGAATCCATCACACCCGATCATCACGTGGTGCTTAGAAGCGACGAACTGTAGCAACGGTGCACAGTTAGGGGAGAACACTTCTTGAAATTTTGTAAGGGATCATCTTATTTACTACCGTCGTCCTAAGCAAACAAGATGCATAAACATGATAAACATCTCATGCAATCAAATAGTGACATGATATGGCCAATATCATTTTGCTCCTTTTGATCTTCATCTTCGGGGCTCCATGATCATCATCGTCACCGGCACGACACCATGATCTCCATCATCATGATCTCCATCATCGTGTCTTCATGAAGTTGTCACGCCAACGACTACTTCTACTTCTATGACTAACGCGTTTAGCAATAAAGTAAAGTAGTTTACATGGCGTTCTTCAATGACACGCAGGTCATACAATAAATAAAGACAACTCCTATGGCTCCTGCCGGTTGTCATACTCATCGACATGCAAGTCGTGAATCCTATTACAAGAACATGATCAATCTCATACATCACATATCATTCATCACATTCTTCTTGGCCATATCACATCACATAGCATACCCTGCAAAAACAAGTTAGACGTCCTCTAATTGTTGTTGCATGTTTTACGTGGCTGCTATGGGTTTCTAGCAAGAACGTTTCTTACCTACGCAAGACCACAACGTGATATGCCAATTGCTATTTACCCTTCATAAGGACCCTTTTCATCGAATCCGTTCCGACTAAAGTGGGAGAGACTGGCACCCGCTAGCCACCGTATGCACCAAGTGCATGTCAATCGGTGGAACCTGTCTCACGTAAGAGTACGTGTAAGGTCGGTCCGGGCCGCTTCATCCCACAATACTGTCGAAACAAGATTGGACTAGTAACGGTAAGCATATTGAACAACATCAACGCCCACAACTACTTTGTGTTCTACTCGTGCAAAGAATCTACGCAATAGACCTAGCTCATGATGCCACTGTTGGGGAACGTAGCAGAAATTCAAAATTTTCCTACGTGTCACCAAGATCTATCTATGGAGAGACCAGCAACGAGTAGAAAGAGAGTGCATCTACATACCCTTGTAGATCGCTAAGCGGAAGCGTTCAAGTGAACGGGGTTGATGGAGTCGTACTCGTCGTGATTCAAATCACCGATGATCCTAGTGCCGAACGGACGGCACCTCCGCGTTTAACACACGTACAGCCCGGTGACGTCTCCCACGCCTTGATCCAGCAAGGAGAGAGGGAGAGGTTGAGGAAGACTCCATCCAACAGCAGCACAACGGCGTGGTGGTGGTGGAGGAGCGTGGCAATCCAGCAGGGCTTCGCCAAGCACCATGGGAGAGGAGGAGTTGGGAGAGAGGTAGGGTTGTGCCAGAACTTCGTGTATAGCTCCCATGCGCCTCCCCACTATATATAGGGGTGGAGGGGCTGGTTTCTTGCCCTCCAAGTCCATTGGGGCGTTGGCCAAGGTGGGAGGAAAGAAATCTCATTATTTCCTTCCCCACCGATTGTTATCCCCCCTTTTTAGGGATCTTGATATTATCCCTTCGGGATATGATCTTATTCCTTCTAAGGGGGGATCTTGGTGCGCCTTGACCAGGGGTGTGGGGCCTTGCCCCCACTACCCACGTCCATGTGGGCCCCCATGCAGGTGGGCCCCACTCCGGAACCTTCTAGAACCTTCCCGGTACAATACCGAAAAATCCCGAACATTTTCCGGTGGCCAAAATAGGACTTCCCATATATAAATCTTTACCTCCGGACCATTCCGGAAATCCTCGTGACGTCCGGGATCTCATCCGGGACTCCGAACAACATTCGGTAACCACATACAAACTTCCTTTATAACCCTAGCGTCATCGAACCTTAAGTGTGTAGACCCTACGGGTTCGGGAGACATGTAGACATGACCGAGACGTTCTCCGGTCAATAACCAACAGCGGGATCTGGATACCCATGATGGCTCCCACATGTTCCACGATGATCTCATCGGATGAACCACGATGTCAAGGACTTAATCAATCCCGTATTCAATTCCCTTTGTCTATCGGTATGTTACTTGCCCGAGATTCGATCGTCGGTATCCAATACCTTGTTCAATCTCGTTACCGGCAAGTCACTTTACTCGTTCCGTAACACATCATCCCGTGATCAACTTCTTGGTCACATTACGCATATGATGATGTCCTACCGAGTGGGCCCAGAGATACCTCTCCGTTTACACGGAGTGACAAATCCCAGTCTTGATCCGCATAAAACAATAGATACTTTCGGAGATACCTGTAGTGCACCTTTATAGTCACCCAGTTACGTTGTGACGTTTGATACACCCAAAGCACTCCTACGGTATCCAGGAGTTACACGCTCTCATGGTCGAAGGAAGAGATACTTGACATTGGCAAAGCTCTAGCAAATGAACTACACGATCTTTTGTGCTAGTCTTAGGATTGGGTCTTGTCCATCACATCATTCTCCTAATGATGTGATCCCGTTATCAACGACATCCAATGTCCATAGCCAGGAAAACATGACTATCTGTTGATCACAACGAGCTAGTCAACTAGAGGCTCACTAGGGACATATTGTGGTCTATGTATTCACACGTGTATTACGATTTCCGGATAATACAGTTATAGCATGAATAAAAGACAATTATCATGAACAAGGAAATATAATAATAATACTTTTATTATTGCCTCTAGGGCATATTTCCAACACCTTCAGGTGATGATCCAGTCGGAATGCCTGAGCGGGGCTGACTTGGTGGCCGCCTTCGTGGAGCGCCGGATACTTCCTCTCCAAAGCCGGCCCCACATGATGTGTCAGATGAGCGGCCGCTTCGAACCAAGCCGGCTGAGCACCAGGGAGATGCCTCATGCGGAGGTGTCGTACATGGTAAATCATATCTCCAATTGAAAGCTCGTCGAGGACTGGTGATACGGCAAGGTGCCGTATTCTCGCGCCAACCCTCCGCCCGTGGTAAGCTTTCCTCTCTTTCTTCTTTTTGTTGGTAGCCGGCTTTATGATGGCCGGCTTCTGATCGGTCGGTTCTTCTTAGCAGAACCCCCTTCTTCCGCCGACGACCGGGGCAGCAGGGATAGAACGCCAGTACGTCCCCGACCGCACGGTGGACGACGTTGACAACCCGGATTTGGGGGCGGCCGCCATGGAAGACGCCGTCGTGGGGGACAACGCCGAGCCCGGAGGCACAGGGCTTACCGCCAGCTTCGAGGACTGGCCGGATGATGCTGAAGCCGAAGTCGCCCCGCGTTGCCAGCCGGCGGCCGACCATTAGGGCGCGGGCTCGTCCACCGCGCCGGCTGCCAGCGGCGGCGCACAGAAGCGCCGGGCCGCGTCAACCCTCTTCGGCAGTCGGCCGAAGAAGTCCAAAGCCTCCACCGCGGCGACAAAACGAGAGGAGGCGGCCGCGAAAGCGGCCCGCTTCCGCAAGGCGGTGAAGCAGCCTCAGGCGGTCTCAGCGTAAGTCGTCGATTTCCTGGTCGCATGCTTTTTATTGTTCTCTCCTGTTCGAACATTCTTCCTAACCTTTTCCCACTCGCTGGACAGGGCGCCGCTTTCCCTTGAGCGGGGTCCGGGCGGCTCCGTAGTTGGGCCGACTGGAGGGTCTTCGGGCTCCCGCCGCGTGGACCCCCGTGCCGACCTCAGGGAGGCCGTGGAGCGGAACGCCCGTGAGGCGCGGGAGGAGCGTGAGGCGGCGGAAAAAGCGGCCGCCCAGGCGGCGAGGGAGCAGGCCGACGCGGCAGCCAAGGCCCAGGCGGAGGCGGCGACCGCGGAAACGGAGGCGGAGGGTTCATGTAACCAGCCTCCGCTGCTTGCCATTCCCCTCCGAGCCGTGGCCCCTGACACCCCATTGCCCCTGGCGGAGGAAATTGTCCAAGACCCGCCGCTGATGGAGAGGAGGGAGGACCTCGTGGTCTTCGCGGGGAGAGCGCCGCCGGCAGCGCCAACCGGAGCAGGCCAAGGCGGCCAATCGTCAGCGGCGCCAGAGGAGCCGGTCGGGGGTGAGCCGGAGGACGGAGCCGGCTTCGAGGTGCAGCCGGTGACGCGTCGGCGTGCAGGGGGAGGCGCCGCTCCGCCGGAGTTGCGCCAAGTTGTGGGCGTCGTCCAGTCGGCGGAGGCTCTGGAGGCGGTCAGCACCGCCACGTCCGAGTGGACTCCCAGCGGGGGAACTAGCGAGCTGAATGTGGCGGCTCAAGAGGTCCGGAGCTGGCCTCAAGCTCAGGCCGCCCTGCTGCAGCAGTACACCCAGGAGTTCCTGTCGACGCGGGCCGCCATCCGGGTGAGTCTTTCATTCTTGGCCGCTTTGGTCTCTTGATTTCTTCCGTGGGGGCGCGTCAGCGCACCCACTGGGTGTAGTCTCCAAGATTCGGGCCGACTGCTGAGCAGTCGGGTCGGATCTTTCTTGACGACTACCTTATTTTTGCTTCCTGTCTGAACTTCCAGGAATATCATAACTCCCGTGTTGCCGCCTTCAACTCCCAGGCTCAGGAGTTGGGTCGGAAGACTGACGACCTGGCCGACAGCCGAAGTAAGTGCTTGATCTTGTCTGTCTCCTGTGGGGGCGCGTCAGCGCACCCACTGGGTGTAGTCCCCGAGATTCGGGCCGACTGCTGAGCAGTCGGGTCGGATCTTCCTTGACGACTTTTCCTTATTGGTTTTTTTTATTTCGTACTTTCAGGGGCCAACATCGACTTGAGGAGGGAGCTCGGCGAAGCGCAGGCCGCCCTTCGTACCAAGGATGCTGAGTACGCTGCCTTGGTCCAAGAGCGTGACCGCCTGGCCAAGAAGCTGGCTGACCAAGAGGAGAGCCATAAGGCAGCCCTGCAGAAAGCGCGGGATAGCGAGGCCGCCCTGAAGGCAGAGTTCGAGACCGAGGCGGCGAGCTGGGCTGAGACCCGGCGAGCGCTGGATGAAGGCTTCGGCCGCATCGAGGACTTGATCGACGGTAAGACGCCTTCCTCGCTCCTCTCCTGCCCCTTGCCGCCTGGTTTTTGGCCTGACTTGTGTTGTTGCCTATTTTCTTGTGCAGACTACTTTCCCGGCTACTCCGCCTTCGCCGCCCAAACCATCGAGGCCCATCGCGAGGCGCGCCGTCAGGCGAGGGTCAACATCGCGCCGGACGCGAACCGGACGCTTGAGGAGCAGCTCTTGGCTGTCCAAGCGCGGCTGCAGCCGGCTCACCGGATGCTTCTCCGGCTCCAACGTGCCGGGGTGCAGGTGTTGGCCGCCCTCTGGCCCGGCGAGACGATCCCCCGCACCCCAAGCCGGACTGCCGACTGGCTGGAGGTCGCAGTCGGTCGCTTTGAAGCTTGGAAGGCGTCAGCGGCCCGTCTTGGAGTCGGGCGGGCATTGGAGTTCGTACGAGCTTGGTACCCAGGGCTGAACCTGGACCAGCTGTGCACTTGGCGGCTGGAGGCCGATGCGGAGCTAGAGGAGGTGCGGCCGGCTATCGCCCAGCGTGCTTCGACGATCGCCGAGTGCACCGACATTAGCGTTTTTGCACCTGAAATCAATGATGATGGCGTTGCCCAGCCGGAGGAGTGGTTCGGGCTGAACCCGGCGGTGGGCGAGGACTCGGCAGAGGAGATCGCCTCCAGCGACGAGGGCGAGGATGATGAAGAAGAGGACAGTGAAGACGTCGAGCCGGCTAGTGGAACAACCGGCCGGCCTCAGGCTGACCGTGCCTCCAGCAACGAGGTGCGTGGAAGCGCGCCCTCTGCGGGAGGCGGTGATCAAGCCGAGGTTCGCCAGCCGGCCACTCCTTCAGCCGGCACAACCGTCTCCGCCGACCAGCCTGGCTCGTCGGTCGCTCCGCCAGCTTGACCTGCCGTCCTTATTTTTCCTGCTTGTTGCCTTTTGAACAATCTTTATTAAGCTTTCGCAGTTCCACCCACTAGGGGTGTATCCAAACTATGTTGAATGCTGGCCTCTTGGAGGTCTTTTATGCAAATATTATTATGTGCATGTTTGGTTTCCATTCGTTTATGCTTTTTATCCTTAGGCTTTTTCCTTTGCCGCCTTCCCTCTTTGGGGAGGCAAGTACTCGAGCTTTCTTGGATTGAAGTGAAGTGAATGGAAACCGGCCGGCCGGCTACTTTGGTAGTCGGTCGGTGGTAGGCAGCAAACCGGTTTTTGTTATATTAGTCCGTTGGTCCCTGGCCATTTTTCGTGTGGGCATCCTTTCCTGCTTTTGACTCTTGCCAGCCGGACAGCCGGTTCTTCGAACTGCGACTTTGGCAAGAGCTAAGCATGGGTGTCGGCACACTACTTGTCTGACCGCGGGTAGGACTTCTAATATAACTCCAGTCGGCCAGTCCCCGGGCCGACTAGTCGAACCCGGTGCCGGACGGAACAAGTAAATGAAATGACAAGGTCATAAGCATAATACTTTTCATTCATAGATAAAAGATGGCAGTCCCCGAGCTCTCCTCGGGGGCCCTATTGTCTCGTACTTAGTACAAAAGTTAGCGTGATACATACTGCATTTCAGCTGTAAAACCTTCGGAGGAGGTTGGCGTTCCATGGTCGTTCCGACTCCTTGCCGGAGTCGTCTCTCTTTCGTGCCTTCGGCTTCTGCGCGTCGATCAGGTA
The DNA here is from genome assembly GCF_002162155.2 of Triticum dicoccoides. Taxonomy (NCBI): domain Eukaryota; kingdom Viridiplantae; phylum Streptophyta; class Magnoliopsida; order Poales; family Poaceae; genus Triticum; species Triticum dicoccoides. Next base: position 603,338,661 of record NC_041388.1, read on the forward strand.
GTAGGAGTCGTTGCCTAAGGCTCTGCTGATGACGAAGGGGCCCTCCCAAGGGGTCGAGAGCTTGTGCTGGCCGGCTGTTCGCTGGATCAGCCGGAGCACAAGATCGCCCTCTTGGAAGGATCTTGGCTTGACCTTCCGGCTGTGGTAGCGGCGCAGGCCCTGCTGATAGATGGCGGACCGGCTGAGGGCTAACAGCCGGCTTTCTTCCAGCAGGTCGACGCCGTCTTCTCGTGTTTCCTTGGCCTCCGCTTCCGTGTACATGGTTACTCGAGGCGAGTCGAACTCGATGTCAGTTGGGATGACCGCCTCGGCACCATACACGAGGAAGAAAGGGGTGAAGCTGGTTGACTTGTTTGGTGTAGTGCACAGACTCCAGAGGACAGCCGGCAGCTCATCGAGCCAACAGCCGGCTAAACGCTCCAGTGGTACGATCAGTCGGGGCTTGATGCCGGAAAGGATGAGGTCGTTGGCTCGCTCGACCTGGCCGTTTGACTGTGGGTGGGCGACGGATGCTAGATCCAACCGGATGCCTTGCGTCGCGCAGAAACGTGCCAAGGCTCCCTTGGCAAAATTTGTGCCATTGTCGGTGATGATGCTGTGTGGCACGCTGTACCGAGTTGTTATATCTGCGATGAATGTCACAGCAGTCAGCCATTCAGCTTCTTGATCGGCTTTGCCTCAATCCACTTGGTGAATTTGTCCACGGCGACGAGCAAATGCGTCATGCCGCCGCGCACCATCTTGAATGGGCCCACCATGTCCAGTCCCCAAACGGCGAAGGGCCAAGTGAGGGGAATGGTCTTGAGTGCCGAAGCCGGCATGTGTTGCTTGGAGCTGAAGAGTTGGCACCCTTTGCAATATTTAACTAATTCTTTGGCGTCATCCAAAGCAGTCGGCCAGAAGAAACCATGGCGGAAAGCTTTGGCGACGAGTGATCTTGAAGCCGCATGGTGGCCGCATTCTCCTTGGTGAATGTCTCTGAGGATTGCAATGCCCTTCTCTTGCTCGATGCATCGCTGGAGGACTCTAGTGACACTGCGCTTGACGAGCTCTCTGTTGACGATTGTGTATGCTCCGGCTCGGTGTTGGACTTGTCTTGCCTCTACTTCGTCGGCCGGCAGATCTTGGTTTACTAGGAAGTTGAGGATGGACTAAGCCCATGACAGAGCCGCGACTTCTCCTACTGCCAATGTGGCTACTGCCACCAGGGTGGGCGGCTGGGTGGTGAAATGTTGGAGTCGGCCTCCGGCTGTTGTGTTGGTGCAGTCCCCGGGCCGGCTACTGCAGTCCCCGAGCCGGGTGTGGCAGTCCCCGAGCCGGTTGCCGAAGTCCCCGGGCTGACTACTGCAGTCCCGGGGTCGCCTGCTTGGTTCTTCGAGCCGGACCCGGCCGCGTCGGGGTTAGGTGGTACGAAGATGGAATCGGACTCTGGAGACGGCTTGATGGACGGCTTGAGGAGGCGTTGTAGAGTGACGCCGGTTGGTATTGCTTGCCGAGTGGAGCCTATTCGAGCCAGGGCATCGGCTGGCTCGTTGTCGGCTCGCGGTACGTGGAGGAACTCGCATCCTTCAAAGTATCCGCTGAGTTGTTGAACCAGGAAGCGGTAGCTTGCCATATTTGCGTCCTTGGCATCCCAGTCGCCGGATGATTGCTGGACCACCAAGTCCGAGTCGCCATAACATAGGATCCGGCGAATGCCGAGTTCTTTGGCAAGCCGGAGCCCCTGTATGAGCGCCTCGTACTCGGCCACGTTGTTGGAGGCGGCAAAGTGAATTTGCAGCGTGTATCTGAGCTTGTCGCCTTTGGGAGAGGTGAGGATGATGCCGGCTCCCAAGCCGGTGCGCATCTTGGACCCATCGAAGTGTATGCGCCAATGAGTGGAGTCGGGAGCCGGGCGTAGGTACTGGGTCTCGGCCCAGTCGACGAGGAAGTCGGCTAATGCTTGGGACTTGATGGCGGTGTGAGGCTGGTAGAAGATCGTGTAAGGGGCCAGCTCGATGGCCCATTTCGCCACCCGGCCGGATGCATCCCGGCTGCCTATGATCTCGGCCAGCGGGGCGGTGCATACGACCGTGATGGGATGCTCTTGGAAGTAGGGCTTCAGCTTCTTGGCGGCGAAGTACACGCCATAGCACATCTTCTAGTAGTGCGGGTAGTTCTGCTTCAAGCTAGACAGCACCTCGCTCAAATAATACACCGGCCTCTGGACCGGCTGGGCTCAGCCTTCTTCTGGGCGTTGGACTACGATGACGGTGCTGACCACCCGGCTGGTTGCGGCAATGTAAAGGAGCATGGGCTCTTTCTCAGTCGGCGCCGCTAAGACGGGCGGCGTGGCTAGCATCTTCTTCAGCTCGTGAAAAGCTTGGTCGGCCTGGTCGTTCCACTCGAAGTGAGTGCTCTTCTTCATGAGGCGGTAGAGGGGGGGAGCTTTCTCTCCGAGCCGGCTGATGAAGCGGTTCAAGGAGGCCAAGCATCCGGTGAACTTTTGGATGTCTCGAAGCTTGGTAGGGATCGCCATTATCTCGATGGCCTTGATCTTCACCGGGTTGCATTCGATGCCGCGTTCAGAGACCAGGAAGCCTAGGACCTGGCCGGCTGGCACTCCGAACACGCATTTCTCGGGGTTGAGCTTGATTTGGAACCGGCGTAGGTTTTCAAACGTTTCTTTGAGGTCTTCCAGTAAGGTGCCGCGCTTCTCCGTCTTAACCACAATGTCATCCACATAGACGTGAGCGTTTCTGCCGAGTTGCTTGAGGAGGCACTTCTGCATGCAATGCTGAAAAGTGGCACCGGCATTTCTTAAGCCGAATGTCATAGTCAGGTAGCAGAAGGCTCCAAATGGCATGACGAAGGCGGTCTTCAGGCGGTCGTACGGATCTAGCTTTATCTGGTGATATCCTGAGTAAGCATCCAAGAAACTCAACAGCTCGCATCCGGCCGTGGAGTCTATCACTTGGTCAATCCTTGGCAGCACAAAGGGATCTTTGGGGCAAGCCTTGTTGAGGCTCGTGTAGTCTATACACATGCGCCACTTGTTGTTCTTCTTTAGCACGAGGACCGGGTTGGCGAGCCACTCTGGAAAGAAAACTTCCATAATGAAGCCGGCTGCCAGAAGCCAGGCTATCTCCTCTCCCACAATCCTGCGTTTCTCCTCTGACAGTCGGCGAAGGGGTTGTTTGACTGGCTTTGCGTCTTCTCAGACGTGTAGTTTGTGCTCGGCGAATTCCTTCGGGACGTCCGGCATGTCCTTGGGGGACCATGCAAAGATGTCCCGATTCTCACGGAGGAAATCGGCAAGCTCGCCTTCCTATTTGCTGTTTAGGTTTGCCCCGATGATGGCAAACCTCTCTGGGTGCTCGGGGTCAAGAGGTATCTTCTTCGTCTCCTTGGCCGGCTGGAAAGATCCTTGAGCATCATGCTCCTTAGGATCGGGGGACACGGCCGACTGCTTGCCGGCTATGGCCACGACTCGGTCCAACATCTTCTTTTCTTCGGCGATCACAAGGGACTCGGCCAGCCGGCTGCTGGCTACTGCGCACTCAGAGGACTTCTTGTAATCGCCAGCTACGGTGATGACGCCTTTGGTGCTTGGTATCTTCATCTTGAGGTATGCATAGTGGGGGACTGCCATGAATTTGGCCAAGGCAGGTCGGCCAAGCAATGCATGGTAAGGGCTCTCCAGGTCCACCACTTCAAACCAGATCGTTTCCCGGCGGAAATGCTCCTTGTCCCCAAAAAGTACATCAATCTTGATCTTGCCAATGGGGGCGCAGGACAGGCCGGGACGATGCCATGGAACACTGTCCGAGTAGGCATGAGTTGCTTTGTCTTGACGTTTCAGCTTCTCCAAGGTGTCGCGGTACAAGATGTTGATGCTGCTCCCACCGTCTATCAACACACGGGAGAAGCGGGCGGCGCGTCTGTCCGTTGCAAGGGTGGCATCCAGAACCAACGCATAAGAGCCGGGAGATGGCATCACCTCTGGGTGATCGGCCCGGCTCCAGCTGATAGGCTTTTCTGACCAGTGCATGTGCTCGGCGGGGTTGGCAGCAACCATGCTGACTTCCTGGTTCTCTCGGCGTTTGCTGCGCCGGTCTTCGGGCTGGCTTGTAAAGACGATATAGGCGGCATGCTCATCGGGGAACTCATCATGCACGGCTCCGACTGCGGGCTGAGCGGCCGGCGCCGGCGGAACCGGAGGCGGCGGGCCGGCAGGCGGAGGCGGCGCGAGCCCTTCGCCTTTGGAGATTCGGGTGAGCCAATGGCACTTCCGGGTTGTGTGGTTGGACGGCTTCGCGCCGCTGTGGAACTTGCACGGTGCGTCGAGAGTTTGCTCGTAGGAGAAGGCCGGCTGCCAAGCCGGCCTGCCGCCCTTGGGTTTCTTGGGCGCGGGCCGCCCTTCGGGCGGCACGTCTTCAACTGTGGCTACCTGCCGACTGGCGGGAGGCGGCGCGGGGCCCTTGTGCTTGCGGTCGTTCGAGTGTGGGTGTCGGCTGGGATCCCCAGCTGGCATCTTGGGCGCCGGGTTGAGTACTTTTCTGGACGCGTCTACCCGGAGCTCGGTCTTCATTGAGGAGTCGGCGGTGGCGTACTTGTCTGCTATGTCCAGAAGCTCGTCGAGGGTAGTCGGCTCGTCGCAGAGAAGCTTGTGCTTGAGGAGGGTGCCTTCTCGGCACCCGGCTGTGAAGTATTCTATGGCTTGCACCTCGTGCACCCCCTCGCAAGAGTTGTGGAGCTCGGCCCAACGCGTGAGGTAGTCGCGAGTTGACTCGGCGGGGCTTTGTACGCACAAGGAGAGCTGTCTTGGCTTGGGAGCCCGCTTGTAGGTGCTGGTGAAGTTGCGGACGAAGGCTTCTGTGAAGTCTAGCCAGCTGTTGATGCTGCGTGGTTTGAGGCTGTTGAGCCAGGTCCGCGCCGTGCCTTGCAGCATGAGGGGCACGTACTTCACGGCAATGTGCAGGTTGCCGTTGGCTATGCTGACCACTGTGGAGTAGTCGATTAGCCAATCTTCCGGCTTCACGGAGCCGTTGTACTTGGGCGTGTCTCTTGGGAGCGAGAACCCTTTGGGGAAGGGCTCGTCGCGGATGCGGGGGCCGAAGCAAGGCGGACCGACATCGTCTTCTTCTTCCAGCGCCAGAGATCGCGCCAGGCGATCGATCTGATGGCGGGCATCGTTTTCGCCGACTCCTTCGCGGCGACCTAGTCGGCCGCTGAGAGTCGGATGCACCACCGGCGGAGGGGTGGGATATCTCTCTCCACGGGGCCGAGGCGGAGGCGGGTTGCCCTGCCACTCCACGGCCCGAGGGTGGCCTTCTGCGTCTCGCTCGATGGAGATCCGGGTTTGGCTTCGGCTGGCAGCCGGCTCTTTCTCGCGCCGCGCGCGGTCTCTGCCCGTAGTCGGCGTTCGGGACGTCGCGCCGTGATCTCGGCGTGAGGGAGGGCTTTCCGCGCGGGCGTCGGCTTCGTGCCGCTGCGCGGCTGCATCGATCAGCTGCTGGATGCATCGGGACATGTGGGGGAGTTCTTCGGCCCCCAGTCCGTCTAGCTCGTCTACGGCCGCCTGGGCGGCGCGCAGGTTCACGAGTGGAGTGGCGTAGACTGGGCGGTCGACTCCTAACGTGTCGGCAATGACAGCGCCGCGCTGTCTGACAATGCCGACCCGGCTGGGCCCGCCTGGGGGCGGCGTGCCAAAGGCGGCGCGATCGGCCTCGCGTCGGTGGGCCTCAGCGAGGCGTCTCATGGAAACCAATTTCCGGCCTTCCGCGAGGAGGGCGAGGCGGCGAGCCTCCAGTGCTTCAGCGTCGGCGTCGGCCGGAAGGGGGATGGACAAGTCGTGGACCGCCGCGTGTGGGGCGTCGTGGGCGCTCTCGTCAGCAGCGTCGTCATGGCTGATGACCATCACCTCGGTGGTGACAGTGTCGCAGCCATCGGCTCGGGGAAGCGGGTCGTTGTAGATCGTGACGTTGGTGGGGAAGGTGTCGAACGAGGCCGTGTCGGAGTCGACAGGCATCGGGTCGGTGGAGCCAACCGACTCTAGATCCACAGCGGGCTCGCTGGAGACATGGAGCTGGCCGAGGAGGTTGGCGAGGTGGTCGGTGCCCGCATCGGAGGCGAACTCGTCGGAGATGAGGGTTTCGTCGAGGAGATTGGCGAGGCTGCTCGCCGCGCAGATGCTGGTGACGCCTTGCAGCGCGTCGTGGCAAGCGCCATCGGGCATGCCGGGCTGGCTACGCTCGCTGGGGAGAAGAGGGTTCCCGTCCAGAACAGGTCTCCGGACGACGGTGCACCTGGCCACGGTGGGCGCCAAATGTCGGGTGGTAGGTGCGACATATGCCAACGAGTGGCTTATCATTGTGGGAGCGAGTAAGACGTCGCCGGTGCCTGGAAACGGGATGAGGTGAAGACATGCACGCCGGTGAATCTTACCCAGCTTCGGGGTTCTCCGTGGAGATAACACCCCTACTGCTGCTCTGCGGGGTCTCCGCATGATCACTAGAGGGACAAGTAGTTACACAATGCTCCTTGAGCTGTTCGATGGGAGGAGGAAGAAGGGCACGGCTAGCTTGCTTCTTCTCCTTGTGTGGTGTCTAAAACTAGCAGGGATCCAACCCTTTGCATGGGTGTCCCGGGGGGTTTATATAGGCCTACCCCCCGGGGGTACAATGGTAATCCGGCTGGGCGCGGGGCCCAGCCGTCTGTGACTATGCTCGCCGACTTCTGCGCCGACTGCTGGGGCCCGCCGACTGGTGGGTCCCGCCGGCTGCCAACTCCTTGGCAACAGGTAGGCCCCACTGCCAAGGGTCTTGTCGGTGGCTGGTTACTGTTGCCTCAACCTGATGACGAGGGCTTCGTCGAGGTAAGCATGGCTACAGTGCCGCCGTCCGGCGGGCGATCGGTATAGCCTTACCGCGTCTTGTCTCCTTAATGGGGCGTCTCCTTAGGGGGGAAGCAAGCCAGCTGCGGGGAGCCGGCCCCATCTCAGGCCGACTGGGGGAGGCCAGGCCGCCTTCAGGTGTCTCTCTGCCTGAAGGGGCCCGCCGCCCGTGGGTCGTACTGGTAACCCGTCGTGGATGACATCAGGGTCGGTGTGGCAACAGTGCCGCGTCGGACGGGTCATGGCCACCCGTACGGCGCACTGTGCCAGGCGTGCTCCGGGATTCGGGGGTGGCAGGCTTCACTGTAGCCACGCCCCGTCACATCGCAGCTAGGTGGATGCAAACTTTGAGGGTACGGTCTCGACCGCTTTATGGGAGCCGGCTTCTTGGAGTCGGCCTCCTCGCGGCCGGCTTCTCGAAGTCGGCCCTCCCATGGCTTTCTTCATGAGGGCTAAAGTCGGGCCGCCTTCCGAAAGCCGGCCTGGGTGACAGCCAGCAAGGGGAAGGTGGCCCCATGTCTTGGATTCTTGAGAGCCGGACGGGCTCGTAATTTTTTCAGAAGGGCCAGGGGAAGCCGGCTAGGCTACCCATGGCTATTTACTCTGACAATAGACTTGCAAGATAGGATCAAGAACTCACATATATTCATGAAAACATAATAGGTTCAGATATGAAATCATGGCACTCAGGCCCTAGTGACAAGCATTAAGCATAGCAAAGTCATAGCAACATCAATCTCAGAACATAATGGATACTAGGGATCAAACCCTAACAAAACTAACTCGATTACATGATAAATCTCATCCAACCCATCACCATCCAGCAAGCCTACGATGGAATTACTCACGCACGGCGGTGAGCATCATGAAATTGGTGATGGAGGATGGTTTATGATGACGACGGCGATGAATCCCCCTCTCCGGAGCCTCGAACGGACTCCAGATCAGCCCTCCCGAGAGGTTTTAGGGCTTGGCGGCGGCTCCGTATCGTAAAACATGATGATTTTTTCTCTCTGATTTTTCTCTCTCCGAAAGCAAATATATAGAGTTGGAGTTGGTGTCGGAGGGCATCCAGGGGGCCCACGAGGTAGGGGGCGCGCCCTAGGGGGGGCGCGCCCCCCACCCTCGAGAGAAGAGTGTGGGCCCACTGGTCTTCAACTTTGGCGAGGATTTTTTATTATTTTTTCTAAGATGTTTCATGGAGTTTCAGGTCATTCCGAGAATATTTGTTTTCTGCACATAAAACAACACCATGGCAATTCTGCTGAAAACAACGTCAGTCCGGGTTAGTTCCATTCAAATCATACAAGTTAGAGTCCAAAAAAGGGCAAAATTGTTTGGAAAAGTAGATACGACGGAGACGTATCAAGGCTCCTAGCAGGCCGAGAGGAAACGTAGGTTTCAGGCATTTTCATGAGCGAGCACCCACTCCCGCACCCAAGCGAGCAAGGGATAGGGTTTCTCTCCTGGCCTCTCACACCCAACTCATTCATGCCACTCTCCTTGCTCCCTCTCTCTCCTGCAACATCGAGGAATCTTGCAGGCCCGTCGCCTCTACGACATCGACGTAGGGCATTCTTGTCGTTGCGTAGGTAGAACTCTCCTCCTTCCCTTTCTCTCCCATTTGTCCCCATCCCTCTGTTCTCCCTCCCATCCCCAGCTCTCTACCACTCATGATGCGCTCATGCTGGTTGTTCTCCAATGCAGATGGATGAAGAGCCGGCCTCCTCTATGCACGGACGGGAAAGAGGGTGTCCTCCTCCAACCGGCTGTGGCTAGCACCGAGCACTACATGGGCCATAGCAAGGTTCACACTTTGAACTAACCTTGAATTACTTATGCTCGTAGAACTAGCCTTTAGTGGATGATGAGTAACTATTTAATTACTTGTACATGTTTAACTAACCTTTCCATAACCATACTCATGTAGGACCATCCCAATGATGTTGACTACCTCAATGTGCCTTTAGAAAATTATGTTCAGATGCTTGCTACCTTTGGGACTGGTATTGCTACAGGAAGGTATGAAATGACATCCAATGAGGCTCTTGGGGTTCCTTAAATGGTGGGAATCTCAAAGGTTGTAGTATTATTTTTTGAGAGAAGGGTCGAAGTATTGTTCATTTAATCTCCCATAGAAACCAATGTAGTATGTCTAAAGTAATCTGAGTAAATGATTCTAGTGAGTTAGCCTACCTCTATGTCTCTACATATTAAAACTAGAGAATTTTATCTGGGAATGTCAAATTTTCTGACTTTCCCAGTGAACACCCTAATTAGCGTTAGATTGGCTGCAATAATCTTGGTGCATGTTTATCTGTCGTAAGCACGATCATGTTCGCAGAGGTGAGGAACCTGGCAAACGCACCCACTCACATGCTATCACCTCCTCACCACACTTGCTCGTCGTCTCCATTCCCCACCCCGCGCTCTTCCATAGTTCTCTACCATCCGAGGGTTAACTTATCACCTAAGCCCTACATGTGCAGATCCGATGCCGCCACGGCTCGTCCATCTAGCGCCAGGCGGAGTGCTACTTCCGTAGGAGTTTTTGGGTTTTTGCCTAAAGAGGAAGATGATATAACACATAAGCAAAGTATTTCCCTCAGTTGATAACCAAGGTTTAATCGAACCAGTAGGAATCGCCAAGCTAGCATGGTAAATAGTGCAGGCACACAAACAAGAATAATACTTGCACCCAACTTGCACTACAAAAGAACACACATCCGTGACATTTTGTGCCGAACGAATATTTTTTTCTGTCATACTTATGACACTTCTATGACGATAATTGTTACAAAACCCGGTATCATCATAGATGTGGTGGGCTCCTACTTCTATGACAAAAAATCATGACAGAAAATGGGCTTTTTGTCCTGGGCGGGCCGGAGACGCGGCTGCATGACATTCTTTGGGTCGTCCATGAAGGAAAAAACCATGATAGAAGCGAGGGCGAGGAAAATATCGGGGTGTTCCCGGTTACAGTGGGTGGTCGAGGCCGAGAGATGCACGGAGGTTTGCCCGTTTCTCTCATACATGCAGTGCGTGGGTTTGAGGTGTTGGGCTCTAACTGAACCCGAGCGAGGCGTTTGCCTACTGAACCCGAGCGATTGCACTGCAGGCTACGCGTTACTGAACCCGAGCGATCGATCGATGGCTGTTAACTGAACCCGTTCGAGCGATTCCTTCGCTACTGCTGCTAACTAAAGCCAACCGAAGCTGCCTCTGGATGAATAGTGAGCGCTGCTGGGGGGTTTGGATGAACAGTTCCCGGTGGGGGTGGATGAACAGGACCCCGTGGTGTTGCCTCTGGATGAATATGACCCCGATTGATCGAGCCAGTTGGGGCTGGATGAACAGGACCCCGTGGAGGGCTGGATGAACAGGACGACCCCGTGGAGGACTGGATGAATAGTAGACGGCGGAGGGCTGGATGAACAGGAGCCCGTGTGGAGAGGGCTGGTTGAACAGTAGCCGGTGGAGTAGCACGCGGTGGAGGCTGGATGAACAGGAGCCCGTGGATGAACAGTCGCAGTTGGAGGCTGGAGGAGGTCGAAGGTGGATGAACAGTATCCCGTGGAGGCTGGAGGGGGTCGACGGTGGAGATGAACAATATCTCGTGGAGTCCTATTTTGCGGTATGCCACACCCCTCCCGATGAACAGGACCCCCGTTTCGACCGCAGCGCTCCAACACAAGTCTGTTTCCTCCGCTTTGCGGTACGCCACACCCCTCCCGATCAATAGGACCCCGTTTCAACCGTAGGAGGTTGGTTTCCTCCATTTTGCGGTATGCCAGACCCCTCCCGATGAATAGGATCCCGTTTCAAACGTGGCCGGTTGAACACAAGGCTGATTCCTCCGTTGTGTGGTATGCCAGGACTCGTTTCCATCGGTTGTTCCATCCAAGTCCTCCCGATGAACACGACGACGCATTCCATTCCGACCCAGCCGGTTGGCTCCCCATGAACACAACAACGATGATGTTTCTCCATTCCGACCCAGCCATGTACACGAGCCCTGGCCATACGTATGCGCGAGTAGGCATTCGAGACCCTGCCCATATGTACGTATGTGGCCGTATGTTCTTTCTTGCACATTGGTCGTTGTACGTACGTGTACATGCTACGTGTGCGCCTCTACTATGACACGTGCGCGCCTCTACATGGACCAGTATGTACGTACACGTTCGCGACCAGAATGACAACGCTACGTACGCTTCGACCAGGTGGGTCCCGACTGTCAGGCACTTCCTTGCGTGCGAAGATGTAGTTGGTGGGTCACAATAGTCAGGGGGCGAATCGTTTTTTTCCCGGATGCACTTCCTTGCGTACGAAGATGTAGCTGGTGGGTCCCAGCAGTCAGGGTGAAACATTTTTTTCGCGAAATATGGTGGCCCGTCTAGTGGGTCCCCGCTGTTAGGTGGAGGAATAATTATTTTGCGCGTAATAAGGAGGCACTTCCTTGCAGCTGTCGTGGACCCACCTGTCAGCCTCTCCACGTACAGTACTCTTACGATGGAAGTCGGTCATTGACCACATTGACCACGCCGCGCCGAGAGCACCACAGCGGTGGACGACGGCGAGGCCTAGGAAGGGGACGATGCGAAGCCGGGGAAGACGGGGTAGTGGATACCCACGCGGAGAGGAGTACAAGGGTTCACTGGTTCGGCTGCGGTGTGAGGCTGCCGTCGCCGCAGAATAATAGGGGTGTGGGTGAGTGGAGGGATGGTCTGGCCAGCGGTGGGAGTAGTAGGGGCGGTGAGGCCTCTGCGGCAACACAGCCGGCCACGGGAGGCAGGAGCAGGCGGCATGACCGGCGCTGCTTTGGGCGGTTGGAGCAAGAAGACCAGAGGTTGAAGAAGCACGACGGCCGTTGGATGGACATCGTACGGTCACTGAAGCTAGAATCATTTATATTGACTAAGTTGACAAAGCCCTTGGTATGTGTCAACTTAGTAGGCCCACGGGTCAGCTTCCGAAACGGTGCGCCCTAGATGTCAGGGGGAGGAATCATTTTTTGGACGGGTGAAGCTAGAATATCCGAGATTGAAGAAGAAGCACGGCATCTGTTGGATGGACAGCCAACGGCCACTTCTGCTAGAACCGTGTGTTGACTATAAGTTGAAAAAGTCTTGCATACGCGTCAACTTCTTTTTGGGGGGGACGCGTCAACTTAGTAAGGCCACAAGTATGTGGTAGAGAACTTATAGCCCATTTGAGATTTGTAAGAATGTGCAGCCAATTTTTGAATTCTAATGAAATTTACTATAGCCCATTTACAGTTTGTTAAAAGTACAGCCCATTTCAACCAACCGTTCAAAACAGAATTCAATAAAATTTCCCACATTTTGATGCGATCCGAAATATTTTTATCCCGAAATTTCTAGTCAGATTAAATACAATTTCAATATAAATTTATATTACGGCAAAATCCAACGAAACATTGCGCTCGCAACAATTAATGAAATTAAAATTTTCAATATCCAAAAATAATATTTTATAAAGTAATTATGTGTTTGGTGCATTTTTTGTAGTTACTGCCCAATTTTTATAATTACATCCTATTTATTATTTCTTAAAGCCCATTTTCTTGTTAAGCCTAATGCATCCCTCCTAGGAAAGATTTGCAGCCCAGCGGGGCGGAGAATAACAATTTGACCTTGCCTGGGTATTCCTAAAAAAATATAGATGGGCTAGCCATTTTCAGCTTGAAAAAAATTAATATCTAGGCTGGATATCTGGCTTGGGCTAGACGGGCCATAGCCCGCCCAGTTAATACCTGCAGCAATGTTTTTGTTATTATTCAGAGGAGAAAAAATAATATTTGGGCTAAACATCGCTCAAGAAAAACTCTACAGTGCTCACACCTCAAAAACACGAATACTGCTTGAGCTGCTTGGTCCCAGCTGTTGGCCGCTTCTTGTGCAATTCTCTCGTTTATTGACTACATAGGTTGACAATGGTGTGGGACCGTGATGTCAGGAAACTAGGAGGAAGCAAAAGAATTATAGTTTTATATACTAATAAGGAGGCACTTGCGTACGTGCGGCTATGGCCCTGGTGGGTCCCCACTGTCATCCTCTCCAAGTAAAGTCATCTTCTCATCGTCATGTTCGTTGACCATGTAGACAACGCAAGACGGCGGTGCCACGGCGAGCGCAACAACTCGAAGGACGACGAAGAGGGCCTCGCGGGCCCTACGGATGGTCTGATACAGCGCCCGCTGCTCATTCGGGAAGCCAGGATCATAGGGCCACATGTCCGCGAAGGCATTGTCGTTCGCTTGTTCACCGATGCTCGTTGAGGAGACGGAGGTTGCAGCACAGGTCCTCCTGCACTGGTAGCTCTTCCGCCATTAGGGCGTCAAAGTGCGGCCGCACCTGCTCTATGGTGAACACGGCATGAACCAGCTTGGACAGTGGCGTCGGCTCCTAGTCGGAAGCTACGTCCATCGTCTGATTGTCGTCGCTCAGCCTGGCAAGCTAGATGGCGAGCCAGCATGTCCGGCTGCTGGACCGACCCACTGCCAAGCATGAGTCTGACTGCCCTGGCCCACCCAAACCGCCTCCCTCCCCCGCGCGCGCTTTCCGCCCGAAACGGTCAACGCCGCCCGCCCCGCTTCCCGGTGCAGGCGATTGCTCCGCCTTCCAACGAAACAAGTGTCGTCCGTCCGTCCTTCTGCCGCCCATATTAATGATACGGGGTTGCCGAGGCGGCTACTCCGGCGCCACACGTCTGGCCCTCCGCCGCCCACCATTGCTATATAAACTGCTCCGCCGGCCATAGCCGCAGTCATCCGCATCCGTTCCCTTTCTCCTGTCCACACCACTACTCCCCACCATGACTTCCTCGCACTCCAGCACTCTTTGGGACGGGCGAACGATGGACCACAAGGAGATGACAGCCATTGCTACCGATTGGCTGGCCGGCAGGCAGCCGGAGGACGACGACGTCCCAATGGAGAACATGGTAGTCGACAATCCGGCGCCAACCCCCTTCTTCGCGCCATCCTCGCTGGTGCATTGCACCATGACCATCGGCGAGGCCCGTGCCCAATATATGGACACGGTGAGGCAGAAGCGCGAGGAACAGTTCCGGGGGGGCAGGCCGCCACCGCGTACAACCACCATCTCCTCCAGGAGCACCTGCAGGCGGAGGAGTAGATCGCCGCGGAGTGGGCGGAGCAGGAGGCGCTGCTCGACTCGTACCGCTCCACCCGCGAGGGCCGCCTCAAGCGCTAGCAGTACCGCACGCGAGTGGCGGAGGCTGTGTCCGCCTACAAAGAGGGCGATGAAGCGGGCGAGGCGCTGTTTGGCGAGACCAAGGATGAGGCAGAGGACAATGTCGGCTCCCACGAGTCCCTTCTCCGCTGGCATTGATGAGGCCCTGCTCTGCAGAGGCCCCACGGCGCTAACAACGAGGCAGAGGACACCGCCGGCTCCGCCGAGGCCCCACCTTGTCAGCAATGAGGGGGAGGATTTCCCCCGCTCCACTGAGGCACCGCCCACCGGCAATGAGACAGAGGACATCGCCGGCTCTGCTGAGGCCCCGCCCCACTGCCAACGAGGCCGCGCTACATAGAAAACGAGGAAGAGTAGAACACGGTAGGTCGCCGCCGCTCGGGTCCAAGTAAGGCCACCGATGCTACCCTCCGGTTGCTGGCACTGAGTTGTACATCATGGAGCAATTCTATGATTACAGGATGATTGAAGAGCGCTCCGTGGTTGAGCAAGCTCATGAGATACAGTCATTTGCTAGAGAACTTGAGCACTTCAGTTGTATGCTACCGGACAAGTTTGTTGCCAGAGGTATCATCACTAAGCTTCCTCCTTCGTGGATCTCATTGGCACTCTTGATGTCGAAGAAAAGGAGAGAGCAAAGGACACACGTGCTCGAGGAATTGAGGGAGGATCTAGTGCCAATCTGGTACATAAGAAGAACTTCCAGCCCCACAAGTTCAAGAACAAGGGCAAGTTTGATGGTAAAGCAAAGTTTGATGGGAAGAACAAGGCTGTGCAACACACGAACTTCAAGAAGAAGAATGACTAGAAGAAAGGTGTTTGTCATGTGGGGATCCTGATCATTGGGCTCCTAGTTGCCCTAATCGCTTTTGACAAGCTAGGCGGGCTGACTACTGACGGTCGGTTAGCTTCTTGGTGGCGACGTGGAGTCGGAGAGCTATGTTGGAGAAGGACGCTGCTTCTACTTAACTGCTAGTGTAGTTAGCTGACTGACACGTAGGCCCAACAGGCATCTGGGCCACATGTCAGTTACGCAACTGCACCTACAGTTAAGTCACTGAAGCTTCTGTTCAGCTCAGCCGGACAGAGGTGGGTAGCTTCGGTTAATTAATTATACATCCAGCGCACCCCTTTTTAGTTGAAGAATGTGTGAGATGTAATGAAATCTGGCATGTTTATATGAAATATGACTGTGTATGAATGAATTTATTTTGATTAGTTTGAATTCTTGTATCACTGGCATTGGATGAACATGCAAAACAATACGTACTAGCATTATTCCCAGGGTGATCACCGCGTTTGCAGCAGTTTCACATGTACTCCCTCCGGTCCTTTTTAGTCTGCATACAAGTTTTGTCTGTAGTCAAAGTATCTCTACTTTGACCAATCTTATAGAAAAAAGTATGCACTTTCACAATGTGCAAAGTAAAAAGGAACAGAAGGAGTACAAAGAGTTTGAGCAGCTTTTTAGCGTTCATGTACATTGCAATCAAACACACAAGCCTGGCAATTCATAGAGAACATTCAAAACAATTGATGATTATGCATCTTAGCGATTCACATGTCAGAGCCAATATTTACTTCACAACTAAAGAATAAAGAAAAAATGGATCCCTCTGAGCTGAAGTTAGTTTGGTCTTGTGGGGGGTAATGTAACCATCCTTCAACTGCTCCTTCTGATGAGAAGATAGACAGGGCTTCTTCATCCTGGCATAATCGGAACTAGTCACTTCACGTACTCCATATTCTTCTTCAGAGGAGGATGATCATGTTGTGCAAAGACAAGAGGACAACTAAATGCTAGCATCCCTGTTTGCTCGAAAAAAAGGAAAGGAAATATTTAAAACAACACAGATGAAGCACTTCTCAAGGAGAATACCACTTTTTGATGACAATATCTAAATAGTAGCACAACACCAATAGAGATGACAAAGCTCAATCATATGGATGAAATCAGTGGGCGAGTTCCAACCTTTGTCAGGAGTCTTATTGTGTATAGCATACAGATGAAGCACTTCTCCGGAACCATCTGTTGCTATATACTGTGGTGGTCATGCTTACTGTATACTCCTGATTAGTTTAATGTTTCCAACATCTTCTTGTGCAGTTCCACTAAAATATATGGTATCTTCAAAGAAGATCCCTGTTTGCACAAGTAGGGATAATTACGTATTACATTAAGAGTGGCATCAAATCAGTGGCAAAACAATTTCTCGTTCCAGCCATAGCAATAAATTAAGATGCAAAAATATATCATTACTTGTGTCATCACAGATCTAGTGCTTCATTACAACACCGGGAGTTGATTTTTGTTTTTCTTCCGCTTGTTCTTCCCCTTGGTTCAATAACAGACAAGCTTCGCCTTCAATGTAAGAGTTGGCATGTCAATTAGGTTGCACAAGTATAGCACTAAACAATGACATTAATTTTCTGATGAAAGTGGCAAAATACAGGACAACAGTTGTGAAATATCCTTATCTTACCTCAATGGGATATTACGGTGCACATACAGATTGGAAGTCTTGTCTCCATTTGTGCAGTTCACTAAAATCAAGCAACATTACCGTACAAGTAGCACAACATATGAAAGCACACTGCAGAATCATGTGAAAGAAGGCTAGTACTAACCTCTCATGACGCGGAATTCAAACAACTCACAAGAAGAAGATCTGAACCAAATTTGCCAACACTCATAGGAAGTAAGATCTCCTCTTGTGCAGTTCCACTAAGATCAAGCAATCAAGCAACGTTGTCGGTGTGACATTTTGGTTGAATTGCACAAAACACTCTTAAAACAAAAGTGTTTTGTGCAGTGCAACAAAAGGTCACAATGGCAACGAGGTGAAGTAGATAACCCTGTTTACACAGAAGTGCAAAGGAAACAACTAGTGGTCAATAACGGTGGATGACACATAAGCCAACAAAAAGAAGCACCTACCTTATCTAAATGGGAAAGAAAGCAAGACAGTAGCATTTCTCAAACGGTGGCATTGATTGATATTAATAGAGAGATTGTATTAACAATAAAATTCGTTAAACATGTAACTTGCTTTAAACTGTGGCATTGCATCAATTTTCCAGCGGCATTATTAGAGGGTGTTTGTTTACAGGGACATTTTGGTGGAGGGACTAAAAAAACTCCGTGTCAGTCCCATCTAAACCAAACAGGAGGGACTTTTAGGGACTAAAAGTGGGCATTTGGGACTAAAGAAAGAAGACCCTGAGGGAGAGTCTTTTTGGGACTTTTTCCAACAGTTGCCCCTGCCACGCATCGCACCTTGTCTCTGTTAGTTCATTACTAAGGGTAACATGGTCTTTTAGCATGTCATTTAATAACCTCTACTCCATGTTTAGTCCCTAGAACCAAGCAGGTAGGGACTAGTGAGTTTTTAACCAAACGGGGCCTTAGATTAACAACAGCTAAAGAGTTGCACGGGACAATGGCTGCACCAGCACCATGTGCATCTATTGCAACAAAGAACAAACAACCAAGGAGCATATTTGTGTTGGTCCCAGTTTTGTTATCTTTAGACACCTTTCCCTATGTGAGCACAGCAAATCTAGTCCTGCTCAAACTCTACAACCTTGTCCCCCAAAACAAAAGATCAGTTTGCTACAGATGTGTGTATTGCATTTGTCATTGTTTTCCCTTTTCGACCAACGTAGGTGCTGGATAGCCAGTCTGTACTAGTACTTTCCCCCTTCCTTTCCTCTTTGAACCACGTCCTAGATTTATGCTATACAACTTTCCCCACTACTTTCCCTCATTCATTTCCTCTTTGAACCGCGTGTTAGATTCATGTGATACAACTTTCCCCACTACTTTCCCCCTTCCTTTCCTTTTTGAACCACGTCCTAGATTCATGCTATACAACTTTTCCCACTACTTTCCCCCATTCCTTTCCTCTTTGAACCACGTCCTAGATTCATGGTATACAAATTTCCCCACTACTTTCCTGTTTGATCGAACACCTATATTCGAGTGCAGAAGCGGAAAAGGCCCACATGCAGCTAGAGCAATGCATGTGGAATAAGTAAATTATACCTTAAGGTTCTTGGGGTGTGGTTCTATGGGCGACCGGAGGCCGTTCGGCCCACACTACATATGGCTGCGAAGAAGAAGGGGTCGGAGGCCCTCCCGCGTCGCCGCTGGGTGAAAGTGAACAGTTGCACCAGTAGTGGATTCCCTCCCTCGCCGATGGTGACAGTGTTAAGCCTCCTTCCCTTCCCGGCGGATGGATCCTGCCGGCTCTTTGACCAGCAATGAGGGGAGAGAGAGAGAGGACAACAAAGTCTCGTTTAGATCTGGAAAGGGTGAGAGAGTGTGAAGAGAGAAACTACAAGCAGACCAGCAGTGAGGGGGAGAGAGAGAGGCCAACGAAGTCTTGTTTAGATCTGGAGAGGGCGAGAGAGTGTGAAGAGAGCAACTACAAGCGTTGAGGCTCCAGCGTGTATATATATACCGGAGAGAGTGTGAAGAGTGCAAACCCTAGAAAACAAGCGCCGAGGCTGCAGCTGATCGTATAGCTCCGTATCCATCCATTTTGAGCAGTCAAAGAATCCTCCTGGCACGAATTATGCTCAAGTGTAGTTATTGAACCCGAGATCTCAAGTTTGATGAGCGAACAAGCTAACCAGCTACATAACCCTCCTGTTATGTTCAACGAGAGGAAAATAACCTTTTATACATTCATGTATTTGTGTGACAAGCATGCCGTGTTTTTTTGTGTGGGAGTCATTGGGATTTAAATCATAATCGTGTCATGTGGCTTTGGTGGTAAGACTATCCTTAGTGGTGCAGAAATAATGCAGCCTTAGTCACCTTACCTCTCTCCACGTAGTACGTTGGGTCCCACCAGTCAGAGGGTGAAACAAACAAATTAATAAGAAAAATTAAAAGCGCCAGTGGTGTATCTTACCTCACACATCTCTCTACTGCTCGGGAACACTATCCAATTGATCCGTTTGTTTGCTCACGTACTATTTCAAGTGAATCCTTATTATAACATGCACACAATTTTGGGCACTTGTATTCAACCTAAGTCAGTGTGCCACCGTATCTCGTACGACTCCCTCCGTGTAGGTGTAATAAGTCACGTTAGAAGGTGCAGCGGGACCAAGGTGCAAGCAGATTGGAGGAGAAGGAGAAACTTGACCGATCATTCCTCCAATCAAAGCCCTGATTTATGTCTCTAAACGCAACAATTAATCCAAACAACTTAGAGATGCCATTTTAGCTACCATGCAGGGCCACGTATTAACTCGCATGCAAGCCGACTTTGATTTCTTGACTGATCAATGCGTAGTTGCGCTCCATGCATTGGGTTTCCGAGGGAGATAACAAGGCAGAGTAAGGAGCGTTTGGATACATTGCTTAGGCTGGTCATAGTGGTGAGTAACTTGGACTAGTAACATGCATATGTTACTAGTCTATGTTACTACTACGCGAAGTTTGCCGTCAGAAGCGGGCTGATCTGGCTCTCCTGAGCTAGCAAGGTTTTTCTAGCCCACCCAAGCTAGCTGGCCCACAAAAGCTAACATATTTTAACAGTTCCAAACGCCTAACCTTGCCCGACTATGCTATAAGTTGTTTTTGCTAAGGATCCAAGTGCTCCCTAAGTAACAACGCTCGCTAGCAACGAGGCCAGGAGGGGATTGAGATGCGAAGTTAATGGACGACACCTAAACATTTTGGGAATATCTAATTTCCATAAGATGACTTAACACCTAAACGGAGGGAGTACTACTCCTCAGTCCAGGTTTGATGGAATATTCGTCACCTCTTCGCTTCTTGTACGTACTCCATTTGTATCTCACTTCCCGTGGCTTCGCACCCGCACGATTTTCCTATTCTATAAACCTGTGTGTGTGTGTGTCGGTAGGGACAGGCGGACAGCTGCCACGCCTGCTCCTGACAAGCCTGGCCCACCCAAAGCCCCTCCATCGCCGGCGCGCGCTTCCCGCCCGAAACGGTCAGCGCCGCTCCACAAAATCGGTGCCGCATTCATGCCCGGGCAGAGGGACGCGACCTCTCACTGGCGCCTGCGTTGAAGGGAGAAGCGGATTCAAGAGTGATGGTTGCTTCGTCCGTCCAACTTGCTGCTGGGTCTATGTGATTTGACGGCTCATTGGGCATTATTACTGAGGTGGTAGGACTGTTGGATGTCCCACGCTTTCGGTGAAAGGAGGTACTACTAGATTGCAATTTTCTCCATTCTTACGGCGGAGGAGTGCAAGAGCAGTGAAAACACACAGGCTCGGTGATTACATGGCCCACCTCACACTATCACCATATTTTCTGGACACCGTGCGACACCTAACTCTTTACATAGTACTCCCCCCGTTCCTAAATATAAGTCTTTGTAGAGATTCCACTAGGTGGACTACATACGGAACAAAATGAATGAATCTACACTTAAAATGCATCTATATACATCCGTATGTGGTTCATGGTGAAATCTCTACAAAGACATATATTTAGGAACGGAGGAAGTACTAGTATAGTATGTACTATAATTTATCAGCGAGATAGTACAATGCTATGAAGCTTCCAGCTTCTGTTACATGTATCTTGCGTCCAAGGTTGCCCGTTGCAACATTTCATCAAATACGAAGGATACTAACATGCATGCTATTGCATCTCAGTGATTGACAGATCATAGCAAATATGTACCCCCTCCGTTCCAAAATAAGTGTCTCAACTTTATGCAGGGAGTGTTTGTTTCCAGGGAATTTTTAGTGTATGGACTAGAAAAAAGTCCCTCTTAGAGACTTTTTAACCAAACAAGAGGGACTACTAGGGACCAAAACTTGCTTTTTGGGACTTAATGAAAAAGACTCTCAAGGAGAGTCTTTTTTGGGACTTTTCCAATAATGCCTCTCCCTGCACCCATTGCCCCGCCGCCCCATGGTGTTTTTTGGTTGTTATTTTTCTGTATACTGGGGGTAACATGGTCATTGAATAACCTCTAGGGAGGGACTAGGGACATTTTAGTCCCTGAAAACAAACAGGGAGGGACTTTTAGTAGGGACTTTTTAGTTGGGACTAGAAAAAGTCCTAGGACTTATGAACCAAACAGGGCCTCAATATGGACTACATACAGAGCAAAATGAGTGAATCTACACTCTAAAATACGTCTATATACATCAGTGTTTGGAGTATGTACTAGTAGTTCATATTGAAATCTACTAAAGGACATATATATTCCAAATAATATGATAATCTCTCTAACCAAGGTAGCAGGGACGAGGAGTAAACGGAGGGAGTAGTACAATTTTCTCCTCTTCCTATGAGCCACCGCGCGCGTGGGCGAGGGAGCAGGCGTAAGGCGTACAATACTACTACTAGTAAGCAAGCTTCACCTCATCATGCGAGCCACCGCGCCCGTGGGCGGGGAAGATGGCATACTAAGCAAGCTTTTCCTCGTTCTGTGAGTTGACGGGACACATCAAAAGTACTCCAGTGTATAGAGCCTTGCCTCTAAGGTAGGCCCCACATGGCTTGCCTCTTTTTTAACATAACGCGTCAATTCGCAATTTGTTTGTTCACTCGTGGTAGACGATCCTCCCTCCATCTAGTGGACAACCAGTACACGTGTCAAATTACCACGTGGGCTGCCTTTTTGTACAGAAATGAGCTCCACCATGTACCCGCGCGGGTGTGGTTGGGAAAGAGACGGGAGTACGTGCGCCGTGCGTGCACCTCTTCTCTTCGTGCACGTCCCCCACCTACGTGGGTGTGTGTGAGAGATACAAACCTAGACAAATGGCTTGTGCATTTGTGAGTGTTTTTTGTTTTGGGGGGGAGGTTGATTTCATGAATGTATTTGTGGGAATATGTGTCGATGACATCTCAAACAAATTTTTGCATGCAATGTGTGTGAAATGGAGGCCTATCCATATCATATATAGAGGGTCGGGCGATCCACGAGAAGAGAAGGAGGGGTCATAGATATCGATAGAGTCGAAGCGAGGATCAAGTGGGTGGGTGCGAGATCGATGAAGAGAGCCATCAAAATTGTGTGTGTGTGTGTGTGTGTGTGTGTGTGCAAGTCAAAGATATAGGGTGACTGACCTACCGGAATGTCAGAGGGCATAGGTCAAGTTTGTGTGTGGCAGGGAGACATGACTAGAGTGCTCGATGTATCGGTGTGTGTGTGTGGGAGGGGGTGGGGGAGGGGTAGGCAGAGGCCTAACTATAGAGGTAGAACGACTCGTATATGTGTTGAGAAGGAGAGACCCAGCTATGTCTTGAGGGAGATCGGTTGACATCCATACATAACTGAAGGACGGGAAATAGGATGGGACAGAGAGGGAGGGAGAGGGGTAGAGTGTTGGATGGGTGATGGAGTTGCTTCTCGGAGATGGTGGGAGAGGCCTGCTAGACAAACTGAGGGTGGAACTACAATATTATCAATAAGAGTGGGGATGTGTTTCTGTGTGTGCCTGTGCATGATAGATCTGTCGAGACGCATCCATGGATGATGAAGGGGAACCATGTGTTTGGTAAGCAAACCTAACTAGATCGGTAGATCAATTGTTGTTTGTCGGAGGAAGGGAGAGACATAACTAATGAGGTAGATCGATCGACGTGTGGGGAAAACGAGTTATAAGACCTAGCTAGCTATATGTATAGAGGGAGATCGGTCGGTGTACGTCCATTTGTTAGAGGCAAATAAGGCCCGGCGATACGGATAGACAAAGAGAATGGAGCTAGGAAGTGGTGCGAGAGGCCCAACTACTAGCTAGATAGGGGGAGTGTGTGGTTGTGAGATTGATGAAAAGAGGGGCGAGAGTTTACACGTGTGTGGGACCGTATGAGAGACACAAGGCAAGGACACATAAAGGAGGAGATTGAAGGTGCGTGTGTATGTTGTAGGCAGACATCGCTGGAGAGGTTTATCGATTGGTGTGTGTCGGAAAGGAGTTGTGGAGACTGTGGGAGAATGACCTAAAGAAAAAAATGAATGTGCGCGATGGATAGAATGCTGAGGGAGGGGGAGGGCGAGGAGGGTGTGTGCATGCACGAGATAAAGTTAGTGGTAGCTACAAAGGTTAGAGGATTGTGTGGGTGTAAGAGACTAACAAAGATCATAATTTGATATGAAAGTGGATTCATATATTTGAATAGGATCTCATAGTGTTTTAAACATATGCATGCATGAATATAGTGAAGGAAATATGCCCTAGAGGCAATAATAAAGTTATTATTTATTTCCTTATATCATGATAAATGTTTATTATTCATGCTATAATTGTATTAACCGGAAACATAATACATGTGTGAATACATAGACAAACAGAGTGTCACTAGTATGCCTCTACTTGACTAGCTCGTTGATCAAAGATGGTTATGTTTCCTGGCCATAGACATGAGTTGTCATTTGATTAACGGGATCACATCATTAGAGAATGATGTGATTGATTTGACCCACTCCGTTAGCTTAGCACTTGATCATTTAGTATGTTGCTATTGCTTTCTTCATGACTTATACATGTTCCTATGACTATGAGATTATGCAACTCCCATTTACCAGAGGAACACTTTGTGTGCTACCAAACGTCACAACGTAACTGGGTGATTATAAAGGTGCTCTACAGGTGTCTCCGAAGGTACTTGTTGAGTTGGCGTATTTCGAGATTAGGATTTGTCACTCCGATTGTCGGAGAGGTATCTCTGGGCCCTCTCGGTAATGCACATCACTATAAGCCTTGCAAGAAATGTGACTAATGAGTTAGTTGCGGGATGATGCATTACGGAACGAGTAAAGAGACTTGCCGGTAACGAGATTAAACTAGGTATTGAGATACCGATGATCGAATCTCGGGCAAGTAACATACCGATGACAAAGGGAACAATGTATGTTGTTATGCGGTTTGACCGATAAAGATCTTCGTAGAATATGTAGGAGCCAACATGAGCATCCAGGTTCCGCTATTGGTTATTGAACGGAGACGTGTCTCGGTCATGTCTACATAGTTCTCGAACCCGTAGGGTCCGCACGCTTAAAGTTTGGTGGCGATCGGTATTATGAGTTTTTGTGTTTTGATGTACCCAAGGTAGTTCGGAGTCCTGGATATGATCATGGACATGACGGGGAGTCTCAAAATGGCCGAGACGTAAAGATCGATATATTGGACGACTATATTCGGACACTAGAAGTGTTCCGAGTGGTTTCAGATAAAAACCGGAGTACCGGGGGGTTACCGGAACCCTCGGGGGAGTTAATTGGGCCTCATGGGCCTTAGTGGGAGAATAGGAGGGGCAGCCAGGGCAGCCGCGCGCCCCTCCCCCTCTAGTCTGAATTGGACAAGGAGGGGGGCGGCGCCCCCTTTTTTCCTTCTCCTCCTCTCTCCCTTCCTTCCCTCTCCTACTCCAACAAGGAAAATGAGGAGTCCTACTCCCGGTGGGAGTAGGACTCCCCCCCTTGGCGCGCCCTCCTCCTGGTCGGCCACCTCCCCCTTGCTCCTTTATATACGGGGGCAGGGGGCACCCTAGAACACACAAGTTTATCTGTTGATCTATTCCAGCCGTGTGCGGTGCCCCCGCCACCATACTCCACCTCGGTTATATCGTAGGGGTGCTTAGGCGAAGCCCTACGTTGGTAGCAACGCCATCATAGTCATCACGCCGTCGTGCTGACGGAAATCTCCCGTGAAGCTCTGCTGGATCGGAGTTCACGGGACATCATCGAACTAAACGTGTGCTGAACTCGGAGGTGCCCTACGGTCGATACTTGGATCGGTCAGATCGTGAAGACGTACGACTACATCAACCGCGTTGTGCTAACGCTTCCGCTTTCAGTCTACGAGGGTACGTGGACACACTCTCCCCTCTCGTTGCTATGCATCACCATGATCCTGAGTGTGCGTAGGAAATTTTTTGAAATTACTACGTTCCCCAACATATAGCGGTGATACGCGTGTTGTGGTTTTGCACATGTTATACCATAAAGTGATAATGCATGGCGTTTGCAACTCACAGCTAAATGTCGAACAATCTAAACCATACTATACATCGAACAATCTCACATTTTATTTGAATTTGTGATAATGTGTGGCGTTTGCAGCTTACAACTAAATATCAAACAATCTAAACAATACTATATATCGAACATTCTCACATTTTATTTGAATTTGTGGTAATGTGTGGTGTTTGCGACTCACATCTAAATACTTGTAGGCGTAGGGGGCGGGGCACCATACATAATGTGATAAACACATTATACATATGAGACATGGTTTAGATTATGAAGATCTAGCTAGAGCTTGAAATGTACTATGATTTGAAATCAACATATATATATAGTGGATTCAAAAAATCGAGTTCAAGTTCATATAGTACACATAGTTCATATGTAACTCAAGACTAATCATGTGGTGTGTTGTGAAGATAATACACAAACGATGGTTTAACTTGACAATAATGATGATTGTAGATCTTATTAAAACAGAGAAGCGAATTCAAATGCTTTGACTTCACAACAATCATTATTGTAGATCTTATTTAAATAGAGAAACGAATTCAAATTTAGTTCATATTGAAGCGATAGTATATACGTTTGGAATGCACTAAAACGTTCATTTGAGTAGTAGGTTGCATGCATTATACACGTAGCGAAATATTTTAATTGAACATAACATGAATTCAAAGTTTTGAATGACATTTGTACTGCGAATTGATTTGGTACAGTACACATTAGGCTTGTCCAGAAATTTCAAACCGCGCCTTGTTAGCCCGAAATATTTAAGATATATCTTTGAATCGTTGTGCTCCGACAACACCCTCCCCCTCAACCCGCGCCTTGCTATTCCAAAATTACAACGCGCGTGAAAACTCCCACCTCCTGTGAAATCCCGACATGCGAAATGCCCGTGATACCCCTGAACCAAAAGAACCGCCTCAAATCGGTGGGGGTACTTTCATAACTTACCCCACATTTCGGACAAGCGTGTCCCTAAGCCATGGTTCCCCACTCCCATCCCATCTGTCCACCCATTCGTACACCGAGGCTGGGAAAACCCGCGAAGCCCCACACCCTCCTCCGTCCGCCACCCAGCTGGAGGCTCTTCCCCGATGACGTCGTCCACAGCAACACCTCGACGTCCCTCATCCACCGTACAGGATGAGGATCCGTCGTCAATTTGGTCGTCCCGCCGGTTCAGCCACCCCGTCCTCCACCTCCAAGGAGTTGCTCCGATGTTCCCCTCATCTTTCGCGCCACCTCCATTCCCACACCGCCGTCTTCACCTACACCACCGGAAGAGCATCATCATCACCGTTTCCTCGAATGATGTTGCGGCCTAATCGGCGCCACCAAAGAGGTTGTACACTAATCGCCGCATTTTCTTCTTGATTCGATCTCACGGTGCTGCCGGCGCTCGGTCCCGAGCCGACATGGCGCGGCTCCATCCACGGCGGCATCGCCGGCCACTTCCTCCATGGCGTCGCTCCCTCGGCGGTGACGTCCACATCAGTAGGAGCTGCTGCTGCTTTAGCTCTCGCTCGCGCTGCTGCTCTGCTCTTGCTCTCGGTCCCCTGTCTTTGTCTGCTCTTGCTCTTGCTCTTGCTCTTGCTCGCGCTGCTGCTCTCGCTCTTGCTCTTGCTTGCGATGCTGCTC
>NC_041388.1:603365852-603462712 GCF_002162155.2 Triticum dicoccoides
CGGAGAGGTACCCCACTATCTATCTTAGGGTTCAGGGTGGGGGCGGTGGTGTGGGGATCGCCGAAGAAAAAGCTCGGCACGGGGGGGCCTAGAGGGATGGTCGGGGCGGCGGCGGACCGGCGGTAGGGAGTGTTTTTGGGGCGGGCGAGGCGGCGCACCGCCGGCCGTGGGTGGCGGGGGGCGGCTGTTTGGCTGGTGGTGGCTGGCAGCTCAGGGGGGTGGAGGTCGAAGATGAACTGCAGGCCCTTGATTTCATATCCAACGGCTGCAAAATCGACTGACCAGAGATGAAAAAGTCAGTCAACTGACGTGTAGCCTCACCTCTAGTGCGTTCAGTTTTGACAGTAAAATTCAGTTTCGACAACAAAATTCTGTTTCGACAGTTAAGTTCAGTTTCGACAATTAAATTCAGTTTCGACAGTTAAGTTCAGAGATGAGCGGCTGATGTATTTTACATCTAGCACTTTGTGGTTATGTATTTTACGTCATCTATTGGAGATGCTATTAGAATTCCACTCAGGTTAACATTGTCTCTCTTGTCCTGCTTCAGCCTCGGCGTCGTACAACTCATCGGAGCTGCTCCAACGACGAAACCCTCCATCACAACGGAGCAGTACCTCGAGCTCCATCTCCAGACGCCTAAGATCTTCTTCCCCTCCTCCGATAGCCAAGTCAGCCGGAGCATCCTCACCGGCCAACCCAATCATGCTGAGATCGACATGGCTTCGCCAAAGAGGTTGTACACTTGTTGCATCTCTTTTTTACTCTACATGTTATATATATTGTCCAATGAGCACATGGAGTAACGGGAAATATGATTATTTTATCCTACTATATGACAAGCAGTGAGGTACCAGGCAACTTAGCTATCCGTGATGGACTCTCTTGAACGCCATCATTATTTATCTCGCGCGTTTGAGTTGTGCATTTGTCGATGGCCCTGGGAGCTGAGCTAGTAGGGGCAGTGGCCTGGGTCCAAAGTAATAGAAGTAGCACAAAAACATTTTTGTAGTGTGGGATTTTCCTTGCTCAAGCCTGCCTACTAGAATCGCCAGTGCTTGAAAGGAAAAGTGAGTGAAAAACATAGGAATTGGAAAGTTTCCTATGGTACTACTTTTCATGAATTTGGTGCAAAGGAATGGAGCAAAGGAAAACTGTAGGATTTGTTCCTTTGGTGTCTCCTTGAAAGAAAAACCATAGGAATCTTAATTTCCACTTGTCCTCCTTTCCAAATTTCTATTCATGAAGCACAAGACTAAGAGATAGTAGCATAATAGCATTATAACCGTACATTTTCTTATGGTTTGACTTAATCTCACCATGCTTCTTTGCATCCTGTGTTCTTCCAATTATTGTGAACCAAACACCCAGATTGGCAGAAATCCTCTGTTTTTAAATTCTTTGTTTTGCACGTGCATTCATATCCTATTCCTGTCTATTTCCTATCCATGCATTGTTAGAATCCTCAAATTCAAACAAGCCCTTACACAATTACTTCTGTTACAGATATGTGTCAAAGAAAACCTTGTGTGGTTTGTCCTGCTCCTGCGGTGCTGTGTTCCACCCCAGCTCAGCTGCTCCAACGACGGAAGGGTTCACCACAGCAGGGATCCACTCTCCAAACTGTCTTTCGCTGCCTCGGATCTTCTTCCCCGCCGCCGGCAGCCACGACAACTGCATTACCATCATCAACTGAGCAGATGACCTTGAGGGCTACACGGGTCCGCAAGAGAGGTCGCACTCTTCCGTGTCTGCTTAGGTTATGCATCGCTTAATATGATGACATGCTACTTTATCATCGTGTTCACCTATTAGACTCCGAGTCACGTCCAAACTTATGCTGAAACTTGAGTTTTTAAATGGTTGTGGGGTACATATTGGGGTAGCAATCTGTACTATCTGTCTACTATCTGGTTAATCTTGGGTGTCTACTATGAGTTTCATGTTGGGTGCAAACAAACCTTAAAGGAGCCATTATCTGTATTTTTTAACTAAAGCTATTATATGCCTGCTATCATTGGTTTTGGGTCTATCCGCAGTTTGCTACCATCACCCTGGATTTGTGCATGCACTCCTTACATAATCTCACTATGTTTTATTCCTATGCATGTTAGTTATTGTACACAATGGAACTGAACATGTAGCGCAAAAGAGACGAGCCTTGTGTGGCAATAAAATTTCATGCAGATGTCGCTCCATGGTGGGCACAAAGGTAGCCCCCCCCCCCTCCACCCATTTCGGATCGTAGTCAAGAGGAAGATAACTGTTTTGAGGGGGATTCAGAAGTAGAAGACCACTCCTATTTACCCCATGAGGTCTTCGCTCTAACTTGGCATGTTGATGTTGGTAATATCATGCATATGGTGCATTGCATTGCTTACTGTATACATCAAAGATGTCATCTGCTTAGTTTAGACATGCTTTGTGTCAATGTCATCTGTTTAGTTTCTTTATCGTATATGTGAATCATGCAATGCCATCTTGTTTATCCAGGCATCATATATGTGAATTTTGCAATGCCACCCTGGTTAGCCAGTCATATTATATGTGAATTATATCATGACATCATTTTTTATCATGTGTTAAATTTGTCAACAATTTTAGTACATTCAATTACTCTTCCTGTGCATCATCCATTCGGCACCGGTCATGGAAAAATCTGGAGTGGAAACAAGGTCTTCAGAGCAGACAATGCTATCTGATGAAGCGCATGTCTTGCTGGTTACAGATAGCTCCTCAAAGGAGGATTCAGAGACAGATGACCAGTCCTATCCCCCCCCCGAGGTGCATGCTCTAACTTGGCAGGGTTATATTGCTCATATCGTGCGTATGGTATCTTGCATTGCTATGTCATTTGGTTAGTTTAGACACGCTTTGTGTGAATGCCACATGTTTAGTGTCTAATTACGATATATGTGAATTATGCAATGCCATCTTGTTCTAAGACATTATATATGTGAATTATGCAATGCTATCTTGTTGCAAGGCATTATATATGTGAATTATGCAATGTCATACTGTTTAGCCAAGCGTCATATATGTGAATTATAGCATGATGTCCTTTTTTTGTATTTCTCATTGCTTTTGTCGACAATGTTTGTATATTCAATTGCTCTTCCCGTGCATCAGCCATTTGAATTGGTGATGGAGAAATCTGGAGTGAAAATAAGGTCTTCAGAGCAGACAATGCTACCTGCTGAAGCAGATATCTTGCTGGTTACAGATAGCCCTTCAGAGGAGGATTCAGAGGCATATGACCATTCCTATTATCCCCATGAGGTGTATGCTCAAACTTGGCAGGGTTATATTACTCATATCATGCATATGTTGTATTGCAATGCTTAGGTTTTACATCATATACATGATATTGAATGCCATCTCCTTAGTTGACACATCATATATGCGATTGCCCTCTGCTCACTTCCTCAGTATATAAATCATATATTTGAATTATATCATGCCATGATGTTTACATAGACAGCATGTATCTGAATTATGGCATGCCAACCCATTTTCTAAAGACATAATATAGTTATATCATCTCATCCTGTTTACATAGTCATCATATTTTGAATTATGTCATTCTATCCGTGAATTATATCATGCCATCATGTTTCCATCGACGGCATGTTTGTGATTTATGGCATGCCAACCACTTCAATAGACATATCGTATAGTTATATCATGTCATCCTGTTTACATAGTCATCATATTTTGAAGTATGTCATTCTATCCTGTTTAGTTAGCCATCATACATGTGAAATTGTGGCATGCTATCCTGTTTAATTAGCCATCATATATGTGAAATTATGTCCTGCTATTCTGTTTGGTTAGACCACATAAATGTGAATTATTTCATGCCTTGTTTTCTTTCCTACTATCCATTGCACCTGTCTATCTTACAATATATGTACATTCAATTACTTTTCTTGTTTATCAGCCATTTCAATTGGAGGGGGTGATGGCGGTATCTGTGGGAGTAAAAACACGGTCTTCAGAAAAGATCGTGCTACTTGTCGATGGAGATAGAACCACAGTTGTACTTGCCCAAGAACTAGCCCCACCACACATAACCCAGACTCACACAGATTGTACCCCTACCCAATTGGACAGAGAACCAGCTACACCCCTTCTAATCCCAATCCCTGTAGATAGTAACCCAGTTCCCGTTGACATAGCACCGTCTCCACCACATAGCACCCAAACACGAGCAGTTAGTAAGGCAACTGCAGTGCCCAAAGCACGAGGACTACCACTTCGAACCCCAAGTCAATGCTTAAAGCAGAAGAAGAATTGTTCTCAGGTCAGGTTCCATAGCTATGGTTCATACTACTTTGCTCTTGCATCACTGTATTTACTCATACCAACTAATTTCAAATTTGAAGGATGCAATTGAAACTCCAATGGCGCAACAGGTATGTTTTAAACCTGTTTCTTTAACGTGTTTGCTGTTGTAACTTGCTCTATGTTGATTTCAGTTTCAATTGAATAAACAGTTATGTTCTCATGCCATGCACATTACAAGTGTTGTTATTGCTGTGTAGTTTCCCATACTTATATTCTGTCTAAGCTGCTTTGTCTTAAATAGATATGATTCGAACTATATCTATCTTGATTTGGCAACATAAACTAGAATGATATAGACCATACAGTGACCATACTACATAGATATATGTTTGTTTCATGTTGTTATCCTGTCTGCCTTACTACTGAACTGGTTTACCAAAATGAGTTTCATATGCAACATTGTAAACTTGTGATGTGTTTGTTTGTTTCTCTTTTAGAACGCGGATAAAATATTGGAGAAGAGTACCCCATTATGCAATGGTAAAGGAAGTAATGCAGATAAGGTTCAAGATAGTGAGACATCCCTGTTGGTCTCCAAGAAAGCTGATAAAAACTATATTGAAGACACTGAGGCAACCCCAAAGTCATGTCTTGATGTAGTGTTCGAGTTACTGGCTACTACTGTTGGTACCAGCTCTTCGAACTTGCTGCCTGAATCAGTTCGGCTTCTTGAGTCTCAACTTCAAGTTGAAAGACATCGATCAGATGTTATGCGACAGGAAGCCGAAGGACTGAGGAAGTCCCTGCAGAATTCAGATGCATACTTTCTGGTGTAACAGCGAGTGCTGGAGGATTTAAGCACCAAACAAGAGAAAGTTAATAAGCTTGCTAAGCATCTTGCCAGCATTATGGGTACCCAGGATATTGTTTCTTGAGCTCTTCTGAAGTGGTTTCAGTTCTGGACTTGTTTTGCTGCGGCGTTTATATGCTGCTTTGTTCCCTATATTTGCACTGGTGGCGAACTTTGATGCCTAGTGGATGTAATATGTGTAATAGCCGTGATAGCCTAGCGTAAGTTGCTTGCTAATTTATTTCCTTGTTGTCTTGTTTATTTGTTTTCTTGTAGTCAGTGCATTTCTTTTTCCGCGGTTTGCTAGTGACCGCAATAACCTATTTTTAAGAACTAGGCCACAATAACCATGGGCTACATATTTATTGTAGTTAACATGGGCCTCCTACGGGCCGTAGAAACACTGGGCCTTCTACGGGGCGTAGAAACAATGGGCCTTATACGGGCCATAGACACAATGGGCCTTCTACGGGTCGTATCATCAATGGGCCTTCTCTGGGCCGTATGATCGATTGGCCAAATATGGGCCAATAACAGACCACATTATGGTCGTAAATGGGCTAGAGTTGAAATCGTCCGTTCATGGGCCGACCATAACAGGGCGTCGTTAATCGGCCGTATTTGATGACGCTATGAAAATGGCCCAACGTATTAACGGGCCACAAACGGGCCGACTGTAACCACGGGCTGAATTTGGCCCACAAGCAGAAAATGACAGTAACGGGCCGTAAGTAAATGAATGCTGGAAATGAGCCCAAGAATAAATGGGCCCTGAGAAGGCCGAAAGATAACATAGCCTAGAAACGGCCCAACAGAATAATGGGCTGTTAATGGGAATAAAGTGATACACTGTTCATTATGGGCCAGTTTCACCATGTGCCATTAATGGGCCGCGGGTTACTAAGGGTCTCATATGGGCCGAAAGACGTCATGGGCCGGAAGTTAAAATGGGCTGGAATTATATTGGATGGCCCAGATGACACTACTGGGCCTAATTCGGATAGGCCATAAATGGGGCCTGGGTTTAGCGGGCTGTAAATGGGCTATATGCGAACAGGCCGTTAACAGGCTTGCCGTGGGCCAGCCCGCCACCTTTTGACCAAGTCAAACGGGCCGACCTTTTCACATGAATGGGCCTCTGTTGGGCCGTGCCACGTGTCGACGTATCATAGGCGCTTTGGGTCCAATGAGTGGATGACATCTGTCCCAACGGTGAGCCAACACGTGTTTCCTCCAGCCAATGATGATTTTACACATAGAAAATCCCCATTGGTCAGGGCTGTTAACGGGTTATGGGATCCAAAACCGGACCCGATAGCTTAACGGTGTTCCGTTACGGTGGATGCCACGTGTCGGTCACCCTTGACGAAAGCACTTCTATGACGCGTGGTTTATCGTCATGGAAGTGGACACTTCCGTGATGATAATTTTGGTAATGTCATGGAACACTTCTACGACAGCACAAGTATGACTATCTTGATTCTGTCATAAATTTTTCATAGATGTACATGCATGACAAAAAACGTGACCTACTGTGACAAACACGTATCATCACGGAAGTGTATTTTTTTGTAGTGTTGGCAAGGGGGTTGTCAAGCCCCTTGTCTTGCTAGTTACAAGATTAAGCAAATAAATAGGTAGTGATACGACAAAAGTAAAGGTAAAGAGTCGAGAGAGATTTTGTAATAGTTTGTATTGATGGAAGAATAGACCCGGGGGTTGTAACCCACAAGTATAGCGGATTTTGACAGTCTTCGAGGGTAGTATTTCACCAAATTTATTGATCCGACACAAAGGGAGCCAAAGAATATTTATAAGCTTTAACAGTTGAGTTGTCAATTCAACCACACCTGAGAAGTTGTTTCTCTGCAACAAAGTATTAGTAGTACAATAGTAATGATAGTTTTGACGGTACGGTAATAGTAGCAATAGCAATAGTAATGGTAACACTAGTAGTTTTGTAGTAGTAGGAACAGTAGCAGCAGTAGTAGTAACTTAGCGAAGACAATATGAGCAAAGTATAGGCATGGAATAGCGATGGATATTTGGATGGCATTCATCATGTAACAAGTCACAAATTAGAGCGATACACTCCCGTGGCAGCGGGGTCCTGATGGAAATATAAGGGTAATTAAGGCGCTTCTTTTAATAGAGAACCGGAACAAAGCATTAACACATAGTGAATACATGAAATCCTCGAATTACAGTGATCCCCAGAAAGTATCCTGATATGTTTTGTAATGTATCTATAATTTATGAAGGATTCATTGTCATGTTTACAATAATTTTATATGGCTTTGGTGCATTTTTACGTTATTTTCATGGACTAATATATTAACCAAGTGTCCAGTGTCAATTGTTGTTTTCTGCATGTTTTTTATTTTACAGAATATTCGTACCAAACGAAATCCAAACGGAACAAAATGTTTTGACATTTTTTCCGCAAGGAAAGAGACCCACGAAACTTCGGAGGAGCACCTGAAGACTCACATGGGCTCCATAAGGCAGGGAAGTGGTTTTCCTTCGGGTTGTGGGTTTCGTCCTTTCTAGGTGGTTTTTCCTTGGGTTTTTTGTTTGTTTCTTTCCTATATGTGTTAGCTCAAGTACTTCTGGCTTTTCCATGGTCATTTTATCCGTTTTATGCATGTTCCTCCTATTTTTTTCCATTCATTTTTTCTTTTTCTTCTTCATTTTTATTTATACTAACAAAAGAGCATGTACATTGCAATGGGGTATGCATAATCTAGTCACGGATACTTAACTACGTAGCAAACACTAGACTTCGAGCTCCTTCCTCTTGTGTCAGTCATGGATGTCGCTGAGTTGAGCCACTGTGACATAATAAGGTGGTGACTTAAAACTGTCATCTTCCTGAGAAGTGGGAGGATGACTCCTGCTCGTGGCTAGAATTTCCTCCTTTTAATACGTCCATATATACATGTTAAATTGTTAATGTCAATAATCTCACGCTTGCAATGAATCAGTATATAATTGCATATATCATGAATAGTCTAGAGGTTTGGAGGGATTCTAGAATAATCAGTTTTCCTAGAGAAGGAGAAACCTCTAGACTATTCGTGTTTTGGCGGTTGGTTGTGCACAATATGTCTCAGTCTCAATCTCAACCTTAGATTTCAGATCGGACGATACATATAGCCTGAAGGCAGGCACACCATCATCACCAACTCGCATTTCTATAGGAGTAGAGATTTTCAATTTTATATTCTTGAACAAATAAAAAATAAATGAATACTTTTAAAATTCATGTTTTCTTCTAGACAAGAGAGAGAAATCAAAATATAAGAACATTTTTTAAATCTATGATTTTTTTCTAACATTATTTATATTTGAGAATAATTTTCAAAATATATAAACAAGTTTTAAATTTGACAGCATGTTTTGTAAACACAAACATTTCTGTAAATCAAAAACTTTTTTTGAAAAAACAAGAACATTTTTAATTTGAAAATGTTTTTTAAAATTCACAATTTTCAATTTGTGACTATATTTCATTTTTTAAAAGCAAAAATTTAATGACTTAAAATATATTAAAAATTTATTATGGTATGTAATTTTTATATTACAAAATTCAGTAGCAGGTTTTCTTGTTGAAAAATCAAAAGGAAAAAAACCTAATGGAAGAAAATCGCATCGGCAGTATAATGTCTCCAACGGGCAAACAAGTGAGAGCCCTCAATGCGCTTGCTCGACTGTTTGATGCAGTGAACCCAAAATCACTAATTAAGGTGTACTTTTTTTAAAGATCATTTTCACCTTTTCAGGTTGTGACAAGTGGCACACTGCAAGCGCGCTACTTATCGCAACTTGGAAGTTTTCTCTTTTTTCATACATCCATTTATTCAAAAAGTTTTAGGTCTTAAACCGTGCGTCCAAATTTCAATCCGTTTTCATCATTAGATTTCTCGCGTTGAGATTTTCAAAACTAGACCCTATGTTGATATGTTTTGACGGATTATTTTAAAAAAAAGGATAAAAAAGGCACGACTGTGCCTCTCGGGGAAACAAAACCATGCCTCGCGGAAGAAAAAAAACACAGAAAACGTGTTTTTTCCTTTTCAAAAGAGGCACGGCCGTGCCTCTTGCGGAAGTAAAACCGTGCCTCTCACGGAAAGAAAAAATGTAATAGAAAACGTGTTTTTTCCGCTTCCAAGAGGTACAGTCGTGACTCTCGCGAAAGCAAAACCGTGCCTCTTGTAGAATTAAAATCGTGCCTCTCACGAAAGAAAAAAACAGAAAACACATTTTTTGTGTTTCTGAGAGGCACGGCCGTGCCTCTCGTGAAAGCACAACCGTGCCTCTCACGAAAACAAAAACCATACCTCTCGTGAAAAAAAATTTAAAAAATGTGTTTTTTTTTGTTTCTGAGAGACACGGCTGTGACTCTCGTGAAAGCAATACCGTGGCTCTTGTAGAAAGGAAAAACATGTTTTTTCGCGTAAACAAAAAATTTCAAAATCTTGGCCCAACGAACCTCGAACATGAGCTACCTGGTTTTCCTACAGGTTGTGCGCGACATCTATGTGTGCGCCCATAACGATTCCTAATTTGAATCGCTTACAGGCGACCACACTAGCGGGTTAGCAGTTGCTAGGTTCACTCGACCGGTTTCTTTCTCTTTTTTTTTCTTCTTTTATATGCTTTCTTTTCTCTATGCTTTTGTTTTCCATGGATTTTTTTTGGATTTTTCTTTTTCTCATAGGTTTTATTGTTTTATTTATTCATCTTTTTACCTTTGGTTTTTGGTTTTCTTCTCTCTCTCTCTCTCTCTCTCTTTCTTTTTGGTTTTCTTTTGTTTCTTTTCTCAAATGTTATCTCTTTTGCTTCTTTTCAACATATATCTCCATTTTCCCATTACAGAATGTACAATCTTAGAGCACATGTGAAACATTTTCCGACACATGTTCGACATTTTTCAAGCATAGATGATGTACAATTTGTTAAAGCACATATTTCAAACACTTTTTAGAATACATGCTAACATTTTTTCAAATACAATGTGTACATTTTGAAATGCCAGTAAACATTTTGAACTACGCATTTTTTTAAGCGTATATTTTTTTTAATTTCATGGACATTTTACTGAAAGAAACAGATATTTATTGAAAATGTCACAACACACTTTTAATGGAAATAAACATGTTTTAAACTAAGAAAACTTTATTTTCATTAGTACATAACATTTTTTAAATGTCTAAAACTTTTTCTGAAACACGGGAATATTTCCATAAAATGTGACGTACATTTGTTTAATGCATGAAACATTTATTATACATTACAAAAACAATTTTATAAATTGATCACCTCTTAGAAAGAATTATACTCAGCTTTTGTAATCCGGGAGCAATTTTTCATTGTCATGTACATTTTTTTAAAGTTATCATCATTTTGAAACTTGAGCTAAAAAGTTTAATACTATGTTAACATTTTTCCAATTCTTATTTTCAATTTCGTCAGTAAAATTTTAGTTTTCAAAAAAATGATTTAATTTAATATATAAATAAAAGCAACAAAAGGATAAAAAAGAGGGGAAAATGTGGGTTACGTCGGCAGGACGAGCCGAGGCCTACTGGGCTGGCCCACCCCAAAAAATGGGCGGCACATAGCGGCACCACAGGTTGCGGATTTCTGCCGGCAATGGCACACGATCATCCCTCGTGCATTCGGGTGTGGTTCGAAGACCAGCAGCAGGGGACAACACGATTGTCGGCTATCGGTTTTTCATCGGGGTAGTCTGTGTTTCTATTTTATCTCAATTTATTTCTTGTTGTTTTTTCTTATTAGTTTTAGTTTTTCCTGTTTTTTCATCTACTTTTCTTTGTACACTTTTCAAAATAACACAATTTAAGACAATTAACATGAGTATTCTGTACGCATCGTGAATACTTTTGATAAGTGTGGCAGTATTTTTTTAAAAAAATCTAGAAATCATTGACACTTACTAATATTATACCAATGTTTTTTAAGTATTGGTAAAAAATGAAATGAATATTCTAAAAACACATGAACAACTAAAATACGTGATCTATATGAAAATTATCTTAAAAACAGTTAAATGCTTGGTAAAAATCTTAAAGACACAATCACTTTTACAAATAAGAACAATTTTTAATCAATAAACATTTCCTAGGAAATTTGCGGGTTTTAATTTGCATGAATTTGTTGCTGGACCCACATGCATGTGAGTAGTTATGCAAGAGAATCCATGCATGTGAGAATCCCGAGCTGCTCGAGCACGCTTCCTACCAACCATACAAGAGCGCCTCTGGATTGAAGAATTTTTGTTAGAAATTTTTAGGACCTGAATCTTACGGGGGAAAAATCTGTGAAAGCCATTTGGGTCATAGGGTTGGGGTCCCAAATTAATATGTAACCCGTTCCTATGCCCCTCGTTCCATAGGAATTCTAATAACATGATCCCAATCATTTTTGTTCTTTTTCTTTTGAGAAGTCCAATACCTCTTCACTTTACCGCTTTACTTTTTCTTGTAAATCTTTTAAAATTTCTATGCCTCTTTGCTATGCACTATCCAAAGGCAATCATTATAGGATTCCTGTGTTTTAAAATCAGATGGGATTTCATGAGATGTTGATGTGAGCTGTACAAAAAAATTATTAAAATCATGTACTTTTATAGTGAATGTGTGTATTTGTTTTTAGAATTTTCTGTGACCTAACAATTAGATTTTTTGAATCTTTTAAAACTGAGCTTCATCGAGCCCGGGAGTCAAACACAATTTCCGCAAATCAAATCAAAGCATATTAACAACTGGAGACCAGTATGCCACACCATCTACAAGCAATGGATTATTTGTACAAACTCCTTTTGATTATCTGCTAAAAGCTCAGCAGTTCCAGAGAAGAATGCCGAGAAGAATAAATCAGACTCGCTCCAGAACCTTAATGAGCCGGCCCATGAAACAAAAGTACTATGATGCAAGAGCGCGTGGCAAATAAGGTAAACATGTTTGCTTCTCAATTTCTTCCCCTATTTTTCTTTCATCTACACAAAAATTTACACCGCCAACCAAAATGCACGACTCGCCACTGGACCTAATAAACCTATCATACACCATATACTTGGTCAGTCCATCTCACAAGGTCAGCAGCACAAGGTCAGCTCAGGTGAGGAAACGCGAGGTCCCTGGCGATCAGGTACCGGAAGTTGAGGTTGTAAGGCACCCACTCGATGATCTTGCTCGACCGGCTGCCCTGCTGCTGGCACCTCTGCATCGCCATCCTCAGGCTCTCCGGGAGGTACCGCTGGACCATGTCGACGAGGCCCTGCGACGAGAGCTTGACGTCCTTGGCGTACGCCTCCACGAGCTTCGGCAGCAGTATCTTCTGCTCCCTCCACACGCCGACCGTTGCCCGGATGAACTCCCCCTTGGCGGCCTCCAGCTGCTGGAACAGCCTCTTTGGGGTGTACACCCTCACCTGCAAAAAAGAGGTGTAAAGGGGCTTGTTTGGCACCGCTGGTAATTATGCTCGCAGTACTTTGATGAAAGATTCCCAACATGATGAATGATTCCTATCAAGATTCCTAATCAACAAAAGGTTTTCATTTCATAATCATGTTTTGACAATGTTGTGTCAGGCTATCATATCATTTCCTCAGGACACGTGCACCTTTTTCATACCAAATCTTTGCATGCTTAAAGACTAGCCAAGAACCACATGAGTATGGATTGGAGAAAAGGCGGCATTTGCTTCGTTACAAGCGATTAGGGCAACAATGACAGTGATTAGCGCGTGCATAGTCGCTTACCGCGGGATCAGAATGGCTGCCGGAGCAAAGCGCAAAGCGTAAAAGAGGCTCCGATTGCGCAACAGCAAAGGCTTGCCACTCATGCCCTGCTTTGCTCGCTTTGCTTTTCATCCTTGGGTAAAGCAAAGTACGTAGCCACTGCATTAAAAGGATCAAACAGATGGAATTAGCATGCCTGCGACGTGCCCGTAATCAGTACAGTGCTCATAATCAGTACAGTGCAAACATTTACGCCTTTAACGGGTTTTCGACACTATCATGCTTGCTATACATACCTGTCCGGGACAATGTGTGTTGCATCCAAGAACCAGGTTCTGGATCAGAGCTACATTGATGTTGCGTCCCGCGATTTTGCAGGCGGCCTGTGGTGAATGAAACATTATGTCAGGGAAAGAAGAAACTTCATCTGAATAAGTACATCTTATTGCAGGAACATTTCATTGATTCTGCGGCAGAGATGTATCCTCTTTACCTTAACAAGTATTGATGACTTCTTCAGATTGTTCTGTGGGACGCCGTACCTGAGATAAGCCTGCGAAAGTAGTTCAACGAGACCCCATCAATAAAAAGTTAAGACATGGTATCAAGAATTAGAAGTGAACTTCTTGGGCCAGGGAGAGAAGCACTACATGCATCAGCAGTGCGTTGTGTATGTTGACCCAAAACGCGATCTTCTCTTCGTTTGTTATCCTTCTCAGATCAACGGTTTCCAACCGGTACAGTATCAACCTGAAATATCAATGTAGACGACCGAATCAGTAACAATGGAAAGACGAAAGATACATTCACAATCACATTCACCGGAGAATAAGGATGAGATTAGCTCACTTGTAAGTCTGGAGAAGATCCTCAACATCTCTTAGCCTGCGATTATCGCGGCAAATGGCTGGAATCTCAACCATTGTGTTGTATGGCCCACTGAACTCCTTCAACCCCTCGACATGGAACGGGTTTATCAACCGGGAGTCCAGCGTCGTCTCTCGCTTGTAATTGGGGCTCCACATGTCCCCCACATACTGTGGAGAAATTGCGCTTGTTGAAGAGAACGATGATGTCGGAGAAGACGAGGAGCCGTGGTGAACCAACGGAGGATCTGCGAGTTTGCAGTATACCCCAGCCATGCATCTCACCATCTCCTCGGAGAGGTTGTTTGGAGTCTCGGGGATGTGGTCAGCTACATTTGTGCCCAGATATTCTGCTAAGCTGATCACCCCGGCTGCAGCAGCATCTTCCTGCTCAACAAAATCATGAAAAGAAGCTTAGACCTGGAATCTTATACAGCTCCACAGAGCAGCTACATTTCAATCATTGAATCCCTGTCACTCTTCTTATGATCTACTAGTAACCAAACTGTAATATCATATTCTAACAGCTTTAGCAAGTTACTTTTACATTGTGTAACAGCATAACATGGACTAAAATTAGCATATCCATTTTTCATAGAGAAAACCATTACCTCCAAAAATGAGAAAGGCTGAGAGTGGCACGAGCGAAGGGCCCTGGCAAGACTCTCCTCCGACGGCGATATCCTGGACGAACAGATGCCACGGCACGACAACGCAGACTGGCAGCGGAGCGCATCGGAGTCATTCAGTCTATCCAAGCACGCCGAAGTAGAGCAGTCCATCAACGGATCATTCCACTTCTTACGGGGCGGCGGCGGTGGCGGGTAGCTGGACCGGAGCACAGCATCACCTCTGCTCTTGCAAGAGACCCTGGCACAGGGTGCCTCCCGGAGCTGCCCGGACCACCGCGCACTCACCGACGGCTTCAGCGCCTCCCGGCGATCCGGGGGAGACAATGCAGGCGCCTGCTGCTCGAACGCCTGCCGGTAGAGGGTGAGCAGGTACTGCTCCATGTTCTTGACCTCCAGCTCCAGCGTGGCGATCTCCCGGATCAGCTCGTTGGCGGCCTGTGGGATCGAGGTAATAAACTGATGAGCATTGCACAAAAGAGAGAAATTAACCGCAGTTCTTGGGTGAATGGGTGTCCTACCTTTGGCACTGGCATCTCGTGCAAGAGGTTGTTGACCGGGGCAGCGTCCGGCCCCATGACTTTCTCCAGGGCGCCACGCACCACCTGCTGATCCTTGAGGTGCTTTTCTAGTTGAAGAATCTGCATCAGGCAATCACGTGAGTCTGCTGTACTAAAGGCAAAATTCATCAGCAAAGGCAGCGACCAGCAAGAAAAGCCTGGTGAGAGATTGGATAATTAGTAGAGAAACATTTTCTTCATCAGCCAAGAAACAGAAGAAGAAACATTTGTCAACCAAGTTCAGAGAGTATGTTCAGGAACTTCTCTCAACAAAAAATTC
The DNA here is from genome assembly GCF_002162155.2 of Triticum dicoccoides. Lineage (NCBI taxonomy): Eukaryota > Viridiplantae > Streptophyta > Magnoliopsida > Poales > Poaceae > Triticum > Triticum dicoccoides. The sequence continues at coordinate 603,381,090 of NC_041388.1, forward strand.
TACGCCATTTCATATTCTGGCAAAATCATCAAGGCTACCTACTGCCCAGCTAAAATTTAAAGAAAAAAGCGCCTAGCAAGCACGCGGATAAGACGGAAATGCAGCTTATTATCTGCATTAAACTATGAACTTTCCTAGTAAAAATATAAAAAACCTCAAAGGCGAGATGTCAACAGCAAATCTACGGAAAGTAGTAGAATTTTTACAGTGATTTAGTACCTCTTTTCTCAGGGAGCTTTGCGCCCCTCTCGCAGGCTGCACCTCCTTACTCAAATCGCTCTTCACCTTGGCCTTCACACCTTCCTGGTAAACAGAATCGAAACAGGGTCGCTCAAAATCAAAGAAACTGCAGCAAATACATTGTTGAAGCTGCACAGGAGGAGGAGAAATCTTACCGCTTGCTTAGGCTGGCCAAAAGTTTTGTCTGAAGCATAGAGCGCATCTTTGCTACACATCTTGTCAAGATCGCTGCCGTTCACAAGCCACAAGGAGGAGAATCTCGGTGTGAAAATTCTTCACAAGAAAACCAAAGAAGCTGGCAGAAAGCAAATCTTTCAGCGCAAACAAACCTGTTGGAACGCCTGTGCGAGCCGAAGGACTTGATTGCCTTGGCGAAGGCCCGGTGGCCCTTCTTCTCGTGCGCCTCCACCTCCATTGCTCGGCACCTCCCAAGAACTGCAACGAACGCAGGGACCAAACCAGCGTGAGCAGCAGCAAAACTACAAGCAGGCGGCGGGGGAAAAACTCTAGGGCACGGGAGACAAGGAGGAAGAAGAGGAGGAGGAGGAGGAGGAGGAGGAGAGACAAGAACAAAACAGAAACTTACTCGGCGTCGGCGGTCAGAGCTCCGGAGCAGGGAGGGAGGACAAGGAACCAACCCAGCAGCGGCAAACGAGGAGCTCCAAAGTGCAGTGTGGCTTCTTGCGAGGCGACAGTAAGCTCCAAATGATCTATGTATCCACCAGACCACCACCTCCTCTCTCTCGCTGTCCTCTCAGGTCAACAACTAAACAGCAGCCATTTTGGAGAGGGAAGAGGCGAGCAAGCAATTAGGCAGGCAAGGCCTCTGTTTCTCTCTCTCTCCCCAGCTGCTCTGCAAGAAGAACCCACCCACTGCCTGTCTTGACGTTTATATACTGGCAGCACACCCACCACCAATGGCTCACACACACCGGCGAGCGAAAAGGCCTCCCGTTGACTGTGACCCCTCGTGAAAATGCCACGCACAACTTTTCCCCTGCTTCCTTGTTGCCATGGATAAATACGTACTACCTCACCCCAGCTCACCGTCCACAGCACCTTTTCACCCAGGCCAGGAAAATCATATCATATCATTATCGTATCCCATCTCTCGCGGCCTCTTCGTTCTTGCTGCGTGCAAAACTGGGGAAAGGCGCAGCTTTTCATACTGCTGCTAACCATGCCAGCTCGGTTAGTAATTTGTGTGTTAGGCTTTCTGCTACAGTGATCCGCAACCGTGATCCGGTGACAGTGCTGCTGGGTTCTGAGACACGACACATGTGGGAGTAAGCTTTATGCATTAGACTATCCAGTGATAATCGCTGGCTGCTGCCTCCGGCGCCTAGTCGAGCCAATGCTTCCTGCTAATCTGACAAGAAAACACCAGGTTTGATTAATCGTTGCTCGTACGATGCGTACCGAACTTGAGGGAGGGATTTCTGCGTCGCAACAGCTTGATGACGGGCGATGACTCGTGATGGGGACGCCGAAACGATAGGGGATAGGCCAAAACGCCACAGTGTGTCGTGTGTACTGGGCTGGGGCGGTGTATGCGATGGAGCTTGGAGGGTGGCGGTGGACGGTGTGTACCTTGGGAGTTGTTAATGGAGGAGCAGGTGTGCTGCTGACATTGCTCTTCAAATGATCAAATCTGCGTACGACTGATGGTCTTGATTCCCCCTGCAAATGGGCTTCAATGACAGTGATAGGGCAGCAAATGATACGAGAATATGAGGCCTGCAGTTTGACTGCGGTTTGACAGGCCGGCAAATCATATGATGGCATGAGTTTTGCAGCTTGCTACTACCATGTCAATGGTGGAAAGCAGGCATCTATTGGTAATGAAGTAGCTTAGCAACCTTCATCGGTCACTAGAAAATGTGTCATTTTCCACAACAGATCCATCCATCAAGTTTGACAAACAAGATAAAAGCACCACTAAGACTAGAATGTCAACATGTCTGCCATCTGGCATGTCTAAAATTAACCCTCAACTAACAAAGCGCCTCTTCTCTAATCTAATCTAAAAAGATGCAAGATGAAAAAGGCAAGATCACATCCCCACTCGGCATCCAAAGTGAGCTCCACCTAGACCAGTAGTGGTGCTAGTAGTATATATACACTACTCGTAGCACTACACATGGATTCCGGGCTGAAGGAAATGGCAGACCCTACAACTACATATACATCAATCAAACAAAATAAAGACAAACATCCATCAAAGACAAGGCGGCATTTGTCCAAAAGAATGTTTAGGGCCTTCTTTAGGGGCGCAAACCCGAAAAGAATGGAAGCAAAGCGTCGTCTCGTCTCAAAAGGGACGAAGGCTGGCAAAGGGGCGAGCCCCTCTCCCGTTGGCGCTTCCCCTTGCTCGCTCCCCTTCGTTCCTTCGTAGGCCTACCGGCAGGAACGGCTAGACCTAAACCACCACCACAGAACACAGTCCCCATGCGCGCGCGGGCGCACGTCCGGCGTCGCCGTCTTTACATCTCAAAAGGCGGCGGCGGCGGCCGGGGAGCGCTTGTCCTGCGCTCCGGGGAGCGGCGCGGCGTGGCGCGGGAATAAGGCCCGGTCTGCGTGGCGGCGAGCGGTTTGCTGGTGCGGCTTGGACGGGGCGGGGCGGGGCGCATGGGATTTGGGGGGCGTGGGGAGGGTAGGACAGGCGGGTGAGGCCGTGCACGGGAAAGTGGCCAGGGAAAAGGTGAAACTTTGGGGCTTTTGCTGGTTTTCTGTGGACGGGGTGGCTGTGGACCGTCGGCGTATGGCTTTCGGGTGTTTGCGTTCTGGACAGTCGGCGTATGGCTTTTCGGGTGTTCCTTTTGGAAGTCGGGGGTGGTTGCGTTGTTGTGTACACACATGAACGCGTCCGTACCTGTGGTTTAGGGCAGAGAGCCAGAGATAGCGTCAAAATGTCGAGCAGAAAAAAAGGAAGAATGTGGCTTTCCAACTTTGCCCACGGGAAATGTTTTTTAAGACGAAAATAGGGAAAACCACGTGCAAGAACCTCCGGAGAACAAATTTCGGCTCGTCGCGCTTGTCCTGAAGAGCTCGGGGTGGTACATGGGAGCTACCGAGCGGAAGCACGGCGCTTCGTCGCCGACGGCCATCACGCTTGCGGCCGCCGCTATCTTCTTGAAGACGTCGTCGTGGTGCTCCTCGCCGTGGTAGGCTTAGGGGTGAAGGCCTTTGTCCTATGTGGACTTGACAGCGGCGACGCTTAGCGTCATTCTCTCTTCTGAAGGCATTGTCGTGGAGCCTAGGTGCTTTGGTATGTAGCGTGTCGTTGTACTCAGTTTCTCCTTTTTTTTTTCCTTTCGGTAGCGTAGTTTTCGCTTGATCGGATTATCCTAGAACCAGCGTTGTACGAGGGCTACATCAACAGTTTCATTCAGTAGTATATTTGTTCGGATGTTGCTTTGTATATAAAGCGGGATGAAAACATGTTTAAAAAAAATGCAAATACACGAACTTCTATATGTGATTGATGATGAGGATAACCATGAGCTAGATGCTAATCTAGTCTATTAAGGTACTAAACTCCTTATATTTTAATTTGCAATATGTGTAAAAAATCAATAATTGTAAAATATGTGGATATTTTTATTCGGCGGAATTTTAAAAAAGATAGTTGGTCTTTTTATAAGATAGCAGTGGAGCGAGCGGAAGGAGATGCTAAGCTAGTGAGTCAACCACAGAGTCGAGTTGAGCAAGCGGGAGCTCTTATGTGAACGTCATAGGAACAATTGAACGATTTGAGTGTGGAATAGGAGCTACCAAAGGGCTCACACAACCTCACTAACACCAAGGACAAAATGTGTTAGAACACCACAACCACGCGATGAATACTACTTATTGAGCTTGCGTTAATTTTTCTCTTGAAGAGAAAAAAGTGATGCAGCAAAGTAGAGATAAGTACTTTCCCTTAATTAAGAACCAAGTTATCAATCCAGTAGGAGGCACAAGCAAGTCCCCAATATATGCACCTGCACAAACTAACAAACACTTGCACACAACGCGAAAAAGGGGTCGTCAATCCCTTCACGGTCACTTGCAAGAGTGAGATCTACTAAAAATAGATTTAAAAGATAAGTAAAAATCAAAATAAAGTAAACACACAAAAAACTGCAGCAAGGTATTTTTAGGTTTTTAGTTTGATAGATCTGAAAATATATGATTGAAAATAGACCCGAGGGCATAGATTTCACTAGAGGCTTCTTTCTTGAAGAAAACATAAGGTGGGTAAACAAACTACTATTGAACAATTGATAGAAAAGCGCAAAGTTATGACGATATCTAAGGCAATGATGATGAATATAGCCATCACGTCCGTGTCAAGTACACCGAAAAGACTATGAATCTACTACTATTACTCCACACATCGACCGACTCCTGCCGGCATCTAGAGTATTAAGTTCAAAAGAACATAGTAACGCCTTAAGCAAGATGACATGATGTAGAGAGGTAAACTCAAGCAATGTGGTTTAGGGCAGAGATGGCGTCAAAATGTCGAGCAGAAAAAAAGGGAGAATGTGGCTTTGCAACTTTGCCCACGGGAAATGTTTTTTAAGACAAAAATAGGGAAAACCACGTGCAAGAACCTCCGGAGAATAAATTTCGGCTCATCGCGCTTGTCCTGAAATCCTCGGGGTGGTACATGGGAGCTACCGAGCGAAAGCTCTGCGCTTTGGTGCCGACGGCACTGACACTTGTGGGCGTCGCTATTTTCTTCAAGACGTCGTCGTGGTGCTCCTCACCGTGCTAGGCTTAGGGGTGAAGGCCTTTGTCCTATATGGACTCGACAGCGGCGACGCTTAGCGTCGTTCTCCCTCCCGAGGACGTTGTCGTGGAGCCTAGGTGCTTTGGTGTGTAGCGTGTCGTTGTACTCAGTTTCTCCTTTTTTTTCCTTTCGGTAGCGTAGTTTCCGCTTGATCCGATTATCCCGGAACCAACGTTGTACGAGGGCTACATCAACGGTTTCATTCAGTAGTATATTTGTTCGGATGTTGCTTTGTATATAAAGCGGGATGAAAACATGTTTAAAAAAATGCAAATACATGAACTTCTATCTGTGATTGATGATGAGGATAACCATGAGCTAGATGCTAATCTAGTCTATTAAGGTACTAAACTCCTTATATTTTAATTTGCAATATGTGTAAAAAATCAATAATTGTAAAATATGTGGATATTTTTTATTCGGCGGAATTTAAAAAAAAGATAGTTGGTCTTTTTATAAGATAGCAGTAGAGCGAGCGGAAGGAGATGCTAAGCTAGCGAGTCAACCACAGAGTCGAGTTGAGCAAGCGGGAGCTCTCATGTGAACGTCATAGGAACAATTCAACGATTTGAGCGTGGAATAGGAGCTACGAAAGGGCTCACACAACCTCACTAACACCAAGGACAAAATGCGTTAGAACACCACAACCACGCGATGAATACTACTTCTTGAGCTTGCGTTAATTTTTCTCTTGAAGAGAAAAGAGTGATGCAGCAAAATAGAGATAAGTATTTTCTCTTAATTAAGAACCAAGTTATCAATCCAGTAGGAGGCACAAGCAAGTCCTCAATATATGCACCTGCACAAACTAACAAACACTTGCACACAACGCGAAAAAGGGGTTGTCAATCCCTTCATGGTCACTTGCAAGAGTAAGATCTAATAAAGATAGATTTAAAAGATAAGTAAAAATCAAGATAAAGTAAACACAAATAAATTGCAGCAAGGTATTTTTAGGTTTTTAGTTTGATAGATCTGAAAATATATGATTGAAAATAGACCCGAGGGCATAGATTTCACTAGAGGCTTATTTCTTAAAGAAAACATAATATGGGTAAACAAATTACTGTTGAACAATTGATAAAAAACACAAAGTTATGACGATATCTAAGAAAATGATCATGAATATAGCCATCACGTCTGTGACAAGTACACAGAAATGACTATGCATCTACTACTATTACTGCACACATCGATCGACTCTTGTTTGCATCTAGAGTATTAAGTTCGTAAGAATAGAGTAACGCCTTAAGCAAGATGACATGATGTAGAGAGATAAACTCAAGCAATATGATATAAACCCCATCTTTTCATCCTTAATGGAAACAATACAACATGTGCCTCGCTACCCCTACTATCATTGGGTGAGGACACCGCAAGATTGAACCCATCACAAAGCACCTCTCCCATTGCAAGAAAAACCAAACTAGTAGACCAAACCAAATCGCTGGATCAGAGAGAAATAGTAGGCTATCTCAACCATGCATAAAAGAGTTCAGAAAAGATTCAAATAATATTCATAGATAATCTGATCATAAATTCACAATTCATCGTATCTCAACAAACGCACCGCAAAAGAAGATTACAACGAATAGATCTCCAAGAACATCGAGGAGAACATTGTATTGAAGATCAAAGAGAGATAAGAAGCCATCTAGCTACTAGTTATGGACCCTTAGGTCCGTGGTAAACTACTCACGCATCATCGGAAGGGCGGCAAGGTTGGTGTAGAGGCCCTCCGTGATCGACCCCCCCCCCTTTGGGGAGTGCCGAAAAAGGCCCCAAGATGGGATCTCACGAGAACAGAAGCTTGCGGCCCGGAAAAGTATTTTTGGTGTGCCCTCTCACGTAGGGAGAATATTTGAGAATTTGTAGTGGTGGAGTTAGGTTTGGAAGGTCTATGAGGGGCCCACAAGCCTAGGGGAGCCCCCTGTTGGGGAACGTAGTAATTTCAAAAAAATTCCTACGCACACGCAAGATCATGGTGATGCATAGCAACGAGAGGGGAGTGTGATCTACGTATCCTTTGTAGATCGACAACGGAAGCGTTTGGTTGATGTAGTCGTACGTCTTCACGGCCCGACCGTCAAGCACCGAAACTACGACACCTCCGAGTTTTAGCACACGTTCAGCTCGATGACGATCCCCGGACTCCGATCCAGCAAAGTGTCAGGGAAGAGTTCCATCAGCACGACGGCGTGGTGACGATCTTGATGTACTACTGCTGCAGGGCTTCGCCTAAGCACCGCTACAATATTATCGAGGACTATGGTGGCTGGGGGCGCCGCACACGGCTAAGAATAAGATCACGTGGATCAACTTGTGTCTCTCTGGGGTGCCCCTGCCTCCGTATATAAAGGACCAAGAGGGGGAGGCCGGCCGGCCACATATGGCGCGCCAGGAGGAGTCTACTCCCTCCGGGAGTAGGACTTCTCCCCCAATCCTTGTTGGAATAGGATTCATGAGGTGGAAAAGAGAGAGAGAGAAGGAGGAGGGCGCCGGCCCCCTCTCTCCTTGTCCTATTCGGACTAGGGGGAGGGGCGCGCGGCCCAAGCCCTGGCTGCCTCTCCTCTTCTTCCACTATGGCCCATTAAGGCCCATATAGCTCCCGGGGGGTTCCGGTAACTTCCCGGTACTCCGGTAAAATCCCGATTTCACCCGGAACAATTCCGATATCCAAACATAGGCTTCCAATATATCAATCTTTATGTCTCGACCATTTCGAGACTCCTCGTCATGTCCGTGATCACATCCGGGACTCCGAACAACCTTCGGTACATCAAAATGCATAAACTCATAATATAACTGTCATCATAACCTTAAGCGTGCGGACCCTACGGGTTCGAGAACAATGTAGACATGACCGAGACATGTCTCCGGTCAATAACCACTAGCGGGACCTAGATGCCCATATTGGCTCCTACATATTCTACGAAGATCTTTATCGGTCAGACCGCATAACAACATACGTTGTTCCCTTTGTCATCGGTATGTTACTTGCCCGAGATTCGATCATCGGTATTCCAAATACCTAGTTCAATCTCGTTACCAGCAAGTCTCTTTACTCGTTCTGTAATACATCATCCCGCAACTAACTCATTAGTTGCAATGCTTGCAAGGCTTAAGTGATGTGCATTACCGAGAGGGCCCAGAGATACCTCTCCGACAATCGGAGTGACAAATGCTAATCTCGAAATACGCCAACCCAACATTTACCTTTGGAGACACCTGTAGAGCTCCTTTATAATCACCCAGTTACGTTGTGACGTTTGGTAGCACACAAAGTGTTCCTCCGGCAAATGGGAGTTGCATAATCTCATAGTCATAGGAACATGTATAAGTCATGAAGAAAGCAATAGCAACATACTAAACGATCGGGTGCTAAGCTAATGGAATGGGTCATGTCAATCAGATCATTCACTTAATGATGTGATCCCGTTTATCAAATAACAACCACTTGTTCATGGTTAGGAAACATAACCATCTTTGATTAACGAGCTAGCCAAGTAGAGGCATACTAGTGACACTTTGTTTGTCTATGTATTCACACATGTATTATGTTTCCGGTTAATACAATTCTAGCATGAATAATAAACATTTATCATGATTATAAGGAAATAAATAATAACTTTATTATTGCCTCTAGGGCATATTTCCTTCAGTCTCCCACTTGCACTAGAGTCAATAATCTAGATTACAGAGTAATGATTCTAACACCCATGGAGCCTTGGTGTTGATCATGTTTTGCTCGTGGAAGAGGCTTAGTCAATGGGTCTGCAATATTCAGATCCGTATGTATCTTGCAAATCTCTATGTCTCCCACCTGGACTAGATCCCGGATGGAATTGAAGCGTCTCTTGATGTGCTTGGTTCTCTTGTGAAATCTGGATTCCTTTGCCAAGGCAATTGCACCAGTATTGTCACAAAAGATTTTCATTGGACCCGATGCACTAGGTATGACACCTAGATCGGATATGAACTCCTTCATCCAGACTCCTTCATTTGCCGCTTCCGAAGCAGCTATGTACTCCGCTTCACATGTAGATCCCGCTACAACGCTTTGTTTAGAACTGCACCAACTGACAGCTCCACCGTTTAATGTAAACACGTATCCGGTTTGCGATTTAGAATCATCCGGATCAGTGTCAAAGCTTGCATCAACGTAAGCTTTTACGATGAGCTCTTTGTCACCTCCATATATGAGAAACATATCCTTATTCCTTTTCAGGTATTTCAGGATGTTCTTGACCGCTGTCCAGTGATCCACTCCTGGATTACTTTGGTACCTCCCTGCTAGACTTATAGCAAGGCACACATCAGGTCTGGTACACAGCATTGCATACATGATAGATCCTATGGCTGATGCATAGGGAACATCTTTCATATTCTCTCTATCTTCTACAGTGGTCGGGCATTGAGTCTTACTCAACTTCACACCTTGTAACACAGGCAAGAACCCTTTCTTTGCTTGATCCATTTTGAACTTTTTCAAAACTTTGTCAAGGTATGTGGTTTGTGAAAGTCCAATTAAGCGTCTTGATCTATCTCTATAGATCTTAATGCCTAATATGTAAGCAGCTTCACCGAGGTCTTTCATTGAAAAACTCTTATTCAAGTATCCCTTTATTCTATCCAGAAATTCTACATCATTTCCAATTAGCAATATGTCATCCACATATAATATCAGAAATGCTACAGAGCTCCCACTCACTTTCTTGTAAATACAGGCTTCTCCAAAAGTATGTATAAAACCAAATGCTTTGATCACACTATCAAAACGTTTATTCCAACTCCGAGAGGCTTGCACCAGTCCATAAATGGATCGCTGGAGCTTGCACACTTTGTTAGCTCCCTTTGGATCGACAAAACCTTCTGGTTGCATCATATACAACTCTTATTCCAGAAATCCATTCAGGAAAGCAGTTTTGACATCCATCTGCCAAATTTCATAATCATAAAATGCGGCAATTGCTAACATGATTCGGACAGACTTAAGCATCGCTACGGGTGAGAAGGTCTCATCGTAGTCAATCCCTTGAACTTGCCGAAAACCTTTTGCGACAAGTCGAGCTTTGTAGACAGTAATATTACCGTCGGCGTCAGTCTTCTTCTTGAAGATCCATTTATTCTCAATTGCTTGCCAATCATCGGGCAAGTCAACCAAAGTCCATACTTTGTTCTCATACATGGATCCCATCTCAGATTTCATGGCTTCAAGCCACTTTGCGGAATCTGGGCTCACCATCGCTTCTTCATAGTTCGTAGGTTCATCATGATCTAGTAGCATGACTTCCAGAACAGGATTACCGTACCACTCTGGCATGGATCTTACTCTGGTTGATCTACGAGGTTCAGTAGTATCTTGTTCTGAAGTTTCATGATCATTATCATTAGCTTCCTCAATAACTGGTGTAGGTGTCAGTGAAACAGTTTTCTGTGATGCACTACTTTCCAATAAGGGAGCAGGTACAGTTACCTCGTCAAGTTCTACTTTCCTCCCACTCACTTCTTTCGAGAGAAACTCCTTCTCCAGAAAGTTTCCGAATTTAGCAACAAAATTCTTGCCTTCAGATCTGTGATAGAAGGTGTATCCAATAGTCTCCTTTGGATATCCTATGAAGACACATTTCTCCGATTTGGGTTCGAGCTTATCAGGTTGAAGCTTTTTCACATAAGCATCGCAGCCCCAAACTTTCAGAAACGACAACTTTGGTTTCTTGCCAAACCACAGTTCATAAGGTGTCGTCTCAACGGATTTTGATGGTGCCCTATTTAACGTGAATGCGGCCGTCTCTAGAGCGTATCCCCAAAACGATAGCGGTAAATCAGTAAGAGATATCATAGATCGCACCATATCTAGTAAAGTACGATTACGACGTTTGGACTCACCATTATGCTGTGGTGTTCCGGGTGGCGTGAGTTGCGAAACTATTCCACATTGTTTCAAATGTACACCAAACTTGTAACTCAAATATTCTCCTCCACGATCAGATCGTAGAAATTTTATTTTCTTGTTACGATGATTTTCAACTTCACTCTGAAATTCTTTGAACTTTTCAAACGTTTCAGACTTATGTTTCATTAAGTAGATATACCCATATCTGCTTAAGTCATCTGTGAAGGTGAGAAAATAACGATATCCGCCACGAGCCTCAATATTCATCGGGCCACATACATCTGTATGTATGATTTCCAACAAATTTGTTGCTCTCTCCATAGTACCGGAGAACGGTGTTTTAGTCATCTTGCCCATGAGGCACGGTTCGCAAGTACCAAGTGATTCATAATCAAGTGATTCCAAAAGTCCATCAGTATGGAGTTTTTTCATGCGCTTTACACCGATATGACCTAAACGGCAGTGCCACAAATAAGTTGCACTATCATTATCAACTCTGCATCTTTTGGCTTCAACACTATGAATATGTGTGTTACTACTATCGAGATTTAATACAAATAGACCACTCTTCAAGGGTGCATGACCATAAAAGATATTACTCATATAAATAGAACAACCATTATTCTCTGATTTAAATGAATAACCGTCTCGCATCAAACAAGATCCAGATATAATGTTCATGCTTAACGGTGGCACCAAATAACAATTATTTAGGTCTAATATTAATCCCGAAGGTAGATGTAGAGGTAGCGTGCCGACTGCGATCACATTGACTTTGGAACTGTTTCCCACGCGCATCGTCACCTCGTCCTTAGCCAATCTTCGCTTAATCCGTAGTCCCTGTTTCGAGTTGCAAATATTAGCAACAGAACCAGTATCAAATACCCAGGTGCTACTGTGAGCATTAGTAAGGTACACATCAATAACATGTATATCACATATACCTTTGTTCACCTTGCCATCCTTCTTATCCGCCAAATACTTGGGGCAGTTCCGCTTCCAGTGACCAGTCTGCTTGCAGTAGAAGCACTCAGTTTTAGGCTTAGGTCCCGGTTTGGGTTTCTTCTCTTGAGTAGCAACTTGCTTGCTGTTCTTTTTGAAGTTCCCCTTCTTCTTCCCTTTGCCCTTTTTCTTGAAACTAGTGGTCTTGTTGACCATCAACACTTGATGCTCCTTCTTGATTTCTACCTCCGCAGCTTTTAGCATTGCGAAGAGCTCGGGAATAGTCTTGTTCATCCCTTGCATATTATAGTTCATCACGAAGCTCTTGTAGCTTGGTGGCAGTGATTGGAGAATTATGTCAATGACGAAATCATCTGGAAGATTAACTCCCAATTGAATCAAGTGATTATTATACCCAGACATTTTGAGTATATGCTCACTGACAGAACTGTTCTCCTCCATCTTGCAGCTATAGAACTTATTGGAGACTTCATATCTCTCAATCCGGGCATTTGCTTGAAATATTAACTTCAACTCCTGGAACATCTCATATGCTCCATGACGTTCAAAACGTCGTTGAAGTCCCGATTCTAAGCCGTAAAGCATGGCACACTGAACTATTGAGTAGTCATCAGCTTTGCTCTGTCAGACGTTCATAACATCCGGCGTTGCTCCTGCAGCAGGCCTGGCACCCAGCGGTGCTTCCAGGACGTAATTCTTCTGTGCAGCAATGAGGATAATCCTCAAGTTACGGACCCAGTACGTGTAATTGCTACCATCATCTTTCAACTTTGCTTTCTCAAGGAATGCATTAAAATTCAACGGAACAACAGCACGAGCCATCTATCTACAAACAAGCATAAACAAGCAAGATACTTATCAGGTACTAAGTTTCATGATAAATTTAAGTTCAGTTAATTTACTTAAAGAACTCCCACTTAGATAGACATCCCTCTAATCCTCTAAGTGATTACGTGATCCAAATCAACTAAACCATGTCCGATCATCACGTGAGATGGAGTAGTTTCATTGGTGAACATCATTATGTTGATCATATCTACTATATGATTCACGCTCGACCTTTCGGTCTCCATGTTCCGAGGCCATATCTGTATATGCTTGGCTCATCAAGTATAACCTGAGTATTCCGCGTGTGCAACTGTTTTGCACCCGTTGTATTTGAACGTAGAACCTATCACACCCGATCATCACGTGGTGTCTCAGCACGAAGAACTTTCGCAACGGTGCATACTCAGGGAGAACACTTCTTGATAATTAGTGAGAGATCATCTTATAATGCTACCGTCAATCAAAGCAAGATAAGATGCATAAAAGATAAACATCACATGCAATCAATATAAGTGATATGATATGGCCATCATCATCTTGTGCTTGTGATCTCCATCTCCGAAGCACCGTCGTGATCACCATCGTCACCGGCGTGACACCTTGATCTCCATCGTAGCATCGTTGTCGTCTCGCCAAGCTTGTGCTTCCACGACTATCGCTACCGTTTAGTGATAAAGTAAAGCATTACATCGCGATTGCATTGCATACAATAAAGCGACAACCATATGGCTCCTGCCAGTTGCCGATAACTCGGTTACAAAACATGATCATCTCATACAATAAAATTCAGCATCATGTCTTGACCATATCACATCACAACATGCCCTGCAAAAACAAGTTAGACGTCCTCTACTTTGTTGTTGCAAGTTTTACGTGGCTGCTACGGGCTTAAGCAAGAACTAATCTTACCTACGCATCAAAACCACAACGATAGTTTGTCAAGTTGGTGTTGTTTTAACCTTCGCAAGGACCGGGCGTAGCCACACTTGGTTCAACTAAAGTTGGAGAAACTGTCACCCACAAGCCACCTCTGTGCAAAGCACGTCGGGAGAACCGGTCTCGCGTAAGCGTACACGTAATGTCGGTCTGGGCCGCTTCATCCAACAATACCGCCGAACCAAAGTATGACATGCTGGTAAGCAGTATGACTTATATCGCCCACAACTCACTTGTGTTCTACTCGTGCATATAACATCAACATATAAAACCTAGGCTCGGATGCCACTGTTGGGGAACGTAGTAATTTCAAAAAAAATCCTACGCACACGCAAGATCATGGTGATGCATAGCAACGAGAGGGGAGTGTGATCTACGTACCCTTTGTAGATCGACAACGGAAGCATTTGGTTGATGTAGTCGTACGTCTTCACGGCCCGACCGACCAAGCACCGAAACTACGGCACCTCCGAGTTTTAGCACACGTTCAGCTCGATGACGATCCCCGGACACTGATCCAGCAAAGTGTCGGGGAAGAGTTCCGTCAGCACGACGGCATGGTGACGATCTTGATGTACTACTACTGCAGGGCTTCGCCTAAGCACCGCTACAATATTATCGAGGACTATGGTGGTTGGGGGCGCCGCACACGGCTAAGAATAAGATCACGTGGATCAACTTGTGTCTCTCTGGGGTGCCCCTGCCTCCGTATATAAAGGACCAAGAGGGGGAGGCCGGTCGGCCACATATGGCGCGCCAGGAGGAGTCCTACTCCCTCCGGGAGTAGGACTTCTCCCCCAATCCTTGTTGGAATAGGATTCATGAGGTGGAAAAGAGAGAGAGAGAAGGAGGAGGGCGCCGGCCCCCTCTCTCCTTGTCCTATTCGGACTAGGGGGAGGGGCGCGCGGCCCAAGCCCTGGCTACGTCTCCTCTTCTTCCACTATGGCCCATTAAGGCCCATATAGCTCCCGGGGGGTTTCGGTAACCTCCCGGTACTCCGAAATCCCGATTTCACCCGGAACACTTCCGATATCCAAACATAGGCTTCCAGTATATCAATCTTTATGTCTCGACCATTTTGAGACTCCTCGTCATGTCCGTGATCACATCCGGGACTCCGAACAACCTTCGGTACATCAAAATGCATAAACTCATAATATAACTGTCATCGTAACCTTAAGCGTGCGGACCCTACGGGTTCGAGAACAATGTAGACATGACCGAGACATGTCTCCGGTCAATAACCAATAGCGGGACCTGGATGCCCATATTGGCTCCTACATATTCTACGAAGATCTTTATCGGTCAGACCGCATAACAACATACGTTGTTCCCTTTGTCATCGGTATGTTACTTGCCCGAGATTCGATCATCGGTATTCCAAATACCTAGTTCAATCTCGTTACCGGCAAGTCTCTTTACTCGTTCTGTAATACATCATCCCGCAACTAACTCATTAGTTGCAATGCTTGCAAGGCTTAAGTGATGTGCATTACCGAGAGGGCCCAGAGATACCTCTCCGACAATCGGAGTGACAAATCCTAATCTCGAAATACGCCAACCCAACATTTACCTTTGGAGACACCTGTAGAGCTCCTTTATAATCACCCAGTTACGTCGTAACGTTTGGTAGCACACAAAGTGTTCCTCCGGCAAATGGGAGTTGCATAATCTCATAGTCATAGGAACATGTATAAGTCATGAAGAAAGCAATAGCAACATACTAAACGATCGGGTGCTAAGCTAATGGAATGGGTCATGTCAATCAGATCATTCACTTAATGATGTGATCCCGTTAATCAAATAACAACCACTTGTTCATGGTTAGGAAACATAACCATCTTTGATTAACGAGCTAGCCAAGTAGAGGCATACTAGTGACACTTTGTTTGTCTATGTATTCACACATGTATTATGTTTCCGGTTAATACAATTCTAGCATGAATAATAAACATTTATCATGATTATAAGGAAATAAATAATAACTTTATTATTGCCTCTAGGGCATATTTCCTTCACCCCCCCAGGGCGCACCCCTAGGGCTTGTGTCCTCCTTGTAGGTCTTTTGGCCTCCTCCCGAAGCTTCCTAGGTTTCTTCTGGTTCAAGGAAAATCATCATAAAGTTTTATTCCGTTTGGACTCTGTTTGATATCGATTTTCCGTAAAAGCCAAAAACAAGGAAAAACAGAAATTGACACTGGGCACTAGGTTAATATGTTAGTCCCAAAAATAATATAAAATAGCATGTTAATGCATATAAAACATAAAAAACAGATAATATAATAGCATGGAACAATCAAAAATTATAGACACGTTGGAGACGTATCAATGAACAACTCCACTCTCCTCTCTGAACATATACGTCTCTGGCGGCGCCCCAACATGATTTAGAAAAAAACACCACCAAAGCATAATTAAAATCCAAGCCAATGCGAATAAAACGAAAACGAAACAACTGACCATAATAACCTGCTAGAGAAAAAAAGACCATACAAGAGGGGAGAATGGAGCGACAAAGCGTGCGTTAGCCTCTAGTAAAGACTAGACCTGGATAGAAATGAAAATTGACTCAGACTTAACAGTGGTGTATGGACCTTCTCAAACTCGAGTTTGGAGAATTCTTAAAGGATTCATATGGGACATCTATCCATGTTTTTTTTATGTTTGCCATTAGTTTCACGATTATGGAAGTACTGGATTCTTTTGGTTGTGTCCATCTTAAATTGGTTTCTTGATTCTTACCACTAGGTGACACTGCTACTTCTTGAGCTTGCGTTGGTTTTCCCTTGAAGAGGAAAGGGTGATGCAGCAAAGTAGAGATAAGTATTTCCCTCTGTTAGAGAACCAAGGTATCAATCCAGTAGGAGACAACGCACAAATCACCAATACTTGCACAAACAATCGAACAACTTGCACCCAACGTGATAAAGGGGTTGTGAATCCCTTCATGGTCACTTGCAAAAGTGAGATCTAGTAGAGATAGAGTAAACAAACGATAAAGTACATATTTTGGGGTTTTTTGGTTTATAGATCGGAAAGTAAAAGATTGCAAAATAGTAGATTGGAAACTTATATGATGGAAAATAGACCCGGGGGTCATAGGTTTCACTAGAGGCTTCTCTCAAGATAGCAAATAATACAGTGGGTGAACAAATTACTGTCGAGCAATTAATAGAAAAGCGTAAAGTTATGACTATATCTAAGGCAATGATTATGAAATAAAGGCATCATGTCCGTGTCAAGTAGACCCACTCCTGCCTGCATCTACTACTATTACTCCACACATCGATCGACTCCTGCCTGCATCTAGAGTATTAAGTTCATGAAGAATAGAGTAACACATTAAGTAAGATGACATGATGTAGAGGAATAAACTCAAGCAATATGATGTAAACCCCATCTTTTTATCCTCAATGGCAACAATATAATACGTGCCTTGCTGCCCCTACTGTCACTGGGAAAGGACACCGCAAGATTGAACCCAAAGCTAAGCACTTCCCCATTGCAAAAAAAATCAATCTAGTTGGCCAAACTAAACCAATAGTTTGAAGAGAATTATAAAGATATCAAATCATGCATAAAAGAATTCAGACAAGATTCAAATAATATTCATAGATAAGCTGGTCATAAATCCACAATTCATTGGATCTCGACAAACACACCGCAAAAGAAGATTACATCGGATAGACCTCCAAGAACATCGAGGGGAACATGGTATTGAGAATCAAAGAGAGAGAGAGAGAGAGAGAGAGAGAGATAGAGAGAGAGAGAAGAAGCCATCTAGCTACTAGCTATGGACCCGTAGGTCTGAGGTAAACTACTCACGATTCATCGAAAGGGCAATAGAGTTAATGTAGAAGCCCTCCGTGATCGAATCCCCCTCCGGCAGGATGCCGGAAAAGACCCCTAGATGGGATCTCACGGGTACAGAAGGTTGCAGTGGTGGAAAAGTGTTTTCATGGATGCCTCTGTTGGTTTGGGGATATATGGGAATATATAGGCGTAGAAATTAGGTCAGGGAGTGCACGAGGGGCCCACAAGGGTGGGTGCGTGCCCTACCCCTTGGGCGCACCCTCTGTCCTTGTGGCCGCCTCATGGCTCTTCTGACTTCATCTCCATGTCTCCTGGTTGTCTTTTGGTCCAAGAAAAATCATCGCAAAGGTTTTATTCCGTTTGGACTCCGTTCGTTATTCCTTTGTTGTGAAGCTCAAAAACAAGGAAAAAACTGGCACTAGGCTCTAGGTTAATAAGTTAGTCCCAAAAATAATACAAAATAGCATATTAATGCATATAAAACATCCAAAACAGATATTGTAATAGCATGGAACAATAAAAAAATTATAGATACGTTGGAGACGTATCAACCATCCCCAAGCTTAATTCATGCTCGTCCTCGAGTAGGTAAATGATAAAAACAAAAATTTTGATGTGGAATGCTACCTAACATATTTATCCATGTAATTTTTCTTTATTGTGGCATCAATGTTCAGATCCATTAGATTCAAAACAAAAGTTTAATATTGACATAAAAACAATAATACTTCAAGCATACTAACAAGGCAATTATGTCTTCTCAAAATAACATGGCCAAATAAAGCTTATCCCTACAAAATCATATAGTCAGGATATGCTCCATCTTCATTAGACAAAATATTCAAATCATGCACAACCACGATGACAAGCCAAGCGATTGTTTCATACTTTTGATATTCTCATACTTTTTCAACTTTCACGCAATACATGAGCGTGAGCCATGGACATAGAACTATAGGTGAAATAGAATATGGTGGTTGCGGAGAAGATAAAAAGAAGGAGATAGTCTCACATCAACTAGACATATCAATGGGCTATGGAGATTCCCATCAATAGATATCAATGTGAGTGAGTAGGGATTGCCTTGCAACGGATGCACTAGAGCTATAAGTTTATGAAAGCTTAAAAAGAAACTAAGTGGGTGTGCATCCAACTCGCTTGCTCACGAAGACCTAGGGCAATTTGAGGAAGCCCATCATTGGGATATACAAGCCAAGTTCTATAATGAAAAAATCCCACTAGTATATGAAAGTGACAACATAGGAGACTCTCTATCCTGAAGATCATGGTGCTACTCTGAAGCACAAGTGTGGTAAAAGGATAGTAACATTGCCCCTTCTCTTTTTTCTGTTTTTTAATGGGCTTCTTTGGCCTCTTTTATTTTTTTGTAAAGTTCGGAGACTCATCCCGACTTGTGGAGGAATCATAGTTTCCATCATCCTTTCCTCACATGGGACAATGCTATAATAATGAAGATCATCGCACTTTTATTTACTTACAACTCAAGAATTACAACTCGATACTTAGAACAAAATATGACTCTATTTGAATGCCTCCGGCGGTGTACCGAGTTGTGCAATGAATCAAGAGTGACATGCATAAAAATTATGAATGGTGGCTTTGCCACAAATACTATGTCAACTACATGATCATGCAAAGCAATATGACAATGATGAAGCGTGTCATAATAAACGGAACGGTGGAAAGTTGCATGGCAATATATCTTGGAATGGCTATGGAAATGTCACAATAGGTAGGTATGGTGGCTGTTTTGAGGAAGGTATATGGTGGGTGTATGGTGCCGGTGCAAGTTGTGCGGTACTAGAGAGGCTAGCAATGGTGGAAGGGTGAGAATGCGTATAATCAATGGACTCAACATTAGTCATAAAGAACTCACATACTTATTGCAAAAATCTATTAGTTATCGAAATGAAGTACTACGCACATGCTCCTAGGGGATATATTGGTAGGAAAAGACCATCACTCGTCCCCGACCGCCACTTATAAGTAAGACAATCAATAAATAAATCATGCTCCGACTTCATCACATAACGGTTCACCATACGTGCATGCTACAGGAATCACAAACTTTAACACATGTATCTCTACAATCCACAATTACTCACTAGCATGACTCTAATATCACCATCTTTATATCTCAAAACAATCATAAGGAATCAAACTTCTCATAGTATTCAATGCACTTTATATGAAAGTTTTTATTATACCCCTCTTGGATGTCTATCATATTAGGACTAAATTTATAACCAAAGCAGATTACCATGTTGTTTAGAGACTCTCAAAATAATATAAGTGAAGCATGAGAGTTCAACAATTTCTATCAAATAAAGCCACCGCCGAGCTCTAAAACGAGATAAGTGAAGCACTAGAGCAAAATTGCATAGCTCAAAAGATATAAGTGGAGCACATAGAGTATTCTAATAAATCATGATTCATGTGTGTCCCTCTAAAAAGGTGTGTACAACAAGGATGATTGTGGAAAACTAAAAAGAAAAGACTCATATCATACAAGATGCTCCAAGTAAAACACATATCATGTGGTGAATAAAATTATAGCCTCAAGTAAAGTTACCGATAGACGAAGACGAAAGAGGGGATGCCTTCCAGGGCATCCCCAAGCTTAGGCTCTTGGTTGTCCTTGAATATTACCTTGGGTGCTGATACGTCCATTTTACATCATGTCTACCTACTGTTATTTATAATTTTTTTATGCCTAATAATACTTTATGAAGTAATTCTAATGCCTTTTCTATCATAATATGCAAGGTTCACACAAAGAGGGAGAATTCCGGCAGTTAGAAATCTAGACATGAAAATGCTACGTCAGGCTAACTATTCTGCACAACCCTAAATGAGCTGAAACTTCACGAGGATTTTTTATGGAATAAACAAGAATTATTGGAGTGAATAACTACCGGAGGGGGCCCACCAGGTGGGCACAACCCACCTGGGCGCGCCAGGGAGCCCAGGCGCGCCCTGGTGGGTTATGCCCTCCTCAGCCCACCTCCGGTGTTTGATACGTCTCCAACGTATCTATAATTTTTCATTGCTCCATGCTATTATATTATCTATTTTGGATGTTAATTGGCTTTATTTTACACTTTTATATCATTTTTGGGACTAACCTACTAACCGGAGGCCCAACCCAAATTGTTGTTGTTTTTTCCTATTTTAGAGTTTCGAAGAAAAGGAATATCAAACGGAGTCCAAACGGAATGAAACCTTTGGGAACGTGATTTTCTCAACAAACATGATCCAGGAGACTTGGAGTGGCCGTCAAGAAACAAGGGAGGAAGGCACGAGGCAGGGGGGCGCGTGAGGGAGTCCTGGATTAGGGGGTGTTCGGGTAGCCGGACTATACCTTCAGCCGGACTCCTGGACTATGAAGATACAAGATTGAAGACTTCGTCCTATGTCCGGATGGGACTTTCCTTGGCGTGGAAGGCAAGCTTGGCGATGCGGATATTCAAGATCTCCTACCATTGTAACCGACTTTATGTAACCCTAACCCAATCCGGTGTCTATATAAACCAGAGGGTTGTAGTCCGTAGGCAATCAACTCCATATACAACAATCATACCATAGGCTAGCTTCTAGGGTTTAGCCTCCTTGATCTCATGGTAGATCTACTCTTGTACTACCCATATCATCAATATTAATCAAGCAGGAGTAGGGTATTACCTCCATCGAGAGGGCCCGAACCTGGGTAAAAAACATCGTGTCCCTTGTCTCCTGTTACCATCCGGCCTTGACGCACAGTTCGGGACCCCCTACCCGAGATCCGCCGGTTTTGACACCGACATTGGTGCTTTCATTGAGAGTTCCTCTCTGTCGTCGCCTTTAGGCCCGATGGCTCCTTTGATCATCAACAACGATATGGTCCAGGGTGAAACTTTTCTCCCCGGACAGATCTTCGTCTTCGGCGGCTTCGCTCTGCGGGCCAATTCACTCGGCCACCTGGAGCAGATCGAAAGCTACGCCCCTGGCCATCAGGTCAGGTTTAGAAGCCTAAACTACACGACTGACATCCACGAGGACTTGATCTTCGACGGATTCGAGCCACAGCCAAGCGCGCCGCACTGTCTCGATGGGCATGATATAGCTCTGCCGCCGAACAGCGCCTTGGAGGCCGCATACGCATCGGTTTCGACCATTGATTCGGAGCATACTGCGCTGATCGAGGATCAGCGGTTAGACGTTGCCTCAGGGGCTGCGATCTCAGAGGTGATTGAGCCGAACTCCAGCCCCGCACTCCGCATGGCCCGTGACTCCGAGGATCCGGACTCCTCCCCGGACTCCGAACCCCCCGCGCCCCTGCCAATCGAATCCGATTGGGCGCCGATAATGGAGTTCACCGCCGCAGACATCTTTCAGCATTCGCCTTTTGGCGACATCCTGAACTCTCTTAAGTCTCTCTCTTTATCAGGAGAGCCCTGGCCGGACTACGGTCAGCGAGGGTGGGATATGGACGATAAGGAAATTCAAAGCCCACCCACCACCCACTTTGTAGCCACTGTCGACGATCTAACCGACATGCTTGACTTCAGCTCCGAAGACATCGACGACATGGACGACGATGTAGGAGACGAACAGGAACCAGCACCTGTAGGGCGCTGGAAGGCCACCTCGTCATATGACATATATATGGTGGATACTCCAAAAGGTGGAGATGGCGATGGAACAGTGGGGGATGACGCCCCCAAGAAACAGCCGAAGCGCCGGCGTCAGCGGCGCTGCTCTAAATCCCGCCAAAGCAAAAACGGTGATTCCGGCACGGGAGATAATACTACCCCGGATAACACCGAAGAACACCCACCTCAGCAAGATTTGGCACAGGAAGATGGAGAAGCCAGCCCTCATGAGAGAGCGGCAGACCGAGAGGTCGAGGATGATAACTATACGCCTCCCTCTGAAGACGAGGCAAGCCTCGATGACGACGAATTCGTCATACCATCAGACCCCGCCGAACAAGAGCGTTTTAAACGCAGGATTTTAGCCACGGCAAGCAGCCTCAAGAAAAAGCAGCAACAGCTTAAAGCTGCCCAAGATTTGCTAGCTGACAGATGGACTGAAGTCCTTACGACCGAAGAGTATGAACTCGAACGCCCCTCCAAGAGTTACCCGAAGCGCAGGCCGCTACCCCGATCAGAAGAGGAAGCACCTACATCACCAGCGCATGACATGGCAGACCGGCCACCTCGCGGCCGCGACAGAGAGGCCTCTCGGCCCTCCACCCAAGCCATGCCCCGACGCCGCTCAACTAAGGCACGAGAAAATGCGCCCGACCTGCGAGACATAATAGAGGATAAGGCAAGACAAACAAGATTGATCTACGAATCGCGCAGGCGCCCTACGGCATGTGACAATGATCTTCACTCCGGATACAACAAATCCGGCCAGGCCGAACACAACAGACATAGCGCTTCCGAGCTACGTCGTGATATAGCCCAGTACAGAGGCGCCGCACACCCGCTATGCTTCACGAATGAAGTAATGGATCATAAAATCCCAGAGGGTTTCAAACCCGTAAACATCGAATCATACGATGGCACAACAGACCCGGCGGTATGGATCGAGCATTATCTCCTTCACATCCACATGGCACGCGGCGATGATCTACACGCCATCAAATACCTCCCGCTCAAACTTAAAGGACCGGCCCGACATTGGCTTAATAGCTTGCCAGCAGACTCAATCGGTTCTTGGGAGGACCTGGAAGCCGCAATCCTCGACAACTTCCAGGGCACTTACGTGCGACCGCCGGATGCCGACGACTTAAGCCACATAATTCAGCAGCCAGAGGAATCGGCCAGACAATTCTAGACATGGTTCCTAACAAAGAAGAACCAAATAGTCGACTGTCCGGACGCAGAGGCCCTAGCAGCCTTCAAGCATAACATCCGCGACGAGTGGCTTGCCTGGCACCTGGGACAGGAAAAGCCGAAATCCATGGCAGCCCTCACGACACTCATGACCCGCTTTTGCGCGGGAGAAGACAGCTGGCTAGCTCGCAGTAACAACTTATCAAAGAACCCTGGTAATTCGGATACCAAGGACAAAAGTGGCAGGACACGTTGGAATAAGCAAAAACGCCGCATTAACAGTGACAGCAACAAAGACACGGCAGTCAATGCCGGATTCAAAGGCTATAAATCCGGTCAGCGGAAAAAGGCATTCAAAAAGAATACTCAGGGCCCGTCCAGTTTGGACCGAATACTCGATCGCTTGTGCCAGATACATGGCACCCCCGAAAGGCCAGCCAATCACACTAACAGGGATTGTTGGGTGTTCAAGCAGGCAGGCAAGTTAAGGGACGAAAACAGAGACAAGGGGCTGCACAGCGACGACGAGGAGCCCAAGCCGCCGAACAACAATGGACAGAAGGGCTTTCCCCCACAAGTGCGGATGGTGCACATGATATACGCAACCCACATTCCCAAGCGGGAGCGGAAGCGTGCGTTATGGGAGGTATACGCGATAGAGCCAGTCGCCCCAAAGTTCAACCCATGGTCCTCCTGCCCGATCACTTTTGATCGAAGGGACCATCCCACTAGCATCCGTCATGGCGGCTTCGCCGCATTGGTTCTCGACCCAATCATCGACGGATTTCATCTCACAAGAGTCCTCATGGACGGCGGTAGTAGCCTGAACCTGCTTTATCAGGATACAGTGCGGAAAATGGGCATAGATCCCTCAAGGATTAAGCCCACAAGAACGACCTTTAAAGGCGTTATACCAGGTGTAGAAGCCAACTGTACAGGCTCAGTAACACTTGACGTGGTCTTCAGATCCCCGGACAATTTCCGAAGCAAAGAGTTAATCTTTGATATAGTCCCGTTTCGCAGTGGCTATCACGCCCTACTCGGACGAACCGCATTTGCAAAGTTCAATGCCGTTCCGCACTATGCATATCTCAAGCTCAAGATGCCAGGCCCTCGAGGAGTAATTACGGTCAACGGAAACACCGAACGCTCCCTCCGTACAGAGGAGCATACGGCGGCTCTCGCAGTGGAGGTACGAAGTAGCCTTCTCAGGCAATTCTCCAGTCCGGCCATTAAAAAGCTAGACACTGCCAAGCGTGCCCGGAGTAACCCACAGCAGGACCGCCTGGCACACTCTGAGCAAGCGTAGCAATGCGACCCCAACCCCAGCTGTCGCGACATAGCGAAACCAGTACCTCGCGTACATAACTACGCCCTTGAAATACCATGGGCACAGGGGAAGGGGCACAATAACGACACGCCCAGAATACGGCTTAAAACATACTAGGGGCTGCCGGATTCTCTTTTTAATTTTTTCTTACCTTCAGGACTCCATACTTCGGACGACCTGTTCGGCAATTCGACTGCCGCACAAACGATGCAAGATCCAGGGAGGCAGACAAGCCATGCCGCACTATGGAACTCCCAGGTGGTCTCTGTTACGAGCGGTATACCTGTTTTAAATACAATTCCGGGGCCTGCCCCCGGTCAGGACATACTGAATAGTCCAATATCTTTTGCTTACCGCACTATTTGTATCGTTCGGCTTTGATAAATAGCCTGCATATAAACAATGCATAGCTTTTGTCTATTTTCTACATTACTCTCTTTTATATATGTTCATTAATGACATGTTGCACCCGTACACTGTAGTACGGCAAGTACGCCAGGGGCTTCAGTACCCTTTAATATGGTGTGAGAAGTCCGTACACTTTCACAAGTGCGGCACCCCGAACTTATAGCACTATATGCATCGGCTCCGAATCATGATTTGGGTCAATAGTTGGGTTTGCCCGGCTCCTATGTTTTGGTGCCTTACGTTCCGCTATATCGGCTAAGGTAGCACTAGGAGAACCACTGCGATTGTGCCCCGGTTGAGCTGGGTTAAGCACCTCAGTGGAGAAAGCTAAAACTGACTGTCATGATGAGGCGAGAGACCGGTCGCTGTTCGAGAGGTTTTTTCGAGTCCCTAAAGACTTATGCCGCTTCGAGCGAGGAGCCGGATTTGTCCGGCCAAGGCGTGGATAGCGCCCCGAACTCGGTCTTCCGAACTAGGGGCTTCGCCGAAATTTAAAATTATAAAGTTCTATGGCTAAGTGAGAGTGTTCAAGCATTATAGTCCGATTGCCTGGTTCGTTGTGCTGAGCGCCTCCCTCGAAGGACCCAACTATGGGAAAAAGAGCGCTCAGGTTTATCCCGAACACCCCAGCACTAGTGGCATGGGGGCAGAAGCCGACGACTGGCCATCTCTCAATTTTTTGATAAACGGCCGCATAGAAAATAATATTTTAAATTCAACAAGCATTGCTTAAGCGCCTATGAACAAGTTTTCAGCGCATAGGATAAAACCGAGCGAGTTTATTCAAAAATTACATCCTTGGTACATTCATCCGCCACAAGGCGGGCACCCCCAAGAACATCCTTGTAATAGTTCTCGGGCTTGCGATGCTCCTTCCCCGGCGGCGGCCCGTCCTTCACAAGCTTCTCACCGTCCAGCTTACCCCAGTGCACCTTTGCACGGGCAAGGGCCCGAGGGCACCTTCGATGCAGACGGAGCGCTTGATGACCTTGAGCCTTGGACAGGCCTCCACCAGCCGCCGCACCAGCCCGAACTAGCTCCCAGGCAGGGCCTCTCCGGGCCACAACCGAACTATGAAGCCCTTCATGGCCTGTTCGGCCGCCTTGTGGAGCTCGACCAGCTGTTTCAGCTAGTCGCTCAAGGGCACAGGGTGTCCGGCCTCGGCATACTAAGACCAGAACACCTTCTCCGTTGAGCTGCCCTCTTCAGCTCGGTAGAATGCGGCGGCGACGGATATGCTGCGAGGAAGATCTGCGAATGCCCTTGGAGAACTCCGAATTCGGGTAAGTAACAAGTAGTTTACTTTTATATTTCTGCTTTGCATAAATAAGGCCTTACCCGCTGCTATCTTCTTAATCTCCTCCAACTCTTGGAGGGCCTTTTGGGCTTCGGCCTTGGCAGACTTGGCAGTCTCAAGGGCCGCCGCGAGCTCGGACGCTTGGGTCTTTGACTCAAGCTCCAAACTCTCATGTTTTTTCATGAGAGCCTGAAGCTCTTGCTGCACCTCGCCGACCTGAGCCCCAAGTTTCTCTCGCTCGGTGCGCTCCGCGGCCATTTTCTTTTCGGCCTCGGACAGCGCCTGCTTGAGGGTCGCCACCTCAGTCGTGGCCCCTATAATAAGCAGTGCAATCCTGTTATTTTTTGCAATCACGCCTCTCTATAGGCACTTTTTCTGTAAGGTATTTCCTACCTTCTTTTTCCTCGAGCTGCCGCTTGGCAAGGCCGACCTCTTGCTCAGTCCGCTTGAGGTCCTGTTTCAGGACACCCACCTCCGCAGTCAGTGCGGCGGTGGATAGCAGCGAAGCCTCCACACGCATATTGACTCTTTTTTGTTAGACTCCTGCGAAATTTACTAGATCCTCTATTCGGCTTTTCTTTTCGAACGCCAAATAGAGCATCAGGGGCTACTGTCTATGCGGTTATATTTTTACATATTTTTACTTACCTCGAAGCCCATTAGGAGGCTAGCGCAAGCTTCACTCAGTCCGCTCTTGGCGGACTAAACCTTCTGGATCACCGTACTCATAATAGTACGGTGCTCCTCGTCGATGGAGGTGCCGTCAAGCACCTCGAGCAGATTGTCCGGCACCTCCGGTTGGACGGAGGCCGCCGGCTCAGAAGGCTTGCTCCTCTTGGAAGGAGTTCGCCTACCGCGGTCCGGA
Source organism: Triticum dicoccoides (assembly GCF_002162155.2). Lineage (NCBI taxonomy): Eukaryota > Viridiplantae > Streptophyta > Magnoliopsida > Poales > Poaceae > Triticum > Triticum dicoccoides. Next base: position 603,408,286 of record NC_041388.1, read on the forward strand.
ACTGTTGAAGATTCCGGCGCGGTGTCCGGCACAAAGCCGGACTTGGAGCCCTGGGGGGTCTTGTCCCCTTTACTCCTGGGGTACGGGAGGTCGCCCTGCGGCTCCTCCAGGACCACCTCCTCCTGCCCCGGAGCTCGTTGCAACACCACTTCGGCGTCGTCCGTAGTGCGGGGGGAGACAGCGGGCGGAACTGAGTTCACGTCCGATGAATCCAGGGAGCCGCTCGACGACTCGTTGAGTTCGGCCCGGGGCGGGCTGCATAATTATGTTCGACATTAGGGAAAGCTGTGCAACAAAGGAACATCATGAGTTATTTTGATATCCGAACTTACGATTTCGCCGGATGCTTGGCCCTGTTTGGCCACTCCTCTTTGCTCTCTTCGGCGTTGGGGGTGTAGTCCGGCGGAGGGGTCTTCCTTTTCCTAGACCCCTCGGCCTCCCCAGTTGGGGCAGCCTTCCTCTTCTCTCCTCCCCCCGCTGGGGGGGGAGAGGTTTATTCTTCCTCCTCCTCGTCTTCACGGGGGGAGTGCGTCTCGGACTCGTCGGACGACGAGTCCGACACCACCATATGCCGGGAACTCTTTCGAGTCCCCGTGGCCTTCTTCTTCTTGGCCTTCTTCTCCGGCACCACATAAGGTGCCGGAACCAGCAGCTTCGCTAGTAGAGCGGAGGCTGGGTCTTCGGGCAAGGGAGCCGGACAGTTAATCGATCCGAACTTTGCCCGCCAAGCCTGTCAAAGGTAAGGGAGCTTAGATCCCGCATAGAGTCAAACTATGAAAAAACTTAACATCCTGTAAAAGGTGAAAATAGCTTACCTCGCTAGCGTGACGCTGCGAGCTGTATCCGCGGTCCTCGGAAGTGGATGTGGGAGCCTCGGCGCCTTTGGTTAGCACCTTCCAGACATCTTCATACGTCGTGTCGAAGAGCCTGTTAAGGGTTTGGTGCTGCGCCGGGTTGAACTCCCACAGATTAAAGCCCCGTTGTTGACACGGGAGGATCCGGCGGACGAGCATAACCTGGACTACATTGACGAGCTTGATCGGCTTGCTCACCAGGGACTGGATGCATGTCTGCAGTCCGGTCACCTCTTTTTCGTCGCCCCACGACAGGCCCGTCTCTTTCCAGGACATAAGCCGCGTGGGGGGTCTGGATCGGAACTCGGGGGTTGCGATCCATTTTGGATCGCGCGGCTCGGTGATGTAAAACTACCACGATTGCCACCCCTTCAGGGTCTCCACGAAGGAGCCCTCGAGCCATAGGACGTTGGCCATCTTGCCTGCCATGGCGCCTCCGCATTCCGCCTGGCTGCCGCGCACCACCTTGGGCTTGACGTTGAAGGTCTTGAGCCAGAGGCCGAAATGAGGGCGGATGCGGAGGAAGGCCTCACACACGACGATAAACGCCGAGATGTTGAGGACGAAGTTCGGGGCCATATCGTGGAAATCCAGGCCATAGTAAAACATGAGCCCCCGGACAAATGGGTGGAGTGGAAAACCCAGTCCGCGGAGGAAGTGGGGAAGGAATACTACCCTCTCATGGGGCCTTGGGGTGGGGATAAGCTGCCCCTCCTCGGGAAGCCGGTGCGCGATGTCTTTGGACAAGTATCTAGCCTTCCTTAGCTTTTTGACATGGCCCTCCGTGATGGAGGAGACCATCCACTTGCCTCCCGCTCTGGACATTGCTCGAGAAGGTTGAGGTGGGAAGTGCGGGCTTGGGCGCTGGAGCTCGAGTGCGCAGGAGATGGATAGGCAAAAGAGGAAGAAGGCGGAGGTAAAAGGGTGGATCCTTATCCCCTTATATGGGCGGATGCGGTTGTGCGTCCCCGCCAGCCTAGTAAAACTCGCTTGCCTCCCAAGTGCCATGATAAATGGCGCGATTGGGTTACCCACGTCCGTATTGATGAGAATCCCGTAAAGGGGGTACACGATCTCTGCTTTGACAAGACGTGCCAAGGAAACCGCCTCGCAAAACATGCTGAGGTGGAAAAGTAAAAACAATTCGAGTAAAGGACTTGGCCGTAGTGTGATGACGCACTGCGGAATACGTCGGCAGATTTGATTTGTGTCAATATTATTCTCTCTATGGCAATATGTGGAAACTTATTTTGCACAGCCGGACACTACTCTTGGTGTTTACAATCTTCTACGAAGGACTTGGAGGAGGAACCCACCTTGCAATGCCGAAGACAATTTGCGCGCGGACTCGTCGTCATTGAAGCCTGGTTCAGGGGCTACTGAGGGAGTCCTGGATTAGGGGGTGTTCGGGTAGCCGGACTATACCTTCAGCCAGACTCCTAGACTATGAAGATACAACATTGAAGACTTCGTCCCGTGTCCGGATGGGACTTTCCTTGGTGTGGAAGGCAAGCTTGGCGATGCGGATATTCAAGATCTCCTACCATTGTAACCGACTTTATGTAACCCTAACCCAATCCGGTGTCTATATAAACCGGAGGGTTGTAGTCCGTAGGCAATCAACTCCATATACAACAATCATACCATAGGCTAGCTTCTAGGGTTTAGCCTCCTTGATCTCGTGGTAGATCTACTCTTGTACTACCCATATCATCAATATTAATCAAGCAGGAGTAGGGTATTACCTCCATCGAGAGGGCCCGAACCTGGGTAAAAAACATCGTGTCCCTTGTCTCCTGTTACCATCCGGCCTTGACGCACAGTTCAGGACCCCCTACCCGAGATCCGCCGGTTTTGACACCGACAGCGCGCCTACCCCCCTGGGCGCGCCCTCCACCCTCGTGGGCCCTCAGTTGCTCCATCGACGTACTTCTTCCTCCTATATATATCCACGTACCCCCAAACATCCAGGAGCACCATGAAAACCTAATTCCACCACCGCAACCTTCTGTACTCGAGAGATCCCATCTCGGGGCCTTTTTCGGAGCTCCGCCGGAGGGGGCATTGATCACGGAGGGCCTCTACATCAACTCCATGGCCTCTCCGGTGATGTGTGAGTAGTTTACTTTAGACCTACGGGTCCATAGTTATTAGCTAGATGGCTTCTTCTCTCTCTTTGGATCTCAATATAAAGTTCTCCTCGATCTTCTTGGAGATCTATTCGATGTAATCTTCTTTCACAGTGTGTTTGTCGAGATCTGATGAATTGTGGGTTTATGATCCAGATTATCTATGAACAATATTTGATTCTCCTCTGAATTATTTTATGTATGATTGGTTTATCTTTGCAAGTCTCTTCGAATTATCAGTTTGGTTTGGCCTACTAGATTGATCTTTCTTGCAATGGGAGAAGTGCTTAGCTTTGGGTTCAATCTTGTGGTGTTCGATCCCAGTGACAGAAAGGGAACCGATACGTATTGTATTGTTGCCATCGAGGATAAAAAAGATGGGGTTTATATCGTACTACACGAGTTTATCCCTCTACATCATGTCATCTTCCTTAAAGCATTACTCTGTTCTTATGAACTTAATACTCTAGATGCATGCTGGATAGCGGTCAATGTGTGGAGTAATAGTAGTAGATGCAGAATTGTTTCGGTCTACTTGTCTCGGACATGATGCCTATATACATGATCATACCTAGATATTCTCATAACTATGCTCAATTCTATCAATTGCTCGACAATAATTCGTTTACCCACCGTAATACTTATGCTCTTGAGAGAAGCCACTAGTGAAACCTATGGCCCCCGGGTCTATCTTCCATCATATTAATCTTCCAATACTTAGTTATTTCCTCTGCCGTTTATTTTACTTTGCATCTTTATTTCTCTTTATCATAAAAATACCAAAAATATTATCTTATCATATCTATCAGATCTCACTCTCGTAAGTGATCGAGAAGGGCTTGACAACCCCTTTATCGCGTTGGTTGCAAGGTTCTTATTTGTTTGTGTAGGTGTGTGGGACTTGAGCGTGATCTCCTATTGGATTGATACCTTGGTTCTCAAAAACTGAGGGAAATACTTACGCTACTTTACTGCATCACCATTTCCTCTTCAAGGGGAAACCAACGCAGTGCTCAAGAGGTAGCAATAAGGATTTCTGGCGCCGTTGCCGGGGAGATTTGCGCCAAGTCAAGTAAAGATTTGACTCCCACAATGAGTCATTTATGGCGCCATTACCAAGTAAAAATATACCAAGTACCCATCACAAACTCTTATCCCTTGCATTACATTATTTTCCATTTTCCTCTCGTTTTCCACTCCCCCACTTCACCCTTGCCATTTTATTCTCCCTCTTTTCCTCTCTCCCTCTCTTTCTGTTCCCCTTATCTTTTTCTATTTGCCCTTTTTGTCTGTTTCTTGTTTGCTTGTGTGTTGGATTGCTTGCTTGTCACGATGGCTCAAGATAATATTAAATTGTTTGACTTTGCCAATACCAACAATAATGATTTTATTAGCACTCCGATTGCTCCTCTTACCGATGCTGAATATTGTGAAATTAATATTGCTTTGCTGAATCTTGTCATGAAAGATCCGTTTTCTGGCCTTCCTAGTGAAGATGCCGCTACCCATCTAAACAACTTTGTTGATTTGTGTGATGCGCAAAAGAAGAAAGATGTGGATAATGATATTGTTAAATTGAAGCAATTTCCGTTTTCGCTTAGAGATCGTGCTAAAGCTTAGTTTTCGTCTTTGCCTAAAAATAGTGTTGATTCATGGAATAAGTGCAAAGATGCTTTTATCTCTAATTATTTTCCTCCCGCTAAGATCATCTCTCTTAGAAACGATATTATGAATTTTAAGCAACTTGATCATGAACATGTTGCACAATATTGGGAGAGGATGAAATCGATGATACATAATTGCCCATCACATGGTTTGAATCTTTGGATGATTATACAGAATTTTTATGCCGGATTGAATTTTGCTTCTAGAAATCTTTTAGGTTCGGCCGTGGGAGGCACTTTTATGGAAATAACTTTAGGAGAAGCTACCAAACTCCTAGATAATATTATGGTTAATTATTCTCAATGGCACACTGAAAGATCTACTAGTAAAAAAGTGCATGCGATAGAAGAGATTAATGTTTTGAGTGGAAAGATGGATGAACTTATGAAATTGTTTTCTAATAAGAGTGCTCCTACTGATTCTAATGATATGCCTTTGTCTACTTTGATTGAGAATAATAATGAATCTATGGATGTGAATTTTGTTGGTAGGAACAATTTTGGTAATAACGTGTATAGAGCTAATTTTAATTCTAGGCCATTTCCTAGTAATTCCTCTAATAATTATAGTAATTCCTACAAAAATTCTTATGGAAATTATAATAAGATTCCCTCTGATTTTGAATCTAATATTAAAGAATTTATTACTTCGCAAAAGAGTTTCAATGCTTTGATTGAAGAAAAATTGCTTAAGATTGATGAGTTGGCTAGGAACGTTGATAGAATTTCTCTTGATGTTGATTCTTTGAAACTTAGATCTATTCCACCTAAGCATGATATCAATGAGTCTCTCAAATCCATGAGAATTTCCATTGATGAGTGCAAAGAAAGAACCGCCAGGATGCGTGCTAAGAAAGATTGCTTTATAAAAGCATGTTATTCTAGTGTTCATGATAATAAGGATGAAGATCTAAAAGTTATTGATGTGTCTCCTATTAAATCTTTGTTTTTAAATATGAATCTTGATGATTATGGGACTGAAGATGAGCCACCTTTACCTAGAAGGCGTTCCAAAAATTCGGAATCTTTAGATCTTGATGCAAAAATTGTTAAAAGTGGGATTGAAGAGATTAAAACTTTAATAGCGATGAACCCACTATCTTGGATTTCAAGGAATTTAATTATGATAATTTCTCTTTGATAGATTGTATTTCCTTGTTGCAATCCGTGCTAAATCCTCCTCATGCTTATAGTCAAAATAAAGCTTTTACTAAACATATCGTTGATGCTTTGATGCAATCTTATGAAGAAAAACTTGAGTTGGAAGTTTCTATCCCTAGAAAACTTTATGATGAGTGGGAACCAACAATAAAAATTAAAATTAAAGATCATGAGTGCTATGCTTTGTGTGATTTGGGTGCTAGTGTTTCCACGATTCCAAAAACTTTGTGTGATTTGCTAGGTTTCCATGATTTTGATGATTGTTCTTTAAACTTGCACCTTGCGGATTCCACTATTAAGAAACCTACGGAAGAATTAATGATGTTATTATTGTTGCAAATAGGAACTATGTGCCCATAGATTTAATTGTTCTTAATATAGATTGCAATCCTTCATGTCCTATTATTCTTGGTAGACCTTTCCTTAGAATGATCGGTGCAATTATTGATATGAAGGAAGGGAATATTAGATTCCAATTTCCATTAAGGAAAGTCATGGAACACTTCCCTAGAAAGAAAATTAAATTACCTTATGAATCTATTATGAGAGCCACATATGGATTGCCTACCAAAGATGGCAATACCTAGATCTATCTTCGCTTTTATGCCTAGCTAGGGGCGTTAAACGATAGCGCTTGTTGGGAGGCAACCCAATTTTATTTTTATTCCTTGCTTTTTGCTCCTGTTTAGTAATAAATAATTTACCTAGCCTATATTTGGGTTGTGTTTTTTGTGTTTAATTAGTGTTTGTGCCAAGTAGAACCGTTGGGAAGACTTGGGGAAAATCTTTTTGATCTTGCTGTAAAAAACAGAAACGTTAGCGCTAACGAGAATCGCTGCCATTTTTATTTGGAAAGTGATATTTAGTTAATTACTTTTTAAGATGATTAATAGATAAATGCCTCACGTCCAGAAATTTATTTTAGAATTGTTGGGGTTCCAGAAATTGCGTTAGCTACAGATTACTACAGACTGTTCTATTTTTGACCGATTCTGTTTTTCTTGTGTTGTTTGCTTATTTTGATGAATCTATGGCTAGTAAAAGAATTTATAAACCATAGAGAAGTTTGAATACTGTAGGTTTAAGACCAATATAAATCAAGAATGAGTTCATTACAGTACCTTGAAGTGGTGTTTTGTTTTCTTTCGCTAATGGAGCTCACGAGATTTTCTATTTTGAGTTTTGTGTTGTGAAGTTTTCAAGTTTTGGGTAAAGATTTGATGGATTATGGAACAAGGAGCGGCAAGAGCCTAAGCTTGCGGATGCCCATGGCACCCCAAGGTAAAATTCAAGGACACCAAAAAGCCTAAGCTTGGGGATGCCCCGGATGGCATCCCCTCTTTCGTCTTCGTCTATCGGTAACTTTAGTTGGAGCTATATTTTTATTCACCACATGATATGTGTTCTGCTTGGAGCGTCTTGTATGATTTGAGTCTTTGCTTTTTAGTTTACCACAATCATCCTTGCTGTACACACCTTTTTAGAGAGACTCACATGCTTTGAAATTTATTAGAATACTCTATGTGCTTCACTTATACCTTTTGAGCTATATAATTTTTACTCTATGTGCTTCACTTATATCTTTTGAGCTATATAGTTTTCGCTCTAGTTCTTCACTTATATCTTTTAGAGCATGGTGGTGGATTTGTTTTATAGAAACTATTGTTCTCTCATGCTTCACTTATATTATTTTGAGAGTCCTTTAGAACAACATGGCAATAATAAAAACTTTCATATACGTGCATTGAATACTATGAGAAGTTTGATACTTGATAATCATTTTGAGATATGGAGATGGTGATATTAGAGTCATGCTAGTTGAGTAGTTGTGAATTTGAGAAATACATGTGTTGAAGTTTGTGATTCCCGTAGCATGCACGTATGGTGAACCGTTATGTGATGAAGTCGGAGCATGATTTATTTATTGATTGTCTTCCTTATGAGTGGCGGTCGGGGACGAGCGATGGTCTTTTCCTACTAATCTATCCCCCTGGGAGCATGCGCATAATAATTTGTTTCGATAACTAATAGATTTTTGCAACAAGTATGTGAGTTCTTGAAGGAAATATGCCCTAGAGGAAATAATAAAGTTATTATTTATTTCTTTATATCATGATAAATGTTTATTATTCATGCTAGAATTGTATTAACCGGAAACATAATACATGTGTGAATACATAGACAAACAGAGTGTCACTAGTATGCCTCTACTTGACTAGCTCGTTGATCAAAGATGGTTAAGTTTCCTAACCATTGACATGAGTTGTCATTTGATTAACAGGATCACATCATTAGGAGAATGATGTGATTGACCTGACCCATTCCATTAGCTTAAGCACCCGATCGTTTAGTATATTGCTATTGCTTTCTTCATGACTTATACATGTTCCTATGACTATGACATTATGCAACTCCCGTTTACCGGAGGAACACTTTGTGTGCTACCAAACGTCACAACATAACTGGGTAATTATAAAGGTGCTCTACAGGTGTCTCCGAAGGTACTTGTTGAGTTGGCGTATTTCGAGATTAGGATTTGTCACTCCGATTGTCGGAGAGGTATCTCTGGGCCCTCTCGGTAATGCACATCACTTAAGCCTTGCAAGCATTGCTACTAATGAGTTAGTTGCGGGATGATGTATTACGGAACGAGTAAAGAGACTTGCCGGTAACGAGATTGAAACTAGGTATTGAGATACAAACGATCGAATCTCGAGCAAGTAACATACCGATGACAAAGGGAACAATGTATGTTGTTATCCGGTCTGACCGATAAAGATCTTTGTAGAATATGTGGGAGCCAATATGAGCATCCAGGTTCCTCTATTGGTTATTGACCGGAGACGTGTCTCGGTCATGTCTACATAGTTCTCGAACCCGTAGGGTCCGCATGCTTAATGTTTCGATGACAGTTATAATATGAGTTTATATGTTTTGATGTACCAAAGGTTGTTCAGAGTCCCGGATGTGATCACGGACATGACGAGGAGTCTCAAAATGGTCGAGACATGAAGATTGATATATTGGAAGCCTATGTTTGGATATCGGAAGTGTTCCGGGTGAAATCGGGATTTTACCGGAGTATCGGGAGGTTACCGGAACCCCCCGGGAGGTTAATGGGCCTTAGTGGGCCTTTACGAAGAAGAGGAGAGGCGTCCAGGGCTGGGCCGCGTGCCCCTCCCCCTAGTCCGAATAGGACAAGGAGAGGGGGGCGGCGCCCCCCCTTCCTTCCTCTCTCCCTCCTCTTTCCCCCTCCGAAGTCCTAATCCAACTAGGAAAGGGGGGAGTCCTACTCCCGGTGGGAGTAGGACTCCTCCTGGCGCGCCCTCTCTCTTGGCCGGCCGCACCCCCCTTGCTCCTTTATATACAGGGGCAGGGGGACCCTAGAGACACAAGAATTGATCGTTTGATCTTTTAGCTGTGTGCGGTGCCCCCCTCCACCATAGTCCACCTTGATAATACTGTAGCGGTGCTTAGGCGAAGCCCTCCGTCGGTAGAACATCATCATCGTCACCACGCCGTCGTGCTGACGAAACTCTCCCTCAACACTCGGCTGGATCGGAGTTCGAGGAACGTCATCGGGCTGAACGTGTGCTGAACTCGGAGGTGTCGTGCGTTCGGTACTTGATCGGTCAGATCGTGAAGACATACGACTACATCAACCGCGTTGTGCTAACGCTTCTGCTTTCGGTCTACGGGGGTACGTGGACAACACTCTCCCCTCTCGTTGCTATGCATCACCATGATCTTGCGTGTGCGTCGAATTTTTTTTGAAATTACTACGTTCCCCAACAGTTCTTTTGGACTAATGTTGAGTCCATGGATTATACGCACTCTCACCCTTCCACCATTGCTAGCCTCTCTAGTATCGCGCAATTTTCGCCGGTACCATAAACCCACCATATACCTTCCTCAAAATAGCCACCATACCTACCTATTATGGCATTTCCATAGCCATTCCGAGATATATTGCCATGCAACTTTCCATCGATATGTTATTATGACATGCTTCATCATTGTCACATTGCTTGCATGATCATGTAGTTGACATCGTATTTGTGGCAAAGCCACCGTTCATAATTTTCATACGTGTCACTCATGCATCATTGCACATCCTGGTACACTGTCCGAGGCATTCACATAGAGTCATATTTTGTTCTAAGTATTGAGTTGTAATTCTTGAGTTGTAAGTAAATAAAGTGTGATGATCATCATTATTAGAGCATAGTCCCAAGTGAGGAAAGGATGATGGAGACTATGATTCCCCCACAAGTCGGGATGAGACTCCGGACGAAAAAGGAAAAAAAAAAGAAAAGAGGCCAAAAAAATGAAAGAAGGCCCAAATAAAAAAATGAGAGAAAAAGAGAGAAGGGACAATGTTACTATCCTTTTTCATTATAGAACTTGGCTTGTATATTCCAATGATGGGCTTCCTCAAAATGCCCTAGGTCTTCGTGAGCAAGCAAGTTGGATGCACACCCACTTAGTTTCTTTTGTTGAGCTTTCATATACTTATAGCTTTAGTGCATCCTTTGCATGGCAATCCCTACTCACTCACATTGATATCTATTAATGGGAATCTCCATAGCCTGTTGATACACCTAGTTGATGTGAGACTATCTTCTCCTTTTTGTCTTCTCCACAACCACCATTCTATTCCACCATAGTGCTATATCCATGGCTCACGCTCATATACTGCGCGAAGATTGAAAGGTTTGAGAACATCAAAAGTATGAAACAATTGCTTGGCTTGTCATCAGGGTTGTGCATGATTTAAATATTTTGTGTGGTGAAGATAGATCATAGCCAGACTATATGATTTTGTAGGGATAACTTTCTTTGGCCATGTCATTTTGAGAAGGCATAATTGCTTAGTTAGTATGCTTGAAGTATTATTATTTTTATGTCAATAATAAACTTTTGTCTTGAATCTTTAGGATCTGAACATTCATGCCACAATAAAGAAAAATTACATTGAGAAATATGTTAGAAAGCATTCCACATCAAAAATTCTCCTTTTATCATTTACCTACTCGAGGACAAGCAGGAATTAAGCTTGGGGATGCTTGATACGTCTCCAACGTATTTATAATTTTTGATTGCTCCATGCTATTATATTATCTATTTTGGATGTTAATCGGCTTTATTTTACACTTTCATATCATTTTTGGGACTAACCTACTAACCGGAGGCCCAACCCAAATTGCTGTTTTTTTGCCTATTTTAGGGTTTCGAAGAAAAGGAATATCAAACGGAGTCCAAACGGAATGAAACCTTCGGGAACGCGATTTTATCAACAAACGTGATCCGGGAGACTTGGAGTGGCCGTTAAGAAACAAGGGAGGAAGGCACGAGGCAAGGGGGCACGCCTACCCCCGGGGCATGCCCTCCACCCTCGTGGGCCCTCCGTTGCTCCACCGACGTACTTCTTCCTCCTATATATATCCACGTACCCCCCAAACATCCAGGAGCACCACTAAAACCTAATTCCACTGCCGCAACCTTTTGTACTCGAGAGATCCCATCTCGGGGCCTTTTCCGGAGCTCCGCTGGAGGGGGCATCAATCACGGAGGGCCTCTACATCAACTCCATGGCCTCTCCGGTGATGTGTGAGTAGTTTACTTCAGACCTACGTGTCCATAGTTATTAGCTAGATGGCTTCTTCTCTCTCTCTTTGGATCTCAATACAAAGTTCTCCTCGGTCTTCTTGGAGATCTATTCGATGTAATCTTCTTTTGCGGTGTGTTTGTCGAGATCCGATGAATTGTGGGTTTATGATCCAGATTATCTAAGAACAATATTTGATTCTCCTCTGAATTCTTTTATGTATGATTGGTTTATATTTGCAAGTCTCTTCAAATTATCAGTTTGGTTTGGCCTACTAGATTGATCTTTCTTGCAATGGGAGAAGTGCTTAGTTTTGGGTTCAATCTTGCGGTGTTCGATCCCAGTGACAAAAAGGGAACCGATACGTATTGTACTGTTGCCATCGAGGATAAAAGATGGAGTATATATCATATTGCATGAGTTTATCCCTCTACATCATGTCATCTTCCTTAAAGCGTTACTCTGTTCTTGTGAACTTAATACTCTAGATGCATGCTGGATAGCGGTCGATGTGTGGAGTAATAGTAGTAGATGCAGAACCGTTTCGGTCTACTTGTCTCGGATGTGATGCCTATATACATGATCATACCTAGATATTCTCATAATTATGCTCAGTTCTATCAATTGCTCAACAGTAATTTGTTTACCCACCGTAATACTTATGCTCTTGAGAGAAGCCACTAGTGAAACCTATGGCCCCCAGGTCTATCTTCCATCATATTAATCTTCCAATACTTAGTTGTTTCCTTTGCCGTTTATTTTACTTTGCATCTTTATTTCTCTTTATCATGAAAATACCAAAAATATTATCTTATCATATCTATCAGATCTCACTCTCGTAAGTGACCGAGAAGGGCTTGACAACCCCTTTATGACGCTGGTTGCGAGGTTCTTATTTGTTTGTGTAGGTGCGTGGGAGTTGAGCGTGATCTCCTACTGGATTGATACCTTGGTTCTCAAAAACTGAGGGAAATACTTACGCTACTTTACTACATCACCCTTTCCTCTTCAAGGGAAAACCAACGCAGTGCTCAAGAGGTAGCAGTGTTCATCTTCTGGTATATAAGTCGTTTTGACCTAGAAAAAAAATAAGGAGAGTACTTTCGGGGGAGGACCGCCGTCTCGAGGTGGAACTTGGGCACGAGCACTTTTGCCCTTCGGCGGAGCGATTCCGCCAGGGGAACCTCCCTCCCGGAGGGGGAAATCATCGTCATCATCATCACCAACAACCCTCTCATCCTGGGGAGGCCAATCTTCATCAACATCTTCACCAGCACCATCTCCTCTCAAATCCTAGTTCATCTCTCGTGTTCAATCTTTGTACCGGAACCTCAGATTGGTACCTGTGGGTGACTAGTAGTGTTGATTACATCTTGTAGTTGATCACTATATGGTTTATTTGCTGGAAGATTATATGTTCAGATCCATTATGCTATTTAATTCCCCTCTAATCGTGAACATGTTTATCACTTGTGAGTAGTTACTTTTGTTCTTGAGGTCACGGGAGAAATCATGTTGCAAGTAATCATGTGAACTTGTTATGTGTTTGGTATTTTGATAATATGTATGTTGTGATTCCCTTAGTGGTGTCGTGTGAACGTCAACTACATGACACTTCACCATATTTGGACCTAAGGGAATTCATTGTGGAGTAGTTATTAGATGATGGGTAAGGGAGTCCTGGATTAGGGGGTCTCCAGACAGCCGGACTATATCCATTGGCCGGACTGTTAGACTATGAAGATGCAAGATTGAAGACTTCGTCCCGTGTCCGGATGGGACTCTACTTGGCGTGGAAGGCAAGCTAGGCAATACGGATATGAATATCTCCTCCTTTGTAACGGACCTTGTGTAACCCTAGCCCCTCCGGTGTCTATATAAACCGGAGGGTTTTAGTCCGTAGGACAACATACAATCATACCAAAGGCTAGCTTCTAGGGTTTAGCCTCTCTGATCTCGTGGTAGATCTACTCTTGTACTACCCATATCATCAATATTAATCAAGCAGGACGTAGGGTTTTACCTCCATCAAGAGGGCCCGAACCTGGGTAAAACATTGTGTCCCCTACCTCCTGTTACCATCCGCCTTAGACACACAGTTCGGGACCCCCTACTCGAGATCCGCCGGTTTTGACACCGACATTGGTGCTTTCATTGAGAGTTCCTCTGTGCCGTCGCCAGAAGGAAGGATGTCTCGTCTCGTCTTTAAAGACGGTACTACTGTTAGGGGAGCTTTGGCTGTCGGCCAAACTCTCCGGCTAGGCGGGTTCATCATGACCGCCTGTTCGGCCTCCGCCCCGACGATGAATTCTCGGGTCATCAAAAACAGCCTCCACGTCAAATCGGCACTCGCCGAACAGATGGATCCAATGGAGCTCTCCTCCTTAAACGAGCTCTTGGATCGCATCGCTGCCTTGGGAGTCGCTACGAACTATGATCAGATTGGGCTTAAACCCGATCAAAGGGAGATTAACTCTCCACCGGTCACCCATCATATTGCAGTGGTGGAGGAACAATGCGGCGACCTTTCCTCTATTCTGAGGACCAGCTATGTCCGGATTCCCGAGCTCTCCGAGCCGCACGCCCGTTCACGGGAGGACAAGATTCAATCCCTGAACTTAGAGTCAGACAGCAGACCAGGATTAGCGGGTAACACCCTGGAATCGGAACTTCCAAAATTGGAAACTCCTCGGCCCCTGGATCCCAGATCGGGTAGGGGTTCGGATTCAATTCCACCCACCCACCCAAACACAAGCAATCTTTCCCACATCAGGCAAGAGCCCTAGGAAATAGTACATCATTACTGGGCCAGATTCCTCTTTGCGATGAACAAGGTTAAGGACTGTCGCGAGGAAGACGCAATCTTATTTTTCTGCAATTTGCACGGACAAGGGAATCCTTAACGCCATAAATCGCCGTGAGATAACACGCTTCGCTGACTTGGCGTCCATAGTACGAAAGTACTGTGCGATGGAAAGTGCCTGGAAAACCTAAACAAACTTTTGGGATAATCCGGCCCTGAACACAAACCCAGTCCGAAATAAAAGGGTGCATCATCACAATACACCTGGGTTAACTACCAAAAAGCAAAAACCCTCTACAGGGCAAAGAACCGTACTGGAGGGATGGCTCAATGGACCCTGCAAAATTCATAGCACGGCGGATATAATACCAAGGCACAGCCTTAGAGCATGTTGGATACTATGGCAGGTGGCCAAAAGTGGTGAGGATCTTCTTATCCCACATACCACAGAGCACCACCCGATGGATAACGATACGGTCTTAACAGTGTTCGAGACCTTTGCGTCCAATAATAGGCGCAAGCGGACACTCTGCAGCATGGCTGAAATCTGCCACATAGCAACAACAGATCCATGGAGTGACACGGCTATTACCTTCAATGCCAGTGACGAGCCTAAATTCCGAACAGCCCGAGCACCAGCCGCGCTGGTCCTCAGTCCAATCGTGGACGGCTTTCGACTCACCAAAGTACTCATGGACGGCGGCAGCGGACTAAACCTCATCTATGAGGAAACTCGTCAAAAGATGGAAATAGACTGGAACCACATCGAGTAAAGTAGCACAACCTTCAGAGGAATTATCCCCAGTCGGGAAGCACGCTGTGCTGGGAAAATCACACAAGATGTGGTATTCGGCATGCCGGACAATTACAGGTCCGAAGAAATTACATTCCAAGTGGCCCCGTTCAGCAGTGGCTATCACGCTCTTTTAGGACGGGAGGTGTTCACAATCTTCCAAGCCATATCCCATTACAGGTACATGAAGCTTAAAATGCCCGGGCCCAACGGAATAATCATTCTGCCAGTGATCCGGACACAGCACTCCGCGCCGAAAACAAAACAGCCGCATTGGCCCTCGAGGCATTATCGGAAGCCCTCTTGGCCGAGGAATTAACCACGCTACGCTCCACAGTGGACAGGGACGATGTGATACTTGACAAGAGATCCAAGTCCACCTCTTTTAAACCAGCGGATGAAATAGTCAAATTACATGTCCACCCAACGGACCTTACAAAAACAGCCTCCATCGGGGCACAGTTAAACCCTGCCGTGGACGCCGCACTATGAGAGTTCCTGCGCGAGAATTGGGACATATTCGCCTGGCATCCCTCAGACATGCCAGGAATCCCACGCAGGTTGGCCGAGCATAGCCTCAATATCCTAAAGGGATTCAAGCCGGTCTAGCAAGCTCTTCGGCGTTTCTCGGAACCTAAGAGACAGGCCATGGGAGAGGAACTAGCCAAGTTATTGGAGGCCGGATTCATCAGAGAAATAAAACATCCGGACTGGCTAGCAAACCTGGTGATGCTACCAAAGAAGGACAAATCCTGGCGCCTTTGTGTCGATTTCAAAGACATTAATAAAGCTTGCCCAAAGGATCCCTTCCCCCTTCCATGCATCGATCAAATTATTGACGCTACCGCAGGACCCGAGTCATTGCGTTTCCTCGACGCATACTCCGGTTACCACCAAATCAAGATGGCGGAGTTCGACCAAGCTGCAACGGCATTCATCACACCATATGGTCCCTTCTTTTTCAACACAATGCCTTTTGGGCTCAAAAACGTCGGCGCAACATATCAGCGCATGATTCAGACATGTCTAGAGAAACAAATTGGCAAAACAGTAGAGGCATACGTAGACGACGTGGTCGTCAAAACCAAACATGTCGAATCTTTGATAGACGACTTGAGGCTCACATTCGACAACCTCTGAACATACGACATCAAGCTCAACCCGGAAAAATGCGTTTTCGGCATACCAACTGGAAAGCTCCTGGGATTCATTGTCTCTAGTAGAGGTATTGAAGCTAATCCGGCCAAAATCCGAGCTTTGTCACAGTTGGCTACCCCAACAGACCTCAAACCAATCCAGAAGTTAACTGGATGCGTGGCGGCTCTAAGCCGCTTTATCTCCTGCTTAGGAGAAAAGGCTTTACCCCTTTATCGCCTCCTTCGGTGCACTGAACACTTCGAGTGGACGGACGCGGCCACAGCCGGATTGGAAGAAATAAAGGCCATTCTGGCAACCAACCCGATCCTGGCCACGCCAAACATCGGCGAGCTAATGCTGTTGTACATTGCGGCAACTCATCAAGTTGTAAGCGCGGTGCTCGTTGTCGAACGGGAAGCGGACGGACACAAATTCCCTCTTCAAAAGCCGATATACTATGTATCCACTATCCTCACTCCATGCAAATCACGGTACCCACATTACCAAAATATAGCATATGCGATATTCATGGCATCTCAGAAACTGCGACGCTACTTTCAAGAGTGTTCGATTACAGTAGCCTCCGAACTGCCACTTAATGATATTATCAACAACTGCGACGCTATGGGCCGGATGGCCAAATGGGCCATTGAGCTCCTCCCATTAAATCGCAAGTACTGGCCGACTTCGTCGCCGAATGGACGGAGGCCGAACTCCCTAAAGAGTACGGCGCATACTCCAATTGGATCATGCACTTCGACGGTTCTAAAATGCTGGCCGGTCTAGGGGCTGGCGTCGTCCTGACATCCCCAACCGGAGATATCGTTCGGTATATACTGCAAATATTGTATACAGACTCCAACAATGCAGCCGAATACGAAGCTCTATTGCATGGTGTCCGGATGGCAGTCTCCATGGGCATTCAACGCCTGGAGGTGCGTGGGGATTCAAACCTCGCAATATCCCAAATAAACGGAGATTTTGACGCCAAGGATCCGAAAATGGTGGCCTATCGAAACGCCGTCCTAAAAATGTCAACTCGGTTCGAGGGACTCGAATTTCACCATGTGGCTCGGGAACACAATCAGGCGGCGGATATCCTCGCCCGCATCGGCGCAAAACGCGACGCAGTCCCCCCAACATATTTTTGGAAAGGCTTTTTAAGCCATCCGTAGTATGGGAAGGGGACACCGGTAGCAACAGTCCGGACCCGGCCAAAATACCCGATACCGAACTCTCTGACACAATCGGAGGCTCTGCCACCGAAATAACACCTTCAGCCCACGAAATAATGGCCATTATTGCCCCGTGGACAGAACCATTCCTGGCCTACCTAACTAGACAGGAACTTCCGGAGGACCAAAATGAGGCACGCTGCATAGTGCGGCGATCTAAGGCCTACAAGGTCCATGAGGGAGAATTGTACAAAAAAGCACTACCGGAGTCCTTCAAAGGTGCATCTCTGAAGAGGAAGGGCGGAATCTTTTGGCAGAAATTCACGCCGGACTCAGCGGCCATCACGCTGCAGCCCGGGCTCTTGTAAGCAAGGCCTTCCGTACCGGATTCTATTGGCCAACAGCACGGGCAGATGCACACGACTTGGTCCAACGTTGCACCAGTTGTCAGCTCTTTGCAAATCAAAGCCACATGCCACCCACCGCCCTCCAAACAATCCCCATTACATGGCCCTTCATGGTCTGGGGGCTTGACATGGTTGGACCCTTTAAAGGGGGAACCCACAAGAAAAAATACTTATTGGTCATGGTGGATAAATTCACCAAATGGATAGAGGCCAAACCGGTTAAAACAGCCGAATCCGAACCGGTGATAGATTTCATATCCGTGGTTGTACACCATTACGGCGTCCCCCACAGCATCATCACTGATAATGGCACGAACTTCACGGCCTACGAGGTAAAACTCTGGTGCAGCAAAATGGGCATCAAGCTCGATTATGCCTCAGTGTATCACCCACAAACCAACGGTCAAGTCGAGCGAGCAAACGGTCTTATAATGAGCGGCATTAAACCTAGATTAGTGCGTTCCTTAACGGAGTCTAACACACACTGGGTAGAGGAGCTCGACTCCGTACTCTGGGGGCTGCGGACCACGCCGAATCGTAGTACCGGATATACACCCTTCTTTATGGTGTACGGCACAGAGGCAGTCTTGCCCTGTGACATAATTCATGACTCACCTCGAGTGCGCATGTACAAAGAAAGAGAAGCCGAGCTCGATCGGCAGGACAGTCTGGACACCTTGGAGGAGGAGCGCGACGTAGCCAAAGCCCGTTCTGCATTTCATCAGCAACAGGCTCGCAGATACCAAAGCGGAGAGGTACGGGCCAAAACTTATAACTTTGGCGAACTAGTTCTACGCCTGCCGGATAAGAAAAAGAACAAGCTCGATCCCAAATGGGAAGGTCCCTTCATTATTGACCAAGTTCTGACCGGTGGAGCATACCGACTGCGGGATGCATCGACTAATCGACTCGAGCCGAACCCATGGAACGCGGCCAGGCTCCGAAGATTCTACGCCTAGCACCGGACTCTATGTTAGTCCCCTCCCTTTGTCAATTTTTCGCAAATACATTATCTGTCTTGTTTTCCTTTCTTTCTTTCTTTTCTTATTTCTCTAGGCCTTCAAGGGCCACCTTGTGCCTTGTTTGCACAGTACAGATGCGATAGCAGCAATCTTCATACCTGGGGGCTTCTTTCACAGAAGCTTAAATCATTTATCCGGGCTTCATGCCCAACAAATGTGTCATACTTCCGCATGTACCTTTTTTCACCATTATATGCATCGATATGACTTAAGTTTAGGCCAAGCTGGGTTGCCTGGCTCTTGTATTTATGCCCTACGTTCCCGTTAATTCGGCTAGGGCATAAGGGAAGCACCTCTGCGATTGTTACTGCCGGGTCAGCCGGATGTGTACCTCAGACTGGGTGAAGCCGAAAGCTAGCGTTCTTAAGGGAATATTCGGTCGGTGAAAAAAATATGATTCTTATTTTTCATATCTGCCCCCAGATGTTTTTCCTGCGTTTCCCGTCGCAGTCCGTACATGCACTTTAGGGCATGCTTGCGCAGGGAAAGGAACCCTTAACGGAACTATTCTCCCTGGAAGATGTTTCTTACTACCCATGTAATATAACATAACTAGTTGGGCACTTGTCTGATAAAGCACTAATGACCCCTATGCCTAGTCTCCACACATACCCCGGTTCTTATATAACTGAGCGGCTATTCGGATACACTTCGGACTATTCGGCCCGGAGGCTGAAGCGAAAAGGTCCGCAATGACAAATGATCTACAATCCGGCTAGAAGGCATTATACATGTCACTTCAATTACATAGTCATGCAGACTGACTAAATTCTTCTTCTATACCATCCAACAGGCGGTCTAGCTTACAATCCTGTTGGGAATACTTTGCGGCTAATTCTACTTGCCCATAAACTAAGCTAACGGGAATCTCTTTTCCGTCGGGCCCCACAGGTCCAACCTCGGCCATGTGATTTGGGTCTGCTTTGGTATACCGCGTCTTCACCATGGCCTAGGCTTCTCTGGCACCCTGCCGGCAGGCTGATATCTTCCATAATCGAAAGCGCCGTCGTGCTCCTTTGAGCTTCTCCGCAAGCTCCGCAACACCCTCTGGCAGGGAGATGGACGGCCACAAGGCCTGGGCAACACCCTGCATCACCTCCCGAACTTGTTCGTGCAGATGTGACAGCTCGGACAAAAGATCACCCGCAGACCCGGGCATTTCCTCCGCAGGACGACCCGTCAGCATACCTACAGACATAACGCTGTTAGTCGGCTTCTTCGCCGAATACCTTCAAAGGATTCGTTCAAGCACTTACTAAAAATGCCGCGTCGAAGCCTCTTATTCTCCTTCTCGGAGTCTGCAAGCTGGCCCCGAACGTATTTTAGTTCCACGTTCAGCCTTATATTGGCGTCTTGGAGATTTTTTTTTCTCCTGCCTAACCTCAGTCAGCACGCGTGTGCCAGCTTCTAGCCGCCGCATAACATGCTGGTCCCCCGAATTCTCTCCGGATTCATCTGCAACATCTATTGTTAGATCTGCAGCCACGCCGCGCACTATATGGTAACCATCATTCTTTAAAATGTTACCAGCGGGGGGCTTTTTCTGTTCCTGCAATGCGGTAATAGCGGCCCGCAGTTGGGTCTTGCATTCCTCCAGCTCCTGGGATAGCCTAGTATTCTTCTCTGTAGGAACCTGCACAAGAAGGATGATCCTTAAATTAGTTCTGCTAACTGTTTCAAGTCTCAGGGCTACTGATACATATAAATCATCAGATTCACTCACCTGTACATCCTTTACATACTGATCTGTGGCTCTAGCTAGACCATCTTGAGTGGCACGGAGGTACGCTTCTCCAGAATTAAAGGCGTCAAATGCCTCTGGTGAGAAACAAGCGTCATGGAGTACGGCCCGGCGGCGCCTATGATTCATGGCGCTTTCCACTTCTGAGTTTGTAGCGGATAACCTATCTGCATCCTTTGTAGGAGGATTATCCGGCGCCTGCCCCATATCGGCTTCTGCCTCCGTGTCCGGTCCTGGTGCCCGACTGGTGGAAGCGTGATCGGCGACATCGTGGACATATTCCAGCGAGCGTTTTTTCTGTTAAAGAAACACGGGCGTCATTATATTTTGAGAAAGACGACAACCACGGAGCGGGGTTTGTTGTACCTTTGCGCCGGCGTCTCCATCCTAACTGCCTTCCTTTTTGGCCTACGTGGCCTCGGCGCCTCTTGTTGGCGCGTTGCTGCAGGGCGTCCCGAATGCCTTCCCTGCAAAAAGGCCATGTGAATATGGTGGGTGAAGTGTCTAAAAGGGGATCCTACTTTTTTGAGTTGGGACTTTTCGGTTTCTCTTACGTGCGATGCAGGGAGCAGTCCGGGATAGTCGGTCGTAATGGCCACCATGGCATCGTCGCAGCTTAAGTGATAGAACTGCCGGTTTATCAGCACCACGGAGATAACCGGATCTTCTTCGAGTCCGGAGTCGAGGGCCCGGTCAGGGTCCTTTGGTTGTGGAGAAGGGATGCAGACCTCCTTTATGGCCTTTCGCAGTTCCTGTCGTAAATTGGCAAGGTGAATACTTATAACGAAAAACGCGAGAAGATGGAAGTAAGGGGATATAGCTTACCCAGCTTGGAGGATTGTACATGGAGAATCCGTCCCGTGGCTTGATGCGGGTGAACTCCTCCTCCTCTCCCTTGAATAGTTCGGACAGCATTTTGGCTAATGTGGCAGCATCGCCCGGACCCTTACGACCGTAGCGGGTGGCGTCATCCTCCCCGTTGAAACACCATAAGGGATGCCCACGATATTGAAGTGGTTGCACTCCCCGCATTATGCAAATCGACATAACTTCGGTTATTATCAATCCTGACTGAGCCAGTGCCTTAATCCGGTTCATCAGATAGAGTACTTGTCTGTCGTCTTCCACCTGGGGGCTCCGTGGACGCCAACTTCAGCGCTTCTTCAGAGGAGCATTGTTGAACTCAGGAAGACCCCGCCGAATAGGGTCCGGAAGGGGAACGTCCTCCATATAAAACCATTCTGAATGCCAGTCTTCGGACGGCTTCTTCGGGGTACCGGACAGATATCCGGTATCGGCGATGCGCCATACTTTGGCTCCGCCCACTTGATAAAGTGATTCCCTCTGTGTGCGAGGGACAAGGCAAAATAGCTTTTTCCACAGCTCGAAGTGAGCCTCACAGCCCAGGAACAACTCGCAAAGAGCAACATAGCCAGCGATGTGCAGGATGGAGGCAGGGGTGAGATTGTGTAGTTGGAGGCCGTAGAACTCCAGGAGCCCATGGAGGAACGGATGAATTGGAAATCCGAGTCCCCATAGTAAGTAAGGAACAAGGCAAACCCGTTCCCCCATGGAGGGACAGGGAAAGTTCTCCACTTGCTCCCCGCCATTGTAGGTGGCAAGCCCGGCTCGAACGGGCACCATGTATGCCGGAGGAAGAAATCCTTTGGTCTGCAGTTCGACCAATCGACTATGTGGAACTAAACACCTCTCCCAATCACCCAGCTTAGGGCTATGGGGGCGGGAGGAGGAGCTGCGGAGGTTGGCCATGCTGGAATGGATCTTTCCGGAACACGCTCTGATGGATTCTCGCTGAGGGGAGGATGGTGTGGATCGGATCTAAGAATCCTAATCCCTTTAATAGACAATTTATTTATCTGACTAGGCGGGTGAATGTAAGAATGCCCTGGCGCCTCGTATTCATTCGAGAAATTGCCCTTATTGGGCGCAGAAGCCAAGAGGATCAACATTTATGGGGCCGGATACTATTTACAAACACTTGGAAATTGGAGAAGAACCCGCCTTGCAATGCCGAAGACAATACTGCGCGCCGGACTCATCGTCATTGAAGCCTGGTTCGGGGGCTATTGAGGGAGTCCTGGATTAGGGGGTCTCCGGACAGCCGGACTATATCCATTGGCCGGACTGTTAGACTATGAAGATGCAGGATTGAAGACTTCGTCTCGTGTCCAGATGGGACTCTACTTGGCGTGGAAGGCAAGCTAGGCAATACGGATATGAATATCTCCTCCTTTGTAACCGACCTTGTGTAACCCTAGCCCCTCCGGTGTCTATATAAACCGGAGGGTTTTAGTCCGTAGACAACATACAATCATACCATAGGCTAGCTTCTAGGGTTTAGCCTCCCTGATCTCGTGGTAGATCTACTCTTGTACTACCCATATCATCAATATTAATCAAGCAGGGCGTAGGGTTTTACCTCCATCAAGAGGGCCCGAACCTGGGTAAAACATTGTGTCCCCTGCCTTCTGTTACCATCCGCCTTAGACACACAGTTCGGGACCCCCTACCCGAGATCCGCCGGTTTTGACACTGACAATGGGTTGCTAGAGTGACAGAAGCTTAGACCCTAGTTTATGCGCTAATTCCTAAGGGACCGATTTGGATCCAAAAGTTTAATGCTATGGTTAGTGAAGGAAATATGCCCTAGATGCAATAATAAAGTTGTAATTTATATTTCCTTATATCATGATAAATGTTTATTATTCATGCTAGAATTGTATTAACCGGAAACTTGATACATGTGTGAATACATAGACAAAACAAAGTGCCCCTAGTATGCCTCTACTTGACTAGCTCGTTAATCAAAGACGGTTAAGTTTCCTGACCATAGACATGTGTTGTCATTTGATGAACGTGATCACATCATTAGGAGAATGATGTGATGGACAAGACCCATCCGTTAGCTTAACATAATGATCGTTAAGTTTTATTGCTATTGCTTTCTTCATGACTTATACATATTCCTCTGACTATGAGATTATGCAACTCCCGAATATCGGAGGAACACCTTGTGTGCTATCAAATGTCACAACGTAATTGGGTGATTATAAGATGCTCTACAGGTGTCTCCGAAGATGTTTGTTGGGTTGGCATAGATCAAGATTAGGATTTTTCACTCTGACTATCGGAGAGATATCTCCGGGCCCTCTCGGTAATGCACATCACTATAAGCCTTGCAAGCAATGTGACTAATGAGTTAGTTGTGGGATGATGCATTACGGAACAAGTAAATGGACTTGCCGGTAACGAGATTGAACTAGGTATGATGATACCGATGATCAAATCTCAAGCAAGTAACATACTGATGACAAAGGGAATAATGTATGTTGTCACTGCGGTTTGACCGATAAAGATCTTCGTAGAATATGTAGGAACCAATATGAGCATCTAGGTTCCGCTGTTGGTTATTGACTGGAGATGTGTCTCGGTCATGTCTACATCGTTCTCGAACCCGTAGGATCCGCACGCTTAACGTTCGATGACGATTTGTATTATGAGTTATGTGTTTTGGTGACCGAAGATTGTTCAGAGTCTCCGCTGTACAAGAAGAGATTGATATTTTGTAGGAGTCTATGGAAGAAGAAATTTTTGAAACTGTGAGCTCATTAGATGAAAAAGATGATGAGGAGAGCGAAGAACAAAAGGAGGAAGAGCGAATTAGCTACCTGTGCCCACCTTCTAATGAAAGTAACTCATCAACTCATGCATTGTTTAATTTCTCTTCATGCTTACCAAAGGGTGAATGCTATGATCCCTTTGATTCCTTTGAAATATCCTTTTTTGATGAACTTGATGCTTGTTATGCTTGTGGCCATGATGCCAATTTGAATTATGCTTATGGAGGTGAACTTACTATAGTTCCTTATGTTAAGAAGGAAATTGTTGTTATTGCACCGTGATACGTCCATTTTGCATCGTGCTTTTATATCAATATTTATTGCATTATGGGCTGTTATTACACATTATGTCACAATACTTATGCCTATTCTCTCTTATTTTACAAGGTTTACTTAAAGAGGGGGAATGCCGGCAGCTGGAATTCTAGGCTGGAAAAGGAGCAAATATTAGAGACCTATTCTGCACATCTCCAAAAGTCCTGAAACTTCATGGGAGCACGTTTCAGAATATATAAAAATATTGAGTGCAAGAAGTACCAGAGGGGCGCCACCCACCAGGAACGAGGGTGGGGGGGCGCCCCCCTGCCTCGTGGGCTCCCTGGTGGCCCTCCGATGCCCATCTTCTGCTATATGAGGTATTTCGTCCAAGAAAAAATCATAAGCAAGCTTTCAGGACGAAACTCCGCCGCCACGAGGCGGAACCTTGGCGGAACCAATCTAGGGCTCCAGCAGAGCTATTCTGCTGGGGAAACTTCCCTCCGGGAGGGGGAAATCATCACCATCGTCATCACCAACGATCCTCTCATCGGGAGGGGGTCAATCTCCATCAACATCTTCACCAGCACCATCTCATCTCAAACCCTAGTTCATCTCTTGTATCCAATCTTTGTACCCAAACCTCAGATTGGTACCTGTGGGTTGTCAGTAGTGTTGATTACTCCTTATAGTTGATGCTAGTTGGTTTACTTGGTGGAAGATCATATGTTCAGATCCATTATGCATATTAATACCCCTCTGATTATGAACATGAATATGCTTTGTGAGTAGTTATGTTTGTTCCTGAGGACATGGGAGAAGTCTTGCTATAAGTAGTCATGTGAATTTGGTATTCTTTTGATATTTTGATGATATGCATGTTGTCATCCCTCTAGTGGTGTCATGTGAACGTCGACTACATGACACTTCACCATTGTTTGGGACTAGAGGGAGGCATTGTGAAGTAATAAGTAGATGATGGGTTTCTAGAGTGACAGAAGCTTAAACGCTAGTTTATGCGTTGTTTCGTAAGGGGCTGATTTGGATCCATATGTTTCATGCTATGGTTAGGTTTACCTTAATACTTCTGTTGTAGTTGCGGATGCTTGCAATGGGGGTTAATCAAAAGTGGGATGCTTGTCCAAGTAAGGACAACACCCAAGCACCGGTCCACCCACATATCAAATTATCAAAGTACCGAACGCGAATCATATGAACGTGATGAAAACTAGCTTGACGATAATTCCCATGTGTCCTCGGGAGCGCTTTCCTTCATATAAGAGTTTGTCCAGGCTTGTCCTTTGCTACAAAGAGGATTGGGCCATCTTGCTGCACCTTATTTAATTTTATTACTTGCTACTCGTTACAAATTACCGTATAACAAAACTATCTGTTACCGATAATTTCAGTGCTTGCAGAGAATACCTTACTGAAAACTGCTTATCATTTCCTTCTGCTCCTCGTTGGGTTCGACCCTCTTACTTATCGAAAAGGCTATGATAGACCCCTATACTTGTGGGTCATCAAGACTCTTTTTTGGCGCCGTTGTCGGGGAGTGAAGCGCCTTTGGTAGGTGGGATTTGGTAAGGAAAAAATTATATAGTGTGCTGAAATTTACTGTCACTTGTTACTATGGAACATAATCCTTTGAGGGGCTTGTTCAGGGTATCTTCACCTCGACCAGTAGAGCAAAGAGTTGCTCCTCAACCTACTGAACCTACTGAAAATGTTTACTTTGAAATTCCTTAGGGTATGATAGAGAAACTGCTAGCTAATCCTTTTGCAGGAGATGGAACATTGCATCCCGATTTACACTTAATCTACGTGGATGAAGTTTGTGGATTATTTAAGCTTGTAGGTATGCCTAAGGATGTTATCAAGAAGAAGGTCTTCCCTTTATCTTTGAAGGGAGATGCATTGACATGGTATAGGCTATGTGATGATAGGGGATCATGGGACTATAAGCGATTGAAATTGGAATTTCACCAGAAGTTTTATCCTATGCACCTTGTTCATCGTGATCGTAATTATATATATAATTTTTGGCCTCGCAAAGGAGAAAGCATATCTCAAGCTTGGGGGAGGCTTAAGTCAATGTTATATTCATGCCCCAATCATGAGCTCTCAAGAGAAATGATTGTTCAAAAAAATTTATGCTCGGCTTTCTCTCAGTAATCGCTCCATGCTCGATACTTCTTGCACTGGATCTTTTATGATGAAGACTATTGAATTCAAATGGGATTTATTGGAAAGAATTAAACGCAACTCTGAAGATTGGGACCTCGATGAAGGTATGGAGTCAGGTATAACACCTAAGTTTGATTGTGTTAAATCTTTTATGGATACCGACGCATTTCATGAATTTAGCACTAAATATGGACTTGACTCTGAGATAGTAGCTTCTTTCTATGGATCATTTGCTACTCATATTGATCTCCCTAAGGAGAAGTGGTTTAAATATAATCCTCCCATTGAAGTAAAAGTAGTTCACCTATTAAAGTTGAAGAAAAGACTATCACTTATAATGATCCTTTTGTTCCTACTACTTATGTTGAGAAATCACCTTTCCCTGTTAGAATAAAGGATCATGCTAAAGTTTCAACTGTAGTCAACAAAAGTAATATTAGGACACACAAACCCCCTGAGAAAGTTAAAGTTGAACCTAATATTGCTATGGTTAAAGATCTCTTGGCTGATAATATTAATGGGCATGTTATTTACTTATGTGATGAGACTGCTAGAATTGCTAGACCTGATACTAAAAATAAACATAGACATGTTGTAGGCATGCCTATTATTTCTATTAAAATAGGAGATCATTGCTATCATGGCTTACTTGATATGGGTGCTAGTGCAAGTGCAATACCTCATTCCTTATACAAAAAAATTATGCATGATATTGCACCTGCTGAGATAGAAGATATCAATGTTACCATTAAGCTTGCCAATAGAGATACTATTTCACCAATTGGGATTGTTAGAGATGTTGAAGTCTTGTGTGGGAAGGTTAAATATCCTGATGATTTTCTTGTTCTTGGTTCCCCACAAGATAGCTTTTGTCCCATTATATTTGGTAGACCCTTCTTGAATACAGTTAATGCTAAGATAGACTGCAATGAGGATATTGTTTCTGTTGGTTTAGGGGATATGTCTCATGAGTTTAATTTTGCTAAATTTTGTAGACAACCTCGTGATAAAGAATTGCCTAGTAAAGATGAAATTATTTGTCTTGTTTCTATTGTCGTGCCTCCTACTGATCCTTTAGAACAATATTTGCTAGACGAGGAAAATGATATGTTCATGAATTAAAGAAGGGAAATAGATGAAGTATTCTTTAAACAGGGACCTATTCTGAAACACAACTTGCCTGTTGAAATTCTAGGGGATCCTCCTCCACCCAAGGGTGATCCCGTGTTTGAGCTTAAATCATTGCCTGATACTCTTAAATATGCTTATCTTGATAAAAAGAAGATATATCCTATTATTATTAGTGCTAACCTTTCAGAGCACGAAGAAGAGAGATTATTGAAAACTCCGAAGAAGCACCGTGCTGCTATTGGATATACTCTTGATGATCTTAAGGGCATTAGTCCCACTCTATGTCAACACAAAAGAAATTTGGAGAAATATGCCAAACCAGTTATTGATCACCAACGACGGCTAAATCCTAAGATGAAAGAAGTGGTAAGAAAGGAAATATTAAAACTTCTGGAAGCAGGTATAATTTATCCCGTTGCTGATAGTCAGTGGGTAAGTCATGTTCATTGTGTCCCTAAGAAGGGAGGTATTACCGTCGTTCCTAATGATAAAGATGAATTGATTCCGCAAAGAATTATTACCTGTTATAGGATGGTATTGATTTCCGCAAATTAAACAAAGCTACTAAAAAGGATCATTACCCTTTGCCTTTCATTGATCAAATGCTAGAAAGATTATCCAAACATACACATTTTTGCTTTCTAGATGGTTACTCTGGCTTCTCTCAAATACATGTGTCAGCTGATGATCAAGCAAAGACCACTTTTACTTGCCCTTTCGGTACTTTTGCTTATAGACGTATGCCTTTTGGTTTATGTAATGCACCTGCTACCTTTCAAAGATGCATGATGGCTATATTCTCTGACTTTTGTGAAAAGATTTATGAGTATTTCATGGACGATTTCTCCATTTATGGATCCTCTTTTGATGATTGCTTGAGCAACCTTGATCGAGTTTTGCAGAGATGTGAAGAAATTAATCTTGTCTTGAACTGGGAGAAGTGTCACTTTATGGTTAATGAAGGTATTGTCTTGGGGCCTAAAATTTCTGAAAGAGGTATTGAAGTTGATAAAGCTAAAGTTGATGCTATTGAAAAGATGTCGTGTCCCAAGGACATCAAAGGTATAAGAAGTTTCCTTGGTCATGCCGGTTTTTATAGGAGGTTCATTAGGGACTTCTCAAAAATTTCTCGGCCTCTGACTAACCTATTACAAAAAGATATTCCTTTTGTCTTTGATGATGATTGTGTAGAAGCATTTGAAATACTTAAGAAAGCTTTGATTTCTGCACCTATTGTTCAGCCACTTGATTGGAATTTACCCTTTGAAATTATGTGTGATGCTAGTGATTATGTTGTAGGTGTTGTTCTAGGGAAAAGAGTTGATAAGAAATTAAATGTTATTCAATATGCTAGTAAAACTCTAGACAATGCCCAGAGAAATTATGCTATTACTGAAAACGAATTTTTAGCAGTTGTATTTGCATGCGATAAGTTCAGACCTTATATTGTTGATTCTAAAGTAACTATCCACACTGATCATGCTGCTATTAAATATCTTATGGAAAAGAAAGATGCTAAACCTAGACTTATTAGATGGGTTCTCCTGCTACAAGAATTTGATTTGCATATCATTGATAGAAAGGGAGCTGAGAACCCCATTGCAGACAACTTGTCTAGGTTAGAGAATGTTCTTGATGATCCACTACCTATTGATGATAGCTTTCCTGATGAACAATTAAATGTCATAAATGCTTCTCGTACTACTCCATGGTATGCTGATTATGCTAATTATATTGTTACTAAGTTTATACCACCAAGTTTCACATACCAGCAAAAGAAAAAGTTCTTCTATGATTTAAGACATTACTTCTGGGATGACCCACATCTTTATAAAGAAGGAGTAGATTGTGTTATTAGACATTGTGTACCTGAGCATGAACAGGAACAGATCTTACGCAAGTGTCACTCTGAAGCTTATGGAGGACACCATGCCGGAGATAGAACTGCACACAAGGTATTGCAATCCGGTTTTTATTGGCCTACTCTCTTCAAGGATGCCCGTAAGTTTGTTTTGTCTTGCGATGAATGTCAAAGAATTGGTAATATTAGTAGACGTCAAGAAATGCCTATGAATTATTCACTTGTTATTGAACCATTTGATGTTTGGGGCCTCGATTATATGGGACCGTTTCCTTCCTCTACTGGGTATACACATATTTTAGTTGTTGTTGATTACATTACTAAGTGGGTAGAAGCTATTCCAACTAGTAGTGCTGATCATAACACCTCTATTAAGATGCTTAAAGAAGTTATTTTTCCAAGGTTTGGAGTCCCTAGATATTTAATGACGGATGGTGGTTCACATTTTATTCATTGTGCCTTTCTTAAAATGCTTGCTAAGTATGATGTTAATCATAGAATTGCATCTCCATATCATCCACAGTCTAGTGGCCAAGTAGAATTGAGTAACAAAGAGCTTAAATTAATTTTGCAAAAGACTGTTAATAGATCTAGAAAGAATTGGTCCAAGAAACTTGATGATGCATTATGGGCTTATAGAACTGCATATAAAAATCCTATGGGTATGTCTCCATATAAAATGGATTATGGTAAAGCATGTCACTTACCTCTTGAATTAGAACATAAGGCATATCGGGCTATTAAAGAGCTCAACTATGACTTCAAACTTGCTAGTGAGAAGAGGCTATTTGACATTAGCTCACTTGATGAATGGAGAACCCAAGCCCATGAGAATGCCAAACTGTTTAAAGAAAAAGTTAAAAGATGGCATGATAAAAGGATACAAAAACGTGAGTTCAATGTAGGTGATTATGTATTGTTATACAACTCCCGTTTAAGATTTTTTGCAGGCAAACTTCTCTCTAAATGGGAAGGTCCTTATGTTATTGAGGAGGTCTATCATTCCGGTGCCATAAAAATCAACAACTTCGAAGGCACAAATCCGAAGGTGGTGAATGGTCAAAGAATCAAACATTATATGTCAGGTAATCCCATAAATGTTGAAACTAATATTATTGAAACCGTAATCCCGGAGGAATACATAAGAGACACTTTCCGGAACGTTTCAGACTCCGAAAATGAATAGGTACGTTGTACGGTAAGTAAACCGACTGCAAAACAGTTCTAATGGCAATATTTCTCCGTTTTGGAATATATAAAAAATAGGAAAATAAGAAGCAGACCCGAAAGGACACGAGGCCTCCACGAGGGTGGAGGGCACGCCCCCTGCCTCGTGGGCACCTTGTGTGCTCTCCGGACTTCGTTTTCTTGCACGATACTTCTTTTGGTCGGTAAAAATTCACTATATAATCTCCCGAAGGTTTTGACCACCGTATCACGCAAATATCTCCTGTCTTTGTTTCGAGCTGTCTTTCTAATAGATCTAGGTCGCCATGTCGTCTTCAAGTGCCCCCAAGGACAAGTTCTTCGAGAAGGTCATCAACCCCTACCTTGCGGAGGTGCTGCAACACCCACAAACTACTGCGATGTGTGAGGGGTTGTTGCACATCCGCGATGTGGGGGGACCAAGGAGGACCGGAAGCATGGAGACAAGGCTTGAGGCAATGGAGCAACAAGTTTTCAAGTGCCAGGAGATGGTGGAGCATGGACTCGACTCCAATCACATAATGATCACGGAGTTCACCAACAACCACAAGCTGGACGCCAAGGACATTGGGGAGGCCATCTTCAAGCTTCATGAGAAAATCAAGCACCTTCAAGCCCAGATCTATGACCTGCAAAATCAAAACTGTGAGTATGAATATAGAATCAAGAGGATGATTTTGGCTGCGGATTTGAGGATTCCGGAGACTCGATCATCCTTCTATGATGGTGAGTCTATGCCTTGGAAGAGGGACGACAAGCCTACATCATCAACAACTCCATCTCCTTCACCGGCAAAAGAGATATAATCACATCGGGTATGGGCACTCCCCTTGGAAACTGCCAAGCTTGGGGGAGTGCCTCGGTATCGTATCACCATCATACCTTTTATCTTTACTATTTTTCTTAGTTCAATCCTTTTGGTAATATCTTGATCTAGTAGAATAAAGTTTTAGTATGATCTAGTTGTGAGTTTTGCTTTATGATCTTCCTATGTAATCGAGTCCGTGAGCTATATATAATAACGATTAGTGTTGAGTCAGGGCTTGATTACCTTGCTATGATCTTGAGGGAATAAAATAAAAGAGAATAAATAAAAAGAAATAAAGAGATCATATGGATCTTATGGAGAGTAATGGGCTCACATATAAAGAGTATGATGAATAAAAGTTGTTGAGAGTTGACAAACATAGTTTTGGTCATCGTTGCAATTAATAGGAAGTAATAAAGAAAGAGAGGTCTTCACATATAAGTATACTATCTTGGACATCTTTTATAATTGCGAGCACTCATAAAAGTATGATATGCTAAAGAGTTGACGTTGGACAAGGAAGACAACATAATGGGTTATGTTTTCTTACATCTAAGATAAATTATATTGTCATGGATCATACAACATGTTGAGCTTGCCTTTCTCTCTCTTGCTAGCCAATTCTTTGCACCAGGTAGAAATACTACTTGTGCTTCCAAATATCCCTAAACCCCGTTTTGCCATGAGAGTCCACCATATCTACCTATGGATTGAGTAAGATCCATCAAGCAAGTTGTTCTAAGAATGATCATGATGCCCTCATGTTTGTATTTTATTTTTATCGACACCTCTATCTCTAAACATGTGGACATATTTTTCGATTTCGGCTTTCACTTGAGGACAAGCGAGGTCTAAGCTTGGGGGAGTTGACACATCCATTTTGCATCATGCTTTTATATCCATATTTATTGCATTATGGGCTGTTATTACACATTATGTCACAATACTTATGCCTATTCTCTCTTATTTTACAAGGTTTACATGAAGAGGGGGAATGCCGGCAGCTGGAACTCTGGGCTGGAAAAGGAGCAAATATTAGAGACCTATTCTTCACATCTCCAAAGGTCCTGAAACTTCATGGGAGCACGTTTCAGAATATATAAAAAATATTGAGCGCAAGAAGTACCAGAGGGGGCCACCCACCAGCCACGAGGGTGGGGGCGCGCCCTACCCCCCTGGGCGCGCGCCCCTACCTCGTGGGCACCCTGGTGGCCCTCCGATGCCCATCTTCTGCTATATGAGGTCTTTCATCCGAGAAAAAATCATAAGCAAGCTTTTGGGACGAAACTCCGCCTCCACGAGGTGGAACCTTGGCGGAACCAATCTAGGGTCCGGCAGAGCTTTTCTGCTGGGGAAACTTCCCTCCGGGAGGGGGAAATCATCACCATCGTCATCACCAACGATCATCTCATCGGGAGGGGGTCAATTTCCATCAACGTCTTCACCAGCACCATCTCATCTCAAACCCTAGTTCATCTCTTGTATCCAATCTTTGTATCCAAACCTCAGATTGGTACATGTGGCTTGCTAGTAGTGTTGATTACTCCTTGTAGTTGATGCTAGTTGGTTTACTTGGTGGAAGATCATATGTTCAGATCCATTATGCATATTAATACCACTCTGAATATGAACATGAATATGCTTTGTGAGTAGTTATGTTTGTTCCTGAGGACATGGGAGAAGTCTTGCTATAAGTAGTCATGTGAATTTGGTATTCGTTCGATATTTTGATGAGATGTATGTTGTCATCCCTCTAGTGGTGTCATGTGAACGTCGACTACATGACACTTCACCATTGTTTGGGCCTAGAGGGAGGCATTGGTAAGTAATAAGTAGATGATGGGTTGCTAGAGTGACAGAAGCTTAAACCCTAGTTTATGTGTTGCTTCGTAAGGGGATGATTTGGATCCATATGTTTCATGCTATGGTTAGGTTTACCTTAATACTTCTGTTGTAGTTGCAGATGCTTGCAATGGGGGTTAATCATAAGTGGGATGCTTGTCCAAGTAAGGACAACACCCAAGCACCGGTCCACCCACATATCAAATTATCAAAGTACCGGACGCGAATCATATGAACATGATGAAAACTAGCTTGACGATAATTCCTATGTGTCCTCGGGAGCGCTTTCATTCATATAGGAGTTTGTCCAGGCTTGTCCCTTGCTACAAAAAGGATTGGGCCATCTTGCTGCACCTTATTTACTTTTATTACTTGCTACTCGTTACAAATTACCATATCACAAAACTATCTGTTGCCGATAATTTTAGTGCTTGCAGAGAATACCTTACTGAAAACTGCTTATCATTTCCTTCTGCTCCTCGTTGGGTTCGACACTCTTACTTATCAAAAAGGCTACGATAGATCCCCTATACTTGTGGGTCATCACACCCACACATGATAGTCCTATTATCTTTTGAATTCCCCTAACTACACTATATCAGAGAAGTTTGTTGTTATTAAGGATTACATTGATGGGTTGCATTCTAATATTGCACATGATGATTTTGATGAGTATAATATGCATATGCTTGCTGTTCATACTTGCAATTATTACGAGAGAGGAACTACATCTCCGCCTCTCTATGTTTCTAGTACGATAAAATTGCAAGAAACTGTTTATACTATGCATTTGCCTTTACTTGATGTGCATGAATTGTTCTTTTATGACATGTCGTTGCTTAGGAAGAGAGTTAGACTTCGTCATTGTATGATATATGTTGTTTTTTTTCCTCACTACAAAATTACAAATCATTGTTAATTAAAATTGACTTTGATATACCTTGGGATCCGTGTGCATCAATTACTTGAGCATGATATGCCTAGCTTAATGGCTTTAAAGAAAGTGTTGCCTAGGAGACAACCCAGAAGTTTTAGAGAGTCATCTATTTCTGTTGTGTGCTTTCAAAAAGTTTTAAAACAAAAAATATATAGGAAAACCTAAAAACTTTTCCAAAAAGAGAAATGATTGGAAGGTGATACGTCCATTTTACATCATGTTTTCCCATTGTTATTTATAGGGGTTTTAATCATTACAACACTTTGTGAAGCAATTCTAATGCGTTTTCTCTCTTAATATGCAAGATTTACATGAAGAGGGAGATTGCCGGGAGCTAAAATTTGTAGACCTGAAAAAGCTATGTCAGAGATACTACTACCTCTTGAGCATCGCGTTGGTTTTCCCTTGAAGAGGAAAGGGTGATGCAGCAAAGCAGCGTAAGTATTTCCCTCAGTTTTTGAGAACCAAGGTATCAATCCAATAGGAGACCACGTGCGAGTCAGCTCGTACCTACACAAACAAATAAGAACCTCGCAACCAACGCGATAAAGGGGTTGTCAGTCCCTTCACGGCCACTTGCAAGAGTGAGATCTGATAGAGATAATAATAATAAGATAAATATTTTTGGTATTTTTATGATATAGATTGAAAGTAAAGATTGCAAAATAAAATAGATTGGAAACTTATATGATGGAGAATAGACCCGGGGCCATACGTTTCACTAGTGGCTTCTCTCAAGATAGCATAAGTATTACGGTGGGTGAACAAATTACTGTTGAGCAATTGATAGAAAAGCGAATAATTATGAGAATATCTAGGTATGATCATGTATATAGGCATCACGTCTGTGACAAATAGACCGACTCCTGCCTGCATCTACTACTATTACTCCACACATCGACCGCTATCCAGCATGCATCTAGAGTATTAAGTTCATAAGAACAGAGTAATGCCTTAAGCAAGATAACATGATGTAGAGGGATAAACTCATGCAATATGATATAAACCCCATCTTTTTATCCTCGATGGAAACAATACAATACGTGTTGTTTCCCTTTCTGTCACTCGGATCGAGCACCGCAAGATTGAACCCAAAGCTAAGCACTTCTCCCATTGCAAGAAAGATCAATCTAGTAGGCCAAACCAAACTGATAATTCGAATAGACTTGCGAAGATAACCAATCATACATAAAAGAATTCAGAGAAGATTCAAATATTGTTCATAGATAAACTTGATCATAAACCCACAATTCATGGAATCTCGACAAACACACTGCAAAAAGAGTTACATCGAATAGATCTCTAAGAAGATCGAGGAGAACTTTGTATTGACATCCAAAGAGAGAGAAGAAGCCATCTAGCTACTAGCTATGGACCCGAAGGTCTGAGGTAAACTACTCACACATCATCGGAGGGGCCATGTAGTTGACATAGAGGCCCTCCGTGATCAATGCCCCCTCCGGCGAAGCTCCGGAAAAGGCCCCAAGATGAGATCTCTTGGGTACAGAAGGTTGCAGCGGTGGAATTAGGTTTTCGTGGTGCTCCTGGATGTTTGCGGGGTATATGGATATATATAGGAGGAAGAAGTAGGTCGGTGGAGCAACGAGGGGCCCACGAGGGTGGAGGGCGCGCCCCTACCTCGTGGCCTCCTCGATTGTTTCTTGACGTCCACTCCAAGTCCCCTGGATCACGTTTGTTCCAAAAATCACGCTTCCGTAGGTTTCATTCCGTTTGGACTCCGTTTGATATTCCTTTTCTACGAAACACTGAAATAGGCAAAAAAAACAGCAATTTGGGCTGGGCCTCCGGTTAATAGGTTAGTCCCGAAAATAATATAAAAGTGTAAAATAAAGCCCAGTAACATCCAAAACAGATAATATAATAGCATGGAACAATCAAAAACTATAGATACTTTGGAGATGTATCAAGCATCCCCAAGCTTAATTCCTACTCGTCCTCGAGTAGGTAAATGATAAAAACAAAATTGTTGATGTGGAATGCTTCCTAACATATTTCTCAATGTAATTTTCTTTATTGTGGCATGAATGTTCAGATCCGAAAGATTCAAGATAAAAGTTTAATATTGACATAATAATAATAATACTTCAAGCATACTAACTAAGCAATCATGTCTTCTCAAAATAACATGGCCAAAGAAAGTTGATCCCTACAAAGTCATATATTTTGGTCATGCTCCATTTTCGTCACACAAGAATGCTCTCATCATGCACAACCCCGATGACAAGCCAAGCAATTGTTTCATACTTTAGCAATCTCAAACTTTTTTTCAACTTTCACGCAATACATGAGTGTGAGCCATGGATATAGCACTATGGGTGGAATAGAATATAATGAAGGGGGTTATGTGGATAAGACAAAAAAGGAGAAAGTCTCACATTGATGCGGCTAATCAATGGGCTAGGGAGATGCCCATCAATTGATGTCAATGCAAGGAGTAGGGATTTCCATGCAACGGATGCACTAGAGTTATAAATGTATGAAAGCTCAACAAAAAACTAAATGGGTGTGCATCCAACTTGCTTGCTCACGAAGACCTAGGGCACTTGAGGATGCCCATTGTTGCAATATACAAGCCAAGCTCTATAATGAAAAAATCCCACTAGTATATGAAACTGAGAAAACAAGAGACTCTCTATCATAAAGATCATGGTGTTACTTTGAAGCACAAGTGTGGAAAAAGGATAGTAGCATTGCCCCTTTTTATTTTTATATTTTTTTTCTTTTTTTGGGCCTTCTCTTTTTTTGGCCTTTCTCTCTTTTTGGGGGACAATGCCCTATTAATGATGATCATCACACTTCTATTTATTTACAACTCGGTGATTACAACTCGATACTAGAACAAGTATGACTCTATATGAATGCCTCCGACGGTGTACCAGGATGAGCAATGACTCATGAGTGACATGTATGAAATAATTATGAATGGTAGCTTTGCCACAAATATGATGTCAACTACATGATCATGCAAGACAATATGACAATGATGATGCATGTCATAATAAACGGAACGGTGGAAAGTTGCATGGTAATATATCTCGGAATGGCTATGGAAATGCCATAATAGGTAGGTATGGTGGCTGTTTTGAGGAAGATATAAGGAGGTTTATGTGTGATAGTGTATCGTATCACGGGGTTTGGATGCACCGGCGAAGTTTGCACCAACTCTCAAGGTGAGAAAGGGCAATTCACGGTACCGAAGAGGCTAGCAATGATGGAAGGGTGAGAGTGCGTATAATCCATGGACTCAACATTAGTCATAAAGAACTCACATACTTATTGCAAAAATCCACAATTCATCAAAAACCAAGTATTACACGCATGCTCCTAGGGGGATAGATTGGTAGGAAAAGACCATCGCTCGTCCCCGACCGCCACTCATAAGGAAGACAATCAAATAACACCTCATGTTTCAAATTTGTTACACAACATTTACCATACGCGCATGCTACGGGACTTGGTATTTCTCAAATTCACAACTACTCAACTAGCACAACTTTGATATCACTATCTCCATATCTCAAAACAATCATCAAGTATCAAACTTCTCTTAGTATTCAATGCACTTATATGAAAGTTTTTATTATGCCTAAAAGAAAATTGCCATGTTGTTCTAAAGGACTCTCAAAATAATATAAGTGAAGCATGAGATATCAATTATTTCTATAAAATAAAACCACCACCGTGCTCTAAAAGATATAAGTGGCACACTAGAGCAAAAACTATATAGCTCAAAAGATATAAGTGAAGCACATAGAGTATTCTAATAAATTCCAATTCATGTGTGTCTCTCTCAAAATGTGTGTACATCAAGGATGATTGTGGTAAACTAAAAAGCAAAGACTCAAATCATACAAGACGCTCCAAGCAAAACACATGTCATGTGGCGAATAAAAATATAGCTCCAAGTAAAGTTACCGATGAACGAAGACAAAAAGAGGGGATGCCTTCCGGGGCATCCCCAAGCTTAGGCTTTTTGGTGTCCTTGTATTTACCTTGGGGTGCCTTGGGCATCCCCAAACTTAGGCTCTTGCCACTCCTTGTTCCATAATCCATCAAATCTTTACCCAAAACTTAAAAACTTCACAACACAAAACTTAACAATAAAATATCGTGAGCTCCGTTAGCGAAAGAAAACAAAACACCACTTCAAGGTACTGTAATGAACTCATTCTTTATTTATATTGATGTTAAACCTACTGTATTCCAACTTCTCTATGGTTTATAAACTCTATTACTAGCCATAGATTCATCAAAATAAGCAAACATCACACGAAAAACAGAATCTGTCAAAAACAGAACAGTCTGTAGTAATCTGTAACTAACGCAAACTTCTGGAACCCCAAAAATTCTAAAATAAATTTCTGTACGTGAGGAATTTATCTACTAATCATCTGAAAAAATAATCAACTAAATAGAACTCTCCAATAAAAAATGGCAGCAATTCTCGTGAGCGCTAAAGTTTCTGTTTTTTTACAGCAAGATCAAAAAGACTTTCCCCAAGTCTTCCCAATGGTTCTACTTGGCACAAACACTAATTAAACACAAAAAACACAACCAAAACAGAGGCTAGATAAATTATTTATTACTAAACAGGAACAAAAAGCGAGGAACAAAAATAAAATTGGGTTGCCTCCCAACAAGCGCTATCTAGCTAGGCATAAAAGCGAGGATAGATCTAGATATTGCCATCTTTTAATTTTTTAGCGGAGTCATGCTCGAATCTGGGAGGTTCTTTACGTTTACCTTCATATTCGGAAATTTTTAGATCCAAAGAGTCCAACCGCTTATTACAAAGAGTGATCAACATATTCATGCGGTGAAGATTCCCGCTAACACTCTTAAGAGGTTCAAGAGATTTTTGTAATATTTTCGTTACTTCGCAAATTTTCTCAAAAAATTGGGTTTCTTCCTGGGTATGATGAGGCCCCTTTTGTTGAGGTAGTGTCCCCACTATTCCCTCTATAATTTCATGCGCAATACTGGGATCAATTTTGATAAAATTTTCTTTGGCAATGCAGTCCAAGAGTTTTCTATGGGACATATTTAGTCCAACATAAAAATTACGAAGCAAAATTCTAAAATTCACCTCTAGGGTGCAATTACGATAAGATTCCATCATCCTAAACTATGCATCTTTTAAGTTTTCTCCTTGTCGTTGTTTGAAGTGAAGAACCTCAAACTCGGGAGACAAAGGAACGGATAAAGGACTATCCATAACGACAAAGCAAGCGGAAAAGGGGCGAACGAAAAGAGAGGGCGAAAGGAAAAGAGGGCGAATAAAACAGTAAGGGTGAAGTGGGAGAGGAAAACGAGGGGAAAATGGTAAATAATGTAATGCAAAGGATAAGAGTTGTGATGGGTACTTGGTATGTCTTGACTTGGCATAGATCTCCGCGACAACGGCGCCAAAAATCCTTCTTGCTACCTCTTGAGCACTGCGTTGGTTTTTCCTTGAAGAGGAAAGGGTGATGTAGCAAAGCAGCATAAGTATTTCCCTCAGTTTTTGAGAACCAAGGTATCAATAGTAGGAGACCACGCGCGAGTCACCTCGTACCTACACAAACAAATAAGAACCTCGCAACCAACGCGATAAAGGGGTTGTCAATCCCTTCACGGCCACTTGCAAGAGTGAGATCTGATAGAGATGATAATAATAAGATAATTTTTTTTGGTATTTTTATGATATAGATTAAAAGTAAAGATTGCAAAATAAAATAGATTGGAAACTTATATGATGGAGAATAGACCCGGGGGGCCATAGGTTTCACTAGTTGCTTCTCTCAAGATAGCATAAGTATTACGGTGGATGAACAAATTACTGTCGAGCAATTGATAGAAAAGCGAATAATGATGAGAATATCTAGGTATGATCATGTATATAGGCATCACGTCCGTGACAAGTAGACCGACTCATGCCTGCATCTACTACTATTACTCCACACATCGACCGCTATCCAACATGCATCTAGAGTATTAAGTTCATAAGAATAGAGTAATCCCTTAAGCAAGATGACATGATGTAGAGGGATAAAATCATGCAATATGATATAAACCCCATCTTTTTATCCTCGGTGGCAACAATACAATACGTATCGTTTCCCTTTCTGTCGCAGGGATCAAGCGCCGCAAGATTGAACCCAAAGCTAAGCACTTCTCCCATTGCAAGAAAGATCAATCTAATAGGCCAAACCAAACTGATAATTCGAAGAGAGTTGCAAAGATAACCAATCATACATAAAAGAATTCAGAGAAGATTCAAATATTGTTCATAGATAAACTTGATCATAAACCCACAATTAATCGGATCTCGACAAACACACCGCAAAAAGAGTTACATCGAATAGATCTCCAAGAAGATCGAGGAGAACTTTGTATTGAGATCCAAAGAGAGAGAAGAAGCCATCTAGCTACTAGCTATGGAACCGAAGGTCTGAGGTAAACTACTCACACATCATTGGAGGGGCCATGAAGTTGATGTAGAGGCCCTCCGTGATCAATGCCCCCTCCGGCGGAACTCCGAAAAAGGCCCCAAGATGGGATCTCTGAAGGAAATATGCCCTAGAGGCAATAATAAAGTTATTATTTATTTCCTCATATCATGATAAATGTTTATTATTCATGCTAGAATTGTATTAACCGGAAACATAATACATGTGTGAATACATAGACAAACATAATGTCACTAGTATGCCTCTACTTGACTAGCTCGTTCATCAAAGATGGTTGAGTTTCCTAGCCATAGACATGAGTTGTTATTTGTTCAACAGGATCACATCATTAGGAGAATGATGTGATTGACTTGACCCATTTCGTTAGCTTAGCACTTGATCTTTTAAGTTTACTGCTATTGCTTTCTTCATGACTTATACATGTTCCTATGACTATGAGATTGTGCAACTCCCGAGTACCGGAGGAACACACTTTGTGTGCTACCAAACGTCACAATGCAACTGCGTGATTATAAAGGTGCTCTACAGGTGTCTCCGATGGTGTACGTGGAGTTGGCATAGATCAAGAATAGGATTTGTCACTCTGATTGTCGGAGAGGTATCTCTAGGCCCTCTCGGTAATGCACATCACTATAATCCTTGCAAGCAATGCAACTAATGAGTTAGTTGCAGGATGATGCATTATGGAACTAGTAAAGAGACTTGCTGGTAACGAGATTGAACTAGGTATTGAGATACCGATGATCGAATCTCGGACAAGTAACATACCGATGACAAAGGGAACAACGTATGTTGTTATGCGGTTTGACCGATAAAGATCTTCGTAGAATATGTAGGAACCAATATGAGCATCCAGGTTCCGCTATTGGTTATTGACCGGAGACATCTCTCGGTCATGTCTACATAGTTCTCGAACCCGTAGGGTCCGCACGCTTAAAGTTCTGTGACGATCGGTATTATGAGTTTTTATGTTTTTATGTACCGAAGGTAGTTCGGAGTCCCGGATATGATCACGGACATGACGAGGAGTCTCAAAATGGTCGAGACATAAAGATCGATATATTGGATGACTATGTCCGGACACCGGAAGGGTTCCAGGAGGTTTCGGACATATACCGGAGTACCGGGGGTTACCGGAACCCCCTCACCCCCCGGGAAGCTATTGGGCCTTATGGGCCTTAGCGGAGAAGAGAGAGGGAAGCCAGGTGGTGGCACGCGGCCCCCCTTGCCCCAATCTGAATTGGAAAAGGGGAAGGGGAGGCGGCCCCCTCTCCTTCCTTCTCTCCACCTCCTCCTTCCCCCTTCTCCTTCTTGGAGTAGGAAAGGGAGGGGGAAAACCTACTTGGAGTAGGATTCCCCCCCCCCTTGGGCGCGCCTCTCCCTAGGCCGGCCCTCTCCTCCTCGTACCTTTATATACGGGGGTAGGGGGCACCCCAAAGACACAACAATTGATCTGTTGATCTCTTAGCCCTGTGCGGTGCCCCCCTCCACCATAATCCACCTCGGTTATATCGTAGCAGTGCTTAGGCGAAGCCCTGTGACGGTAGCTT
This sequence comes from Triticum dicoccoides, assembly GCF_002162155.2. Classification (NCBI taxonomy): domain Eukaryota; kingdom Viridiplantae; phylum Streptophyta; class Magnoliopsida; order Poales; family Poaceae; genus Triticum; species Triticum dicoccoides. Next base: position 603,450,668 of record NC_041388.1, read on the forward strand.
CATCAACATCGTCACCACGCCATCGTGCTGACGAAACTCTCCCTCGAGCTCTACTGGATCGTGAGTTCGCTTGATGTCACCGAGTTGAACGTGTGCTGAACGCGGAGGTGTCGTACGTTCGGTGCTGAGGATCGGTCGTCGTGAAGACGTACGACTACATCAACCGCGTTGTTATAACGCTTCCGCTTAACGGTCTACGAGGGTACGTGGACGACACTCTCCCCTTTCGTTGCTATGCATCACCATGATCTTGCGTGTGCGTAGGATTTTCTTAAAATTACTACGTTCCCCAACAATCTCTTGGGTACAGAAGGTTGCGGCGGTGGAATTAGGTTTTCGTGGTGCTCCTGGATGTTTGCGGGGTATATGGGTATATATAGGAGGAAGAAGTAGGTCGGTGGAGCAACGAGGGGCACACGAGGGTGGAGGGCGTGCCCCCCTACCTCGTGGTCTCCTCGATTGTTTCTTGACGTCCACTCCAAGTCCCATGGATCATGTTTGTTCCAAAAATCACGCTTCCGAAGGTTTCATTCCGTTTGGACTCCGTTTGATATTCCTTTTCTACGAAACACTGAAATAGGCAAAATAACAACAATTTGGGCTGAGCCTCTCGTTAATAGGTTAGTCCCAAAAATAATATAAAAGTGTAAAATAAAGCCCATTAACATCCAAAATAGATAATATAATAGCATGGAACAATAAAAAATTATAGATACGTTGGAGACGTATCAGATACCTATTCTGCACATCTCCAAATGAGCTAAAATTTCACGGAGATTTATTTTGGAATAAATAAAAAATTGGAGAAAAGAAGTACCAGAAGGGGTCACCAGGTGCCCACGAGGCACCAGGGCAAGCCCTGGTGGCTTGTGGGGCCCCTGGCCAGCCTCCGGTGCCCATCTTCTGGTATATAAGCCCATTTGCCCTAGAAAAAATAAGGAGAAGATTTTTGGGACGGTGCGCCGCCGTCTCGAGGCGGAACTTAGGCAAGAGCACTTTTGCTCTCCAGCGGAGCGATTCCGCTGGGGATACTTCCCTCAGGGAGGGAGAAATCGAAGCCATCGTCATCACCAACAACCCTCTCATCGTGGGAGGACCAATCTATCAACATCTTCACCAGCACCATCTCATCTCAGACCCTAGTTCATCTCTTGTATATAATATTTGTATTAAAACCTCAGATTGGTACCTGTGGGTTGCTAGTAGTGTTGATTACATCTTATAGTTGATGCTAGTTGGTTTATTTGGTGGAAGATTATATGTTCAGATCCATTATGCTATTCATTACCCCTTTGATCTTGGACATGAATATGACTTGTGAGTAGTCACTTTTGTTCTTGAGGACATGAGAGAAGTCTTGTCATAAGTAATCATGTGAATTTGGTATTTGTTCGATATTTTGATGATATGTATGTTGTTGATTCTCTTAGTGGTGTCATGTGAACGTCAATTACATGACACTTTACCATCTTTGGGCCTAAGGGAAAGCATTGTGGAGTAGTTATTAGATGATGGGTTGCTAGAGTGACAAAAGCTTAAACCTAGTTTATGCGTTATTCCGTAAGGGGCTAATTTGGACCCATATGTTTAATGCTATGGTTAGTTTTATCATAATTCTTCTTTCGTAGTTACGGATTCTTGGTAGAGGGGTTGATCATCAGAGGGAGGTTTGTTCAAGTAAGAACAACACCCAAGCACCGATCCACCCACATATCAAAGTAGCGAACGCGAATCAAACAAACATTATGAAAGTGACTAGATGAAATTCCCTTGTGTCCTCAAGAACACTTTGCTTATTATAAGAGACCATTTCGGCATATCCTTTGCAACAAAAAAGATTTGGCTACCTTGTTGCACCTTAGTTACTATTGCTACTTGTCACTTGTTACAAATTATCTTGCTATCAAACTACTCGTTACCGATAATTTCAGTGCTTGAAGAAAATACCTTGCTGAAAACTGCTTATCATTTCCTTCTACTCCTCATTGGGTTCGACACTCTTACTTATCGAAAGGACTTTGATTGATCCCCTATACTTGTGGGTCATCAAGGCTCTTTTTCTGGCGCCGTTGCCGGGGAGTGAAGCGCCTTTGGTAAGTGGAATTTGGTAAGGAAACATTTATATTACGTGTTGAAATTTACTGTCACTTGTTACTATGGAAAATAATCCTTTGAAGGGTTTCTTCGGGGTATCTTTACCTCGACCGGAAGCACAAAGAGTAGCTCCTCAACCTACTTCACCCATTAAAAATATTTATTATGAGATTCCTTCGGGTATGATAGAGAAACTGCTAACTAATCCTTATGTAGGATATGCACCTAATCTATGTGGATGAAGTTTGTGGATTATTTAAGCTTGCAGGTTTACCCGGAGATGAAATTAAGAAGAAGGTTTTCCCTTTATCTTTCAAGGGAAAGGCATTGATATGGTATAGGCTATGTGATGATATTGGACGTGGGGTCAGCGGGCAGGGGGCGGGGGCAGCAGCTGGAGGGGGTGGAGGTGGGGGCGCCCGCGACTGCCATGGAGGAGCTCGGTGACGGGAGGAGGCGCAACAGGCCCGAGCCGCGCGGGGGGTAGGCCGACGAGGGGAGGCCAGATCCGGCCGTCCAGCACAGCTAGGGCGCACCCGTATCCCCGCTGGACCACCAGACAGCCGCCGGGAGGGAAGGGGGAGGGTGGCACGGGGTCGTGGTGAAGCGCGCATGGGGCCAAATCCGTCCCGCAACCACCTTCATGGGGTCTGGCGTAGCTTCGCCGGCCGGCCCTCCGTTGACGGCGATGTAGGGGAGGGCTGCGGAGGTGACCTCTAGCGGCGGCTAGGGTTCCCCGCGTCGCCAGAGGAGGGCCTTCCTACGAATTTTCTCCAGATCCCACCCGGTTCCATCAAGCTGTGCATAAAGGTGTGTAACGGTTAGATTTTTAGTTATGACTATATATACCCCACCCACACCACCTACTCTTAGGGAGAGCAACCAGGACAAAACTACCACTTACCATATCCATTTTCTGAGAGAGAACCACCAGCATTTGTGTTGAAATTAAGGGGATTCCACTCCAACCTTTGATCCATGATTTCTAGCCCCCTCAAGTTGCTTTCCACTCCAATCCTTCTCCTACAACCATGCCAAATCCGCCAGAGAGTTATTGAGTGTTGAGAAGACTATCTTTTAAAGCACAAGAGCAAGGAGTTCATTATCAACAATATCTATTACCTTTTGGAGAGCGGTGTCTCCTAGACTGGTTGTGTGTCACTTGGGAGCCTCCAAATCTTGTGGAGTTGAACCAAAAAGTTTGTAAGGGCAAGGAGATTCCCTACTTCATGAAGATCTGCCCCGAGTGAGACTAGTCCTTCGTGGACGAAAGCCATGTTGACATAGACAAGGTTACTTCTTAGTGGACCCTTTGTGGGTGGAGCCCTCCGTGGACTCGCGCACCCCTTATCCTCCGTTTGTTGAAGTCTCCATCAAGGTGGATGTACGATAGCACCACCTATCGAAATCACACCAAAAATCATCGTGTCTTCATTGCGTTTGATCTTCCGATCTTTACCTCCCTTTACTTTCTTGCATTTGCATGTTGTCCTTTATCTGCTACCTATACTCTAGATATGCATGTGTAGAAAGTATTGGTTGTCATTTAACTTGTGCTAAAATCTGCCTAAATTCCATGAAACTTAAAGTTGCTACTTTGCCTAAGTGTCTATTCACCCCCCTATAGACTTATCTTCTCGGTCCCTCAACAATGTGTGTGTTGAGCAAAGGGAGGGGCTCCTTGTCGCAGCGGCTAGGGTCCCCCCCCCCCCGATGCCCACGGGGGCGTTGTGGGGCCGGGAGACTCGAGTTGATTTTCTTCTTATCCCTTACGGTGGGCATTGCTCCCCAATTATTAGTGTTATTAATTGATATGGACATGTTGTCTTTGCTTGTACCCTTTGGCTCGGGTGTGCACCCAGCTGCCCTAGGGTTTCTTGTGCCTCCAGTCGGCGGCGCTGTCGATCTACCTTGTCTACTGTGGTCTTAGGGTCATGGCGGCGTAGTGGATCCCGACTCTTGTCGGGGGGAGGGCTCAGTTTTTAAAGTTCTTTTGAGTTTCATTAGGGTTTGTTTCGTGTTTGGAGAGACGAGGCAGCGGCGGCTCTTTGAAGATGGAATAAGATTCACCCCGCCTAGCCCCCGTCCCGATGGTGTTCTAGTATCATTGGAGGGCGCGTGGAGGTTTGTCTCCGGCGTATCTTGCGGGATTCGCTCGGAGTATGTCTTCGGTGGATCCAGTGGATCCGGTCTTCGTTTGTCTGTGTTGGCGTGTCTACAAGTTGGATCATTCTGATCTACGCTTCTCTTCGTCAGCGGTGGTTGCTATTCTGGTGCGTTGGTCCTATGAGGCCGTAGCATGACGACTTCCTTACTGTTTACTAGAACAAGGTATACCCGACTCCGATGAGGGAGTGATGATGACGGCGGCACACCTTCGGCTCGCTCCAGTGCTAATAGTCCTTGGTAGATGGTCTACGGATCTGGATGTATTTTTTTTACTTTGAGTGTTCTTTATACTACCTTGACAGTTGTCGAATTGATTGGAAGTTTTCTCCGCAAAAATAATAATTGATATGGACATGTTGCTTTCATCTTATCTACCTATATTATATGTCTACTATGCATCGAACTATTTTTCGTTTGATCATCTTGTTTATTATTTTTCTTCATGATTTATTTACCAGTAGAAGATTGCTCAAATATTCAACACTTACCAGTGTTGTCCCTGTTTTTTTGTCTGCGATCCATATTCAGACAAAACTGGGCAGCATTAATTCTGATAGAAAAAATGACCAAACTCCTACCGGGACAAAATTGGCAGTGTTCTTGGTGACTGCAGTTAATCATGGAAGGCGTGGAGCTTCTGGACGGTCAGCCTCGCAGCGAGAGTACCCCTGCCCGTCGGCTCGCCATCGTTTCGCTGGAGGAGACGAGAGAGGCAGGACCGGTGCCTCTGCCATCTTTTTCACAAGCCTCCACATGGCCTGTCCAAGTCAATCCATGATTGATCCCGCAGCGCATGACTAACAATCACACATACACACAAACACAAAGCCCTGAGTAAGCACTCACGTTACTATTCCTACCACCACTAGCTACTCCTACTAGTCACAAGCCAGTGAGTGATACCACCGTCATCTCATCTCATGTCCTTTGCAGAAAATAATTGAGGGAGAGCAGAGAAGGAAGGCCCCAAGGGCGCCATAGGTCGGCACTGGGCAGACAGACATGCCCGCGGGCCGCGAATGGGGCTTGGAATCTTGCTCCCCAGCGTCAAGCGTCACATGGATTAGACAACATGCTTAGCAGCGGCAGTACCAGTACTACTCCCACTACAGTATGCTTTGCCTTTTGCACTGCCGCACACTGTGTTGTGCGTTGCGTTGCATGGATCTTGGTGAGATCCGGGAAGATGCATGTGTGTTCTGTGCATGCAGAGCTGAGATGAGATGGATCGGTGTCCGGTTCTTTCTTTCTATCAAATCCATCAATTTTTATCAGTCTCGCTCGCCAGCCCCAAGGTCGCCTGCCCAGCGCTGCTCCGCTGTTGCCCCGCTCCTAGGCCGTCGCGCCACGCCGCTCGCGCCTTCTTTATTGCGAGGTCAAAAGACAGGCGAATCCCATGTCCTTTTGCGCGCGCCAAGGTCCACGATCACGATGCATGCCCATTTTAATACCAAGGTCCTGCCTAATCACCACGTTAATCTGCTCCTGAACTCGTACACTCAGTATTAAGCCACTAGCTGTTTACTAGCAGTATAGGAGTATAAGAAAACATTCATGGTGAGAAGTCAGAGCTTCACTCAGCAACTACACCCAACCTGCAGCTACCGGAAAATATTTTACGAGAGGGAGGGGAGAAAACATGTCGGAAGCGAAGGTCTTGACTCAGAAAACCATACTGGCGTCCTTTGAGAAAACAGACGATATCACAATTACCAACACCAGAAGCATGTCTGAGACTGTCTGCATTGCTTTAAAGCGGCCAGCCAAAGCACCAAAGCTAGCTAGGTAAACGTTGCCATGCATGCATGCAAACTCAGCCAGCGACCGCTACCCCTCCATTTCAAAATATAGTGTGTCCCGAGGTCAAACTTTGACCATAAATTTAACGAACGAGACCGATTGCGGCGGGAGAAAAAGTTACATTATTAAAAACTTCTTTCGAATACGAATTCACTGATATTACTTTTGCTTCCGTCGCAATCGGTCTTGATAGTTAAATTTACGGTCAAAGTTAAAACACGAGGATAGAGGAAGCATTACATTGTGGAATGAAGGGAGTACATTACGGCGTGGGTTCGTGCGTCCCCGTGCCAGTCAGTGCTACTACGTGCGCCTGGCCTAGAACAATCCTTTTTTTTTTTGGAGGAACCGGCAGGAGCACTGCCTTTTCATATAAGAGGAACAATCCTTTTACGCTGTGAAGGCTGTGACGAAGAAGCGTGAAGAGCGAAGGCCCAGAGGAGAGAGGCCAGAGGGAAGGCGACGCGGGAAGAGATCAAAAGAGAAAGGCTAAGGGAGAAAAGCCAAGCGAGAGGAAGAAGCGAAAGAAAGAAAGTGAAAGTGTCTGGAAAAGACTGTTAAAAAAAGTGGGAAAAGCTCAGAAACAAAAGCGGCAAGGCGAAACCAGAGATTCCTGTATATGCTACGCACGGCCGAACCTGATAAAGAAATTTCAGCAAAGGGAAAAAAAGGGGAGAAAGATTGAGATAAAGAGCAAAAGGAACGAAAGGGACGAGAACTCCGAGCTTCCAGCCATCTTTTCGCCGGAAAGATGGCCGGGTTACGGGATGAATTTAACGAGATTCGTCAGGATCCAGGGACGCTACGCCTACGTTGTGTACGTAGAGTGCGTACGTGGGCGCTCGGGCTTTGGATTCGGACGCTTTCCTTTTGGTTTGGGTCCGTCGTAGTGGAACTTGATAGATACTCCTACTACCACTACGTTGACACTTTCTTCCTCGAAGAAAGAAAAGCTACTACTACTACTACGTTGACACAGCGCGATGTGAAAAAGTGGCGGGACACACACACGGTATGGGAGGACGAACGCATTGGATTCGACGGCGGCCCGCCCTCTTTTCCTCTCATCTGCTTGCCGGAAAAGAAAACCCCACGAAATATTGTCCGGGAAAAACGTCGTACGTACTATCATCAGGTGCAGCCGTGCCTCGCCGTGGTACAGTACAGCACAGCCTCACCGTCCCTACCAGTACTACGACTATCACAACGTCCACTGTTCACGTCCCTGGTGAACCGTAGCAAGTAGACCCATCCACAGTCACAGTGGAAGCAACGTGCTACTGTAATTTCTACCTTAACAACACTGCACTCTTTCCATTCTCCAGCAGCGAGCTCTGGCCGTGCGGCCGAAAAGCTCCTGTAAACGTTCGGCGCTGGCCCTGGCCGGGCCAGCCGGGCCAGCCGGGGCCAGGAGGCACGTACAGGCACAGGGGCTTAAATGCAGCGCCAGATGGTAAATGCGTCGACGTCTCGGCCCATGGGGAGCCTACCGACGGACGAAAGAAGCGATGCACTGGCAGCCGCACTTTCGCGGCGTATGTTGGGCAGCGAGATGCATCAGATCGGATGCGTGCCTCAGTAGGTAGGTACGCCGAATAATTGCTCCCGACGGACGGTACCGTGGGGGTTTGGCCGTTTATGAGAAATTTCACTCGAGTTCATGAGAAGCGGTTTAGTTTCCAGATGTACGAGTTCAAGAAAAGACGATGCAGCCAACAGGATTTTTAATGACCTCTACTTGAAACGACGATTCTGCAAGCCACCTTTCCCTGAACAACATTGCTCAAGACATTTCGCTTCTCTGTGTACCGCTGCACTGGTACTGGCTATGGACCCTGAACAACTGCTGTTTCTACGCCAGCATCATCTACAGGGCACTAGATTCAGAAGCTCATCTTCCCTCCTTCGCGAGAGGCTTCACCTTGCGCCGATGGCCGAAGCTGTTGACCAGATCCTTGCGGGCGCACACCGGGAACAGGTGGACGCCGGGGAGCCTGAGGCGCCGCAGCACGTAGGGGAAGCTCAGCTGATCCCGGGACGTGAACCTCACCACCTCGTTGAACCAGAGGCACATGAAGAGGTTCGTCGAGGGGGCGTGATCCCTCACAATGGCCGAAGCTTCTGCCAGAGCTGTAAATAAAAAAGGCAAACGAATGAATGAGAACCACACTTATTATCCGGGTTCAGAGGGCCGGACCACTGGCAGCAAAGGCCTCAAGGACGACGAACATGTATGATTTGGGGCGAAACATTGTGTTTACTACTGCTTGGAGCGTGCTTCTGGTTCTTCTACGTAGCCCACATGTGGGCTAAAAATGGCGTGTCCTGTATCACTTGGATGAGGTGCAGAAAGCCGGAAAGGAGCCATAGCTTTTATGCTCAACGCATGCAACTGGCCAGCCTTTATAGCTCATGCCTTTTGCACAATCACAGCTGCGCAGGTAGTAAACACCAAGCATGGTTATCTAGAGTACTACGACATGATGTATTTTTATTTCTTTCACTACGTGTCTGGCCCAGCACCCTAAGGCCCATGCCCTGCTCTGCAAATACGACATTGATGTCTGCTCTCGTTTAAGCTCATCCTGCTGACTTTTCCTATGAGGTGAATGAATGGCCAGGGCCAGCCATCTATGTTGCACACTACGCGGGGCATAACGTGAGAGCCAGCCAGCCAGGTAGTAGTGATATTGATGTGCAATCTAGAGAAACAAAACTATGCAAGGCATGATAAGAACGGTGAAAGCGAACAATGGCAAGCAAGTCAGGATTACAAGCTAACCTTTCTTCCTGTTGAATCGTTTGTCATCTGGAATGCCATCTTGTCGGTACTGATCCAACTGTATTTTAACTTCTTCTGGGGTTGCTTTGTGTTTCCTAACAATCGCGTTACCCTCGTCATACAAGCTGCTCCGAGCTCCATGTTCCGATAATGCCAAGGAAGAGTTTGAGCGCCACAGAAGGGCCTCAATGACTCCTAGTGGATCTCTCCGGAACTGGGATTTCGAATCCACCCAAATCGAGTATCTTGCCATAGGAAAAAGGCGATGGCTTATCAGCTGAAGACAATAGAACAGCAAAATGGAAGTCAGCTTCTGACGGAAAGGATTCACCCTACACAGGCATCATATGCACTGATCATAGAATGTACTCCCTCTGTAAAAACGATCTTATATTAGTTTACAGAGGGAGTATGTAATATCTGTTCTTGAAAAAATAGAATGTAATATCTGCAAGACAATCTCCTCCTAGCTCTGTTGTCCATAGAGTACAACAAGATGAATACTGGAAACACAATGTTGAGGCTTCTACTAACACTTTTTATCTCATCAAGACAATGAAGGCACAGGGTTTTCAGATGGTACCTTGGGAATTTTGCCATTCAGCCGTTGATCTGTGAAAGGAAGGTCTCTCACAAGAATGATCCTCCAAAGGCCAATCCTGAGATCTTCACCAATCTTCTTACCTTCCTCATGTTGAGCTGAGAGAGTGACTTCATCCCAGAATGCAACATAGCATACCTAGCAAAACAACAAGTATCAGCAGATAGGCAGGAAAGAAGCTCAAGACATCAACACACAATGCAAGATAAATACTAAACCTTTTTGACAGATACTTCTGTCATCCCTATAGGCTGGTGAAGGTCATCCCCTCCACCAAACGCACAAGTGGCCACAACAACTCTGCAAGATCTCATGTAATCTTTATCTACATCAGAAACTCTGAACCCTCCATTTTCACTGTAGAAGCCACAGTGAACCGCTGTAGTTTCCTTTGGCTGCAGCATTAGTAGAATTAAAAAAAGTGAGGATGGCAGCTAACACAGAATTTTCCGCAGTTTAGCATTTTGATTTTTGACAATGTTTATCATGTACTCCCTCTGTCCCATAATGTAAGACGTCTTTTGACTCTAGTGTAGTGTCAAAAAACGTCTTACATTATGGGACGGAGGGAGTAGTATCTACTATCTGCACATATGGTATTCTTATACACATACTAAACAGGAACACACATATTTCATAGAGCAACTCCAATATCTTACATAATTTTCAAAAACTTCATGAAATATAGAGCCTGAACAAAACCTTGAAACTCTCTTCTCTTTCAGCAAGGGTCTGATATCCCGTGAATGAATTAAATCGCGAATTCGTCATATGGGATGAAATGTTATCTTCAAGATGGGGCAGACTGGACCTGTACACAACTTCCTTGACTGGCAGATTTTGTTCAGGGGGTTCACGAAGTTCCAGGTTTTGAAGCATCTCAGTATCGAGCATCTTCAGGCATGCTGTCAATATAACACCGAATTCATCAGGAAGCACATGTCATAATGATTTACACTGATATTTGATCTAAGAAATAATCACACTGTTACTCTAGAAGTCGAAAAGATAGAAAAAGAAACAAAATAGCATAGTATACCAGAAGAAGTCAAAAGAATCAATATCAAAGATGGGCTAGAACCTTACATGTGCTAAACAAAAGAGAGTTAGTAGCTAACATTTCCTATTACTCAGTACATGGATAACTTTCACAAGAGTAATTTAGCACATCAGAATAAGCCACATATAACACGCTGTACAATTGCATTAAGGCTGAAGGATAAATCGGCACCTCACTTTGAGTTTGAATAACCTTAAGTCCCTAACATTCATACAAACGATTTTGGGCAACTTGCATTATTGAACGCCCATACCAGCCGCTAAAATAGATCCTCTGAGTAGCATTGAAAGTAAGCAGTAAACAGGGGAAACTACAATCAACAGATCAGATTGCATCATACAGATCAGAAAATAAATAGATCGCTCAATAATAGGGATATAAACCTACAGCACAGCTAAGCAGGTCACTGGGTCAGCTCATATACTGCGGTATCACCTCCATCACCACAATACAGACTAACTGAACAAGTCATTATAATATAGCCAGACCTACAGATCGCCAAATTAAAATAACAAATAACAGGATTAAACTAAGACGCAGTTCTATCCACGCCAATTTAGGGTTTAGCTATCAGGGGCGAGCTTACACTTCCGGGCGCGGTCGACGCGGCTGAGGTTGCCGGCGGCCTGCGCCGGAGGCGGCGGCGGGGGCGAGGAGGACGAGTAGAACGGGGAGAGGCGGTAGTACTCATAGGCGAATAGGGAGACGGCGAGGGCGGCGAGGAGGAGCGGGCCGCCCAGCCGCGCGGCGCGGCGGAGGAAGCGGCGGTGGGCCGAGACCGGGTGGCGGTTGCGCTTGCGGCGCACGCGGACGCGCACCTTCCCGGAGGCCTCGTCGTCGTCGGAGACCGAGATGGAGATGCCTTGGATCAGCGACGACGAGGACGACATGGGTGGACGGACGGAGCTGGGGACGACGAGGAGAGAGGGTTCGGCTTCCGTGGTGGGCTCGGTTAGGCCGCGCGTGCCGGAATCGTGATGGGCCTCGTTCGGCTCGGTCGGTGTGTGGTGGACTGCTCTGTTTCTCTCTGCAGTCCCTGTCCCGCTCCAGCAGAATTGCCACACCAGTCAACATCTATTTCTACTTTTTTGATTGAAATCAAAACCACAATTCAATTAAATGAGAGAAATTTCGATTTTAACATTTGAAGTTCTGCAGTCCAACCAGATACGAAGAGGCGACATATTTGTTCACATTTCAAATCTCCATCAGAAAAACAGAGTATCACTCTACAAATTGCCACGGGAACATGTACATTATGTTGATAGCTTTTCGAATGACCTCATATACGCTCCGAAAATACCAGGTCCCCACCTACACAAGCAAATTGTTGATAAAACTCCAAAATAGCTTTTTCTTTTGACTCAATCCTCTTCTTCTCTTTAGCATTCGGGAAAGACAAGAAAATTTCAGGGTAAGAAACATTATCTAGAATTTCTCTTAGATTCGAACCCATAGCTGACGATAGAACTAGAATAGATATCTTTTGTTTTCTACTCACGCGAGCCCATATCCTTTCTTTTTTATCAATTGCTAATT